>NC_062286.1:126056657-126359687 GCF_902655055.1 Lutra lutra | reverse complement strand
GAGTACCTTTTTATCCAGGTCCCCCTCGCCAAGGTGACCCACAGTTTGAACCAAAGGAAAGCACAGGCATGTCCTCCTATCAACAGGGACAGCAGTGTCCTTGGAGGCCAGAGACACAACAGATACCAAAATGCGGGCGCTGGCCAGCGAACGGAGGGCAGCTGTCTGTACCTGAAACAGCTGCTTGTTGGGTGTCCTGTAGATAAAACATCTGGGAAACCGAGGGCCTTGGTTTCCATCCAGATGTTCTTTAGACACAGGCCATTACATGAAATCATTAGTTGCTGTTGGCAGCACGCCCAGGAGTTCCGAATCAGGCAGATTCCCTATGGGACTTTCTGTAAATAGTTGAAGGGGTGTTTCCATGAATATGAATTACGGAGCACCGGAAAGGTTTTTGTCCTTAGCCGATGCAAAGAACTAGGATGAAAACCACCTGGAACCTTCCACGTTCATCACTAGATGTGCAGGTAGACCCAGAACCTCCTTTTGGACAAGGATCTGGCTAATCCAGTTCTCAAAGAGCATCTAGTCCAACCCTCCATTATAGGAATAGGAAAAGACTTGCCCAAAGTCAAAGCAGGTTCATGGCACCGACAGGACTCCAACCACAAAGGCTTCTCTGCCCTAGCCTGACTTTGCACGTACCCAGCCAGCCACTCCCCACTACTCCTGATGTGGTTTCAGGATCAGGAGGTGCCTGGGGGCTACATTGCTTACATCTTCACTCTGTGTCTAGAAATGGGGGCGGCCGCAGTGGAACCTTCTGTGCCATCTGCAGCGTGTGTGAGATGATCCAGCAGCAAAACATCATCGACGTGTTCCACATTGTGAAAACACTGCGGAACAACAAATCCAACATGGTGGAGACCCTGGTGAGTGTCCCAGGAGGCTTCTCTCCCAGTGGGGGAGGGGGGGGTGGCTCACTGAGAGCCTCAGATAATACAAACCAGCAGCTGGCTGCTTGCTGGGTCCTGATGGGCCACAGCCTCTGCAAACTTACTTCCTGCCTGCTGGGCAACCCAAGTATGCATCCTGATACACTAATCCTGGGGATTAGGGATTCTGGCTTAAGGAGAGTGTGAATTCTGTTTTCAAGTCTGTCCAATCCTGTTCTAATTAGCGTATGTGACTTGCATGGAGGCGTAAGCACAGGGCTCGAACGCTGTGCAGAAAGGGATGGAGAGCGTGTGGGCCAGCGGAGCCCAGATCCTCAGGCCCGCTGCACAGACCATACACAAGGAGCTTTGCCCTAAGAGTCTTAACCTACTCGAAGCATGGTCTTACCCAAACTCCGGTCCGCAGACCGGCAGCGTCAGCCTCACCTAGGCTCTTGTTAGAAATGCAGGATCCCAACCCAGTCCGGATTTACTCAGTCAGAGTCTGCATTTTAGAAAGACTCCTGGGTCCTTCACAGGCACCTTATGGTCTGAGAGGCACCTGAGTCCAGAATGGTGACAAGGAAGGGAATGACCTACTGGGCATCTGGGAAGGCGTGGGTGTAAGGCACCAGGCAGAACTTAGGGGAGGTTCAGATAGGGATAATTATGTGGACAATTTTGCGATGACTGTTAATAGGGCTGTAGCTAAAGTTTCCTCCAAAATCTGTGTCTTTAACCTAAATGCCTTTCCTTTTCATCTCTCTCTCTTTCCTCCTCTGCTCCCTCTGCCTCTCCCCCTCTCAGGAACAGTATAAATTTGTATACGAGGCAGCACTGGAATATTTAAGCTCCTTTTAGCCCAACAGGATGGAGAGCCTGCCGGAGTCCAGAGGCTGCAGCTGCCACGCCCCCTTTTCTGTGAATGGCAGTGACTGGGCTCAGGGCCGAAGACGCAGCACCCTGCCCAACTCCAAGGAGAATGCTGGTTGTCCTGTGCCCCATGGTGGGCTCTGCACCTTCCGAGGGGTCTCCTGTAGCTGTGGGAGGTACTGCTCTGAAAGGCCCAGGCTCCCCTTCCACACTCAACCAGCTGAGGCCACGAGCCCATGCAGAAGTGCGCCCATGGCAAGGCCCCGGATTTTCCCGTTCCCAGACCTCCTGCTTTTGCTCTTTTCAAGTTTGTGAATCTCCTGGCAAGCCGACTATGTGAGTGTTGGGGAGTGAGAGCCTCAGCAGCACCTCCCTGCCCTCCTTGTCCCTGGGGGTAGAGGGGCTGTGTGTTCTACTCCTCCATGACTGGGCTCTTGGGGTGTGTGGGGGTCCCCTGCTCTGCTGCCCCTTGTAGTGTCCTTCAGGGATCTCTGGAACTGGACACCTGCCAGTCTGGATCAGTGTGAAACTCAGGATGCTCCTGAGATCACAGTGGAAGCCCCCATTCTCACACCTAACCTGCATGGGGCTTGGCCCAATACCATTCTGTATCCCACAGCTAGTCCAGGCCTTGACCTGTCATTCACTGGCCAGCCCACTGTGTCCACAGCCTTTGGTAAAGGTTCTTTTTGCTTTTTTGTAATCAGTGGGAAGGGGGAGCATGGGATTTTGCTATTCTTCCTTGTCCTCATCATGAAAAGGAACGATCTCTCTGGGGTAGGGCTCTGGCTGACCTTGTGTCGTTTGGATGGTGGGTGATTTGATTATTTTCCAAAGCGTGTATGAAAAGAAACTTTCTTTGGGGGTGTAAAATCTTAGTCTGTTATGTCAAAATAAAAGGGGGAGGGAAGTTCAGATGTGTAACTCTAAGACAAATCTCTCAGGCCTGTCATCTTTCCTGGCAATGTCCTTAAAAGATTCCCTCTCCCCCCACTCCCAGCCCAGAACAGCACTGCCATAGAGCAAGGGAGACAGGCTAATCTAAGGACAGTCCCTTCAGTTTCTGGGACAGATAGAATACCAGATTTGTGCATCATCTTGAATCTCCAAATTTGAACTCCCTAGCTGCCATCATGAGAAAGGCCACGGTGGACCCAGGTGTCCTTTGGTTTAAAACAGGCCAAGGAGATCACACCACGGATCTAGGATCTTATCCAAAGTATGGGTGAGTCAGTGACGGGGAACCAGCATCTGCTAAGCACCTACTGTAGGCTTGGCACATTCCATATGACATTTCACGTGGTCTAGACCCCCTTGAGAGGACTACCAACCTGTCATCATTTCCACTTCACAATGGGGGAAACTGAGGCATCTCCGTCCATGATGAAATTCTGGGTTCCGAAAAGGCAGACATTGGTGATAAGACTTCTTCATACTGTTGTCTTCATCTTTCTCAGCAAAGCAGTTATTTCAGAGGGGAAAATAAGGCTAGAAACTTCCAAGCAGAGAACTCCACAGTGGAAATTGAATTCTTTCTTTCTGATGTGAGTTCTTCTGGGAAGCCCAGAATTTCAGATGTATTTCCTGGTTCCCCAGGAAAGCTAGTCGCTTCTCACTTCTCCGCCAGTGAAAGCAGCTGCCTGTTCCCTCTGGCTGTGAGGTCTGCTGGCTAGGGTCATGCTCCCTCCCTTGGTCTCTACTAGGGGCTCAAGCACAGTATCTGACTGCCTCGGGGTGGTCTGGGATCCAGGAAGCTCCGCTTGGAAGCTGGTCTAGCCCAGAGAGGGGATGAGGAGCACAGAATTCAATAAGGCACAGTATTTGCACGCAAGAGCTTACCATATACTGGGGAGATTGTCGCCCAGTGCCAAGGTGGTAGAGCACATGAGTATTACAGGAACCTGGGAGCAAGACTCTGCCTGCCTGGGCTTCCTAGGGGAGATGGCATCCATCCCAGCAGGGTCTCAACAGGTAAGAGAAGGAAAGAAAGGAAATCAGTCCAAGGGATCAGGATGTACAGTGGCACAGAGGTGTCCTTGGGCTGGGGGCAGGGGGCAGGCAGTAGGGTGGGCCATGAGCCCAGAGCAAGCACAGCACTGCAGGAGGGGTGGCAGATGAGCAGGGTCCGGGGGAAGAGAGCCTACCTGGAGTACAGACCAGCTGTGGGGGCCACAGGGAGCCAGCCAAGCTCCTGAGTGATGGGCTCGACTCAGTGTTAGAGAGACACTCTCTGGGCCCAGTGGGGCTGCCTCTCCTCCTTCATCAGACACTGTGAAGACATTCCCTGAAGTGCGTGCTTTTTAATATCACATCTATGTGTCTGTCTGCTCATTATTTTGTTGCTGGAACAAAATACGCAATGGGTCATGAGACCCAGCTTCTGTAAGACACTCAGGGTCTCTGCTCTACCGTGGAGCAGGGTGGCCGGTCCAGGACTCCAGACCCGTGAGACTGGGACATGAAAGGAGCCTGCAGAAGCTGTTGCCTTTGGCCTGGGCTCCTGAGCTGTCTGGAAGTCCAGGGACACCAGACTTGATCACGGAAGGGCTGTCACTTTGGAAGTTCAAAAGGAAGCATCTCAAAGGGAAGGAAGGCAAAGGAGCCCACCTCCCCACACACACCCCCAGCCGGGAACTCACTCTTCTCCCTTGCTAGGTCCCTTCCCTGGTATGCTTGAGCAGGTCCCCCAGCTCTAGTCCACAACTCCAGCCAGCCCTTGTGCCGCCTGCAAGGAACCAGTAGCAGAGCAAATCAGTCTGTCATCTGCTCTTTTCTCAGATCCTGGCTCATCCATGCAGAATGGGGGAGGGGAGCTAGCCAACACAAAGCTTCAGATTCATAATGCTCCAGAAGGGGTGACAGAGCTGGCACATGGAAATGACACTGGCTTCTATCATTTCAAATGGTGAGAATCTAAAATGGGACTTCAGGGAGAAGGGAAATCATAAAAACTCAGGCCACGGTGGGGTACCTGACCCAACCAGGGCCGGAGATGGATCCCCCAGCTAAACCCCCCATTTCCTCAACACCCAGCCACTCTCCAAAGCAGGCAGGGTGGCGAACGGGTCTTGGGCCACTTTACAAGGGATGAAACTAAGGCTCATGACGGGGATATCTTCCCAAAGATTCCACATGGCATGCATGTGGCAGGGCCTGGATGAAATGGGGCAATGGTGCCCTAGAATTTGGACTTGATCCAGTCCTTGGGAAACAAGAGCAAACACCACCTCCCCCAAGCTATCTTCCCACCCCAGTCCACTGAGAGGCTGGGCTGTCTTTCAGAAGGCCGAGGAAAATCGTATCCGTGCTCTCTGAGCTTCTAGAACAGGAGCCAGCCTCTCATCTCCAGGGAGCCCAAGAGAGCATCCCCACTTAGGACAGAGCCTCCTGGTCACCTAGTTATGGACCCTGTTCAGAGATGTGAGGGACCCTCGCCAGTCTGCGTTTATTTGTGGCCTAGATGGCTTCAGGAAGAATCTTGGCTGTGCCTCCATGTGTGCCCTTTCACAACCGTCCGGGCCTCTGGATGACCACAGCACACCCCCCTTCATGGGGACAGAGGGATCCAGTGGCTTTTCCCACCAGCCCTCTCTTTGCATGTGGCCTGAGCAACAGCCTGCCAAATGGCAGCCTTCCCACAGTACCAGGGGAGTTGAGTGTGTTGAGGACACTAACCAGCGAGCTCACTCAATTCTTCCTGCATCCCTACGAAGTGTTTGTGATTGTCACCATTTTACAGATGAGGAAACGGAGGCTCAGAGAGGAGAAACCCATTGCCCACAGTTCCCCAGTTAAGTGACCAGGGGAGCCAGGAATTTAATTCCTTCTGACCTCAAAAACCATATTTTTCCACCATCGTGTCTCAGATTTTCCCACGGGTCTACCTGTAATGGCAGAGTAGAGTGGAACAGAAACACAGTGGGTCTCGTAAAGCCCAAAGCAGACAAGCTTAAAATTCCTTCACAGTTTCTTGTTCTACTTTGACAATTCATGCAAGACTTGCATGCCACTCTAATTTACCTGATTTGTTTTAATAGGACTATTTTTTAAATGATGTGCCCTGGTCCTTACAGTGATTTTGGTCCCCTCAACTCCCTCTGATAGACCCTAGGGAATCATATCCCAGTCAGAGAGGCGTGGTGTCTGGCCATACTGCTTCCTCCTGAGACCAGTTCCAGCCTCAGGCTCAAGACCAGCTCAGCTTTCCTTAGAAAGATGCTTTGGTGTGGGAGTACCATGACCTCACCGTTCATGGGTCGATCTCGACTCCAGTTTCTTCCAGTTTGATGCTGGAAGGAACCCACTGGCGTAGCTTGGAATGTTGAGGATGTGCCCATCGAGCCCATAATACTCTAAAGGGAAAGGAGAAGATGTACACAGACTTTCTGAGCAAATTTCTGAATGCTGGGGCTTCTAGAAGCTGATGCCCTTTGTCTAGGAGGAATCACATGGTTGCTAACAGGGGCAAATCTCAGGACATGCTTCACATGAGGGGCTGGGGGCTGGAAGGCTCCTCACTTTACTTCAATTACACGTACCTACTGGGTTCCTGCAACAGGCCAGGGCCCCAGAAGGGGTACTTCCCGGAAGCACAGGTTATCATGGACCAGTTCATCCCTTGGCGAGGCAATCTTAAGTTCATATGTCAGCTTGGCCATTTTTTAGCTATACAAGGTTGGGCCAACCAATTAATGGAAAAAGATGTGAAAAAAGCAGCTTTGACCAGGTAGACGGCATAGATTTGGAGAGCTTTGGGCAAGAAAACAGGAAGGCAAGGCCAAGAAGTTGGGACCCAACAGAAATGTTCAAGAATGCACGCAGACTACAAGGCAAAGTGGTCACTTCTGTGGCCCAGCAGGATGGGGATGGGGAAGGCTGGCCAGGACCACTGGAAGCAAGGATGTTGCTGTAGAACAAGTCTCAGTATCCTGGAGAAAAGATGATAATTTTCCCTCTGACCAATCAAATCATATCTAATCATCATCTGTTCACCGTTGCTAAGCTAGCTCTTGTTGTTTGTTCTCGTGAGGATCCACTTTCCTCCGCTCTGGTATGAATCCCTATTGTGTGCATGTAGGTATCAGTCTAGTCGGGCTGTTTCAGGCAGAAGTGAGGCTCCGGGGGGAATAGCCAGGTGCCCACCATGTCATCTCAGCAGGAGATGACTGCCCTACCCAGACACAGAGACATCGAAGGAGACACTAATTCTCCTACACCTCACTGCTGTGGAACAGAATGAAGAAAGCCACCCTCCTTGAGTCTGTACCTGGCCACCCCTGGGCTAGACAGACGGGCCATCAGCACCCAGCTAAGTCAACAGGAATGCCATGGGAGACACAAACCAGTCCAAGAGTAAGAGGAGCAGGATGCTAACAGATTGTGCTGGGCCAGAGCTGTGGGGACCAACAGTCAACCCCAGCTGCAGGGCACACCAGAAGATGAGCCATGAGTCCCATGGATGGCCATTTCATCTCCAAGCCCTGACCTGCCTTCCCCATCATCCAACTAGTCTGAGTTCCTTCTCAGCTGATGCCAGCACCAAATCATAGCCCAATAAAACAGGAAAAAGACAAAGGGACTCCAACTAGAGACGAGAGGAGATTCATCCTTGTTCCTATATTCCCATGCAAGGGTTCAAACTTGGAGGTTTTCCACGTCTACATAACTGGAAGTGATAAAATTTGTGGCACTGGTGTCACCTAGCAGGGATCTGCCTTTGAGGGCGTATACAATCTGAGCAGCAGGGAGAGACGTCCATGGCAAAGAGTGGAGGGGCCATTGTACTCATTTCCTCTGATGCATATTTCAGGATATGACCAGCAGAAGTACAGCAGAGATGTCTAAGCCATATTAATGCACACAAGAAGACTTTCTTCTGGTTTGCTAGTAACCAGAGATAAACTTTTGCATACCACTGGCTGTGAAGCTATCCTGTAGAGACCAAGTCCACCTCTTGCATCCCTCCTGCCTTCAGAAAAGATGAGAATAGGTCATCAAAAGGGCCACATTCACCCCCATGAAATCCACTCATAAATTTTAGGTCCCCAAGAGGTGGAGTTAGCATCCACGGTGGTAGACAGCATGCCTGGCATCCTGGCTATCTAAGAGCACTGGGGCTGATACAAGGGATGTGAGAGAGCTCAGGATGAGTCTGTAGGGAAGACCTTTTGGGGCTGGATCACCATGGATCATGGTGCTGCTCTGGGGGATGGGATTTGGACCCTGATCCTTGGTTGGGATATTCAGAGAATGAGAGTCTGCGGGCAGTAGAGCACTGGACAGGAGGGTATTGGTGTGTAAGCCTGGAGTTCAGGGTAATTCATATAATTCATGGTTCCTTCGTGAGTGGAGCTCAGATTTGGGGGAGGAAGGGGAATGTGAAATAACCTGCCAACAGTGCACAACCGCGTCCCTGAAGGCATACTTCAGTAGGTTGGGCTTCTGGATACAAATGCATAGACGTCCTGTCGATGATCTGACAAGCTCTCAGTGCTCACCGTGCCCCTGCCCCTCCCATAGAAGATCAGTGATGGAAGGTATTCCTTGGGTCAAGGCCCCAGGGCAGTCTGGAGGCTCAGGGGGCCAAGCAGTGTCATCCCAGGTCAAATCAGACTTCCAAAGGGTCAGGCAGAATGCTAGTGCCCATATGCCTAGAAGTCATTAGACAAATTCAAGCACGGTTTGCTTGTCCCTGGTCACTCTTTTGAGTGGAACTAGGATCAATGCATAAAGCTTGATGATTGTAAGGAAGAACTTGCTGTGTGCCAGAGAGGATGAGCTGCCCATCTCAGCAGTGGCCCAGCAGAGGCCAGACTTTAAAGGGAAGAAAGAGCATTGCTGAGATGACCTTGAACTCTCTCCCACCCTAGATGGGTGATTTGTTTTGGAGATGGGACTGTATTTGAACTCCGTCATTCCTATAGAGCACAAAGCCAAGGTTGTGCTTGGTCTGTGTGGGTTGAAATCCCCTACTCTCCTGCCCAACCAAGTCTTCCGACCATGCAAGCCAAGACGCTGCTCTGGCCCCCCTTCATCCAGGCTAGTTATCACCAAGAATTCCAGAAAGAACAGCTACTTTGCCATAGACCAAACGCCCACTGAGATCTGGGATGAGACCAACCCCAGGTCAGGCCCACTGGCCATCAGGGATAGCCAGAACTAGTAAAGGTTCAAGCAAGACCCAGAGCAGGGCTTTGCTTACCACACACAGTATCTGCAGAGGTCACTTCTCCCCACTCCCCAGTCGAGGCCTCTTGGAGTAGACTGCAAAGGCAAAAAGCACAGGGACTCTATTGGCATGTAATTATACTCATCCCCAGGTCATCCATTTCCTTGCCAGGGGGATCCTGGGCTAGCCCAGGTGAATCCAGGCTACCCCATGTTGGCAGTCAGACTCAAAAGCACTTTTCTACCCCTCTGTTTTCACCCGACATCAAACTAGCCAACAAAAAGCAAAGAGTTAGGGCCTCTAACGTTGCCTTGGCTACTGGACACCATCATCGCCCTCTAAGGGCCCTCATGGGGTTCCCACTTGACTCTAGGGAGACTGACATCATCACATCCACTGGGCATATGATACTGCATGAGACCAAAGTCTCCACACTGTTTGCAGCCTTCTCCGTGAATCCCAATGGCCTGCGCTTGTACAGTTTGGGTGTTTGATAGATAAAGCACGTATGAGAAGAGAAAACACAATAAATCAACTTAAAAAAAAAAAAGCCAGCACTGTGCTGTCTATGTTCTTTTTGTTTTGTTTTGTTTTCTTTTTCCTTTCCAGTTCTAGCTTAAAAAAGCAGAAGGTAAATAATGTCAGGTCAATGAATATCAGATATATTTTTTGACTGTACATTACAGTGACGTGTAATCTTTTTACACCGGCAAGTCCATCTTATTTATTCTTGTAAATGTTCCCTGACAATGTTTGTAATATGGCTGTGTTGAAAATCTATACAATAAACCTGTGACCCTGAGATTCATGTTTTCCTAAGATACTCGCACTGGTGTCTTCCTGGGGTTGGATGGGGATGTGGGGAAGAGAAGTGGAAGGAGGAGGAGGAGAAAAACGTAGGGTTTCTTCATGTTCATTTAATCCTCAAGTCTACAATGCAGGAATTGCGGATTAGCCCCCCCCCTTTTTTTTTGGCAGGTGAGAAAGCTGGAGGTTCATAAATGTTAAGGGATTTTCCATGATTATATACGGAGCTAGTAAAAGGGTTGATCCTAAAAGTTTTTCCCCCAAGTCTGGTCCATAGAGCAATGGTACCAGATTGACTCAGGAAGTTTATGAACAAGTTTTTAAGCCCCTCCAAAGTCACAGTTTCAAGATCTGCACAGTAACAAACTCCCTGGATACAGAAGTTACAGCTGCAGAATATACCAGCCCCAAAATTTAATGACAAAACAATGGTCGTTTATGGTGGGCAGCTGGGCGCTGACTGACCTAGGCCCAGCTCAACTTCTCTAGCCGGCCCACCCAGGTATCAGGCTCTATTCTGGGCCCAGCTTGCCTGAACAACTCGACTAGGGCAGGTCTGCTCCATGGAGCTCCTCTCCTCCCCTGGGGACAACAAGCTAGCTCATGGTGATAGCAGAAGCATAACAAAGAAAGTCCAATCCCATAAGTTGCTTTGAGATCTCTCTCCAGCATCCCATTGGAGAAAGCTGGTTCCATAGCATCAAGGGGCCTGGAAACAGACTGTACCTCTTGACGTAGAACCTGCTCTTCAGTGTTCCAGTAAATGGTGGCATGAGGTGCCCCACCCACGGTGCCAGGTATACACTTGAACCCTCTCATCTCAGAGTGTGGTCCATAGATCACCTCCATCAGCTTGTGGGAGAAACTTCGAAACATGCCGAGTCTGATTGAGTCGGGGCAGGACGGGTCCCAGAAGTCTGCATACTTAACAGGTGCCCCAGGTGACTGTAACGCGTGCTGAAGTTGGGCCGGCACCATTCCAGATGCCGTGGCTGTTAGAGAGGGCCCAAGCATTGCAAGGAGACAAATCCCTCCCCAAACAAGGGTGCCAGGCAGCCAGTCTTGGAGCTGGATGCAAAGCTCTCTCTGGGGAAGCAAAATAGTTACAACTAGTTTGTTGGGTTTGACTGGTTCCCAAGGGTTTTGTGCATAGCCAGAGACAAGCCTGAGCCCCAGGGCCTGAGCCAGGGCTCCCTCATTCTCATTCAGCCTTCGGAACCCTGGCAGGGTTCTTCAACCTAAGGAATCAACATGTGGTGCCCCCCCCAGCCCCCACCCCTCCCTTCCCAAGCCACAGAGCCTGGAGAACAGGTACTTCCCAGCTTGGGTCCTGAGTGGGGAAACTGGTGGCCAGCCAGCTAGTAATCCTTGTCCCCTCATCCTTGGTCATATTAATCTCACTTATTCTGCCTGCTATATACTCTTTTGCCACAAATGTAGTAGTCAACAGTGAGAAAATAAGAAAGAAGGAAAAATCTTATGTTATCTCCTAATAACAAAAATACTTCGGTTGCATATCATTGCCCCCCCCCCATGGAAATCTCTTTTTAAGAGTTATTATAAAAGTAGCATATGTTCATTTGAAAGAACTCAATACAAAATTGTGACATAAGGTGAAAGTCACCACTTCTCAAAGGTGCCTTATTAATATTTTCATGCTTTTCCAGACCTTTCTGCACATATGTAAACTTATATACATACATACACATGCTGATAGGCTTCCTTCCACCTAACATTACACTGTGGACATGCTTCTATATATGCTTACCACCATTTCCGTGGACCTCCGCTAAAGTAGTTGTTAGAATTCTTGACCCCCTCTCAGTACTCCTGCAACCTGGGGGTAACCTGGTTTGAGTATGTCAAGACTCAGGTGCTCTCACAGTGATGTCTCTGAGCCATCATTAATAGGGAGGGATGCCAACCCCTGTGTGCTCCAACCTAGAGACTGGCCACAGTGACCCGAACCCTCTTTCCATAGCAATTAGCCACCCAGGTGGAGTCTGGCCCTGCCTGGCCCTCCTTTCTGGCTGGACCTGGATTGTGGGTCCACATCAAACCTCAAAGCACCTCAGTTGGACACTGATGGGTAGCTCTGGTTGGGCTTAAGATCTTCCTCTAACCCAGGAGTTCAAGCTCTCCATGTGAACTCTGGGAGGACCTAGAAGCCCTCAGACCCTTAAGACATGACACGAGTTCACCAATACACCATGCAAGAGGCGACGAGGGGAATTTGATTTCCTCTGGCAGGGTCTAGGGCATGCGGTAGAGATCTAACACCCACAGACAGAAGACAATCACAAACCAATAACCAGAGACAAGAGCATGGCAATAAACCCATGGAAACCAGGAGAAACTGAGGAGGATGTCAGTTTCCACAGTCCCTGGATTAGCCATTGGAACAAAATAGAACTAATTATTCCAGGTCATCCAGAGTGCATGGAAGGAGAGAGAAACAGAAAAACAGATGCATAGAGAAAATAAATGGAATGTACAAATGAATGACTATATCGGTATATTAATAGCAATTATCTCTAATGCTAGAGAACATGAGTGATTTTTGCTCTTCATGTTCTCTATTTTCTAAGTATTATATTACTCTCATAACTTGAAAAACCCAATGACATAAGAAGGTGGGGAGAGCAGAACATAGGAAAATGAAAGCAGGATAGACACGATGATAGCCAGAATGGGACCATACCCAATGGCTTGCCATACATCTGGAGCAAGGGGTTCAAAAACTTGGTGCTGCCCAACCACCCCAGAAGGAGAACATGGTCCATTAACTTAATGTCCAAAAGGGAAAAATAAACCAGTTGCTCAGCATAAATAAAGTGTTCCTGCTACAGAGGCAAGAAGTTAATTTTTTTTTTCCATGAGTCCTCTTAATAAAAAGAACAGCTTAGCAGAATGCAACATTTCCCTCCCTGAAGGCTGATGGCCTCTTGCCATGGAATAACTTGGTGAAAGCTCTTTACTGGAGGACCAAATTGAAGGGGCCCCACTATAAAGTTCTCTGAAAGTCAGCTGGAGCCAGGTATAGGTATCAACACATTCTTTTGAATGATGAGGACCCTAACAGCTATACATGCCCAGAGAGAAGGTGGGTTCATCCCTCTTTGGGGTGGCGTGGGGTGAGGCCAAGAAGCCATCTTCATCCCAAGTTCTGACCAGGGCTGACTCCATCTGATCCTACTTCCCTCTCAAATACCTACACATTCATAAAAGCTGGAAACTCGGCTGCCAAGCCACTGAGTGACTCTGGGGGGAGTTTCCTCTGATGATGAGGCACAAGGAGCTGGAAGGAGAATCATCGTCGGTGGTTGCTGCTGAATCCTGGTTTGCTGCCTAAACCAGGTGAGGGAGCCTCAGAGAAGATAAAGCAGTCCTTCCCCCCAGATGGTCTGCACTCACTCAGAAAATTGGCCAGTGGTCCATTTCTACCCCCTGGGAGATGAAATGACATTAATAAAAACCTCTTTGGGAGGAGGAATGGCAGGGAGAAGCTTGGCGTGCTGAGGATTTGTTGATTTCGGGCCCCCAATCTGTTCAGAGCAGCCCAAGCAGAGGCAGGGAGAGGAGAGCATGCTGTCATCTGAATATGGACGAGGCGGGTAAAGCAGATGCCTACCGTGTCACTTCAAGCATCCTCAGCCCTACCTCCGATCCCCTCCGTGACTGTTGTGAGCAAGCGGCCTTCTGCTGACTCCACACAGGAGAAGCCACGGGGCTTCCGCTCAGACCTGCTCTGCACCTTTTGCTCCTGCCCCCCAGTTTCTGATGTGTGCTCTCGGATGCCCATAGGAACCCACCTAGCAGTCCTGTGCATGCCCCCAGAAGCCTGGGGAGCTACCTGCCCACCCCCACCCCCACCTGCTGCCGACAGGGGGCAAACCTTGACCAATAGGAGAGCGGACATGTAAACAAACACTTTCTCCTTTCTTCCTTCTCAAGGAAATTCTGAGCTCTATTTCATGACTTTTTACATGGTTTCAGAACAAGCAAACAGACCCTTGCAGGAGTAGCCAACTCCATTAACACAACCTTGTATTGCTTCTCCCTCCCTCTTCTCTGATTTACACCTCCTACTCTCGTTGCTGCTTGGAATCCTATCTCCAAATAAAACCTTATCCTAGGCTTAGCTTTGACGGGGCTACTAACTAGGAAACGGGGCTAAGCTATGTGCAGCACCCCACCCTCCAGCTGCTAATCTGAAATGGGACCCTGCCAACACACACAGAAGGCTCCCAGCTGTCCACTTCAGCTTTTAATGCAGGGACAAAAATGGACTTGGTGTAAAGTGATTCATATGGGAGAATCTATAGTCCTCTCCTAGATTTATCCTATGTGTCATGTTAATTTGCTACTCAGATTTGCCTTCCCATATTTCTGCTGAAAATAGTAAGCCTGCCCAACAGACAGCAAGAAGGACCAGAAGTGGCCCCACGGGAGCCCTACTGTGAGCGGAAGCACAATGGAGTGAGTTGGCCGGTAGAGTGGGGGAACGTCTGCCCATAGAACCGGGAACATGCAGCAACATTTCCTTCCAGCCTGCCCTTGACAGGACGTGGTTCCTGACAAACCATGCAGACAGCTAGTTCCTAATGGGGGAAATGGTGCCAGGCAAAGGTAGGGAGAAGGGATGTCCAGCCAACATTAAACACAGACACAAGCCTCTTCAGGGCTGATGAAGCTTGTATCGTGAGAGCCCCAGCTCTGGCTAAGCCCCCGGTCCTCATGGTATGTCCGATTTCTCAACTGTCAGAGAGAAATAACCAAGTCCCACCTGCTTCCTCTCCCTCCTTCTTCCCCTGCCATGTTTTCTGGCAGCTCCCAACTCTGAGCAAGCTCAGAACTCCACTTACAAGGATGAACAAACAGGAAAACATCACCAGACACATGAAAAGATGCAGGAGTTCAAAGCCAAGGTTCACTTTGAGAAATCAGAGAAAGTGTCTGCCCATGAAATCAAGGTTCTTGCCAGGGAAAGGAAGACATTGTACAAGGAATACAAATGCAGAAAAACACTAGATTTCATGACTGAGTCCAAGAAATTTTTTGTTATTGTATCCAACAAATGGCTGACAGTGTTCACCAAAATAAAACACAAATATTCAAAATCAGGAAAACAGAAAGGGATATTATAGTGAAAAGGGAAATTATACAACATTATAAAAGGGTATTATAGGGGCGCCTGGGTGGCTCAGTGGGTTAAGCTGCTGCCTTTGGCTCAGGTCATGATCTCAGGGTCCTGGGATCGAGTCCCACATCGGGCTCTCTGCTCAGCAAGAAGACTGCTTCCCTCTCTCTCTCTGCCTGCCTCTCCACCTACTTGTGATCTCTCTCTGTCAAATAAATAAATAAAATATTTTTTAAAAAATTAAAAAAAAATAAAAGGGTATTATGAACAACCCTGGAGAGTAATTTTAAAATCTTGATCAAGTAGATCATTTTGGGAAAGTATGAATGTTACCAAAATTGGCTCAAGAAATAGAAAAGCTGAGTTGACCAGTCGTGAGAAAAAAATATTTATATTGTTAATTTTTCCCTCAAAGATACAAGAACAGATAGTTTGATGAGTGCACTTGGTCAAAGTTTCGAACAAAAATATAATTCTTATGTTGTATGTCCTATTCTAGAACAATTCAAATGAGGGGAAGCTTCCCAACTTATATTATGAATATTATGAAGTTAAAATGGCATAGATACCAAATCTGAAAAGGTACACATATACACATGCCTAAAACTTTTAGACCAGTCACATTTATAAATGCAAAGATTTTCCCCAAATTTTATTATATTTAGCTGCTTTTTAAAAATAATATACCATGTCCAAGTGGTCTATATGTCAGGAATCCAAGAGTAATTCAATATTAGGAAGTCTACAGATAAAAGGAAAGACATATAATCATCTTAATACTGAAGAAGTATTTTACAAAATTTAGTATCTATTTCTGATTAAATATAAGTCTCAGTAAGCTAGAAATTATAAGACACTTTGTTAGCATAAGTATGCTCACGTATGCTAACAAAGTAATGAGTGGTAGGCATTACTAGAATTTACCCATATCTGCTGCTCCTTTCCATTCAGACATAAAGGAAGAGGACACCTTTTACACTCCTTGAAATTAGTTGGGTTGTGTGTCAAGTCCTAGCCAATCAGCTTGAGCAGAAATGATGTGTATCAATTCTATGCCAAAGTATCAAATTGCTGGGAAGAGACTCTACAGCATTTTCTTCCCTGTCTTATCAGTCAAGGAGCGATCCTGTGATCCAGATGGTACAGCCACGGAAGGGAGGAACCCCCATCAGCCTGGATCACTGAATCACCACAAGGAGGACACTTGCTCCTGGGGGTTACCTGGACCTACAGAGATTTCTGGTACTTAGCCAATGAGTGTCTGGAGCTCTATATGACTACGGAATATCTAATATAAATAGTCAATATAGCCAATAATAGAGAAAAAGTAAGTGTATTTCTATTAAAATCATAAATGCCTACATTGTTGCTATTATCTAGTATTTGGCTGATGCCAATGGAGTGAATGCAATTAGACAAGAAAAAAGAGAGGTTACTACCAAGGTTACCATTACTGTACAAAAAATTCACCCAAAACAACCATTTTTATTTTGTTCATGATTTCTGGGTCAGGAATTCAGGGAGGGATCATCTGGCCAGTCCTTGCTTAGGATTTCTCCTATGGGTATAATCAGATGTCAGTTAGGGCTGTAGTCATCTTTAAGCCTTGACTGGGAAGGATGTTCTGGATGGCTCACAAACATGACTACTGTTGACACTGGCTGTTGGCTGGGAGATCAGTTGGGCTATCAAATAAGGTATCTACAGGGGCCCTCTCTAGTATGGTGGTCTCAGGGTAGTCAGACTCATGACCTAGACCCTGCCTTCACCCAGAGGAGTGTCCCACAATTTCTGGCAGAAACTAAGTGATTTTTTTCTGTCCTCTCCTTCAAAGTTATACCATATCACTTCTGTTGAATTCTACTGGTTGTGAGGCATGCACTGAGGTCAACCCTGATTCAAAGGAAGAGGACATCATCCTCTTTATAAAAGGAGTGTCAAATAATTTGCATACATGTTTTTAAATTGTCACGATTACTATGTAAGTAAAGGTTCAGAATTATCACAGCCAATGATGTATGCTTAGTAACCCCAAACTTATTAAGAATAATAAGGATATTCAGCAAAGGTACAACTTATAAGTATGCAGAATAAGTGGTTTCCCTATTCATACTTGCAGAATGAAGTAATGAATTAATTAATTCATTGATCTAGCATAAATTATATGTTAGGAAACATAATGAGAAAGAAATATTGTATTCACAATAGCAGCACAAAGTATTAGAAATCTAGGAATCAGCTTTAAAAATGTGGAGGATTCCCATAAAGAAAACTACAGAGTCCTATCTCAAGACCTCAAAGAAGACAATAATAAATGAAGAGATACAGCAGAGGGAAAGAATAATTATACTTAAAATGCCAATTCTAGCAAACTTAAAAGAATAAATTTAATTCAATTTCAATCAAAACCCAAATGAGTCCTTTAGTAGGTAGGTAACATGAAAAAAAAAGTCACATTAAAGTTTATCTGAAAAAAAATTAACACACAAGAACAACCAATCTTTAAATGAGCTACGGTAATTGAAACTACATATTACCAGTTGCAGGAATACATCTAATCAATTCCTTGGGACTTCTTGTCATGCTAGATATTAGGAAGATAAGTTTCACATCTATTAAGATATAATTTGAATAAAAGTGGTTTGATATTATCAAGAATCCATGGATCAAAGGCAAGAGAAAATGAGAGGGAAAACCTCTCTGACAAAACACCAAGGCGACTGTTTGTTGTCTTCCTTGTCTTTTGGGTTTAGTTCAGTTCAATGCATTTTACTGTATTCAGGACATCCATTTATGTTAATGTCGAAGACCTAAAGTGTTCGCATTATTCCTTTGCTTAATTTTTAATTATACAAATAACACACAAAGACATTTCCCTGGTAAAATAATGAGAACCTTACCAATGAAGTTAGGCCCTCTTTGGTCACCATCCCCAAGCCCCAGCCCCTCCCCAGTAGAAACGGAAAAGCCTTGATCCATCTTACTAACTCTGGTGCAATGTCTCTAGTCTACTGTGAGGGCAAATGGGTTCCCAGGCACTACTCTGAGGAAAAGAAGTGGCCTTACCTGGTTGAGAACACCTCACCTGAAAACAGAAGCAAACAGAGAGGGGCCAACATTAATATACTGACTCCTGGGCTGGGATGATGGGCAAAGCTTCCCCCAGGGTTTACACCACATACCACAATTCAGCTCCAGCTGGTTGTGTGCAAAACAAGGGGTTGGGTGAGGAATTTTCCTTGGAGGTGAATACATCTGTCTCTTCAAGATTAGCCTTGGAGAGCAATCAGCCATCACTAATGGCTCCAAGTAGGGCCCCAAGGGACACCCAGACAGTTCTGGCAACCAGTTCCCCAGAGATAATGAATTCTGACCTGGGGTTGTGGAATGAGTGCAAGCTAAAAGATCCTCAGAGAGGCACCATATGTCCAAACAGACATTGGATGCCTTCAGAGGGGAAATAAGCTAAGGCAAATCATGTCCTTCTTGTCAGAACCAGAAAGACAGTAGGTCCTGGTCACAAGAGCCAAAGAGAGCCACATGATATATGGAAAGGAAAATGTTAGCCAATTTTCTGTTATCTATGACCCTGGAGAAATATAATATCTGAAACCATGAATGTGACCACATGAATATTCTATATTCCAGACCTCTTGAAAAAAATTATTAAAACCTTTTAAAGCCAAAGGATCCAGATTTATGCCTTTATACTCCCAACCAAATAAGTCCAGAAGAAATGTCCTGTCTCTGAGGAGTGTACCCCAGACTGCTCACTGCATCTGAACAAGCAGGCCTTGTTACCTACAAAAGTCCTAAATCCCCAAGAAGCACTTCACCTAGAATCTTACAAGCCAGCTAACTGGTCCAAAGTCATGCACTACTTGCCAGTTCCTGAAGCAGGTTAAGAAGTTATAGATTTTTACACTGGAATGAGGAGTATTGGAAAATCAGCCAACTATAAAAAAATTCCCGGAAATGGTAGTGTAGGCTATAGGCAGGAGGAGGGCCTATGAGTTCATGTTCTCCATCAGGAAAAGAGAGGAGATGAGTGTGAGGGGAAGATGGCAGCAGAGTAGAAAGACCCTAGGCTCACCTCATGCCATGAATACAACTAGATAACTATCAAATCATCCTAAATACCTCAGAAATCAATCTGAGGACTAACAGAACAAACCCCACAACTAAAGGTAGAAAAGAGACCACATCAAAGAAGGCAGAAAGTGCAGAGATGCAGGTTGGAGAGAAATGGATCATAGCTGCTATAGTGGGGACGGAGCCACTGTCACAGAGAAGGGTAAGAGATGGACAAGCACACAGGAGAGCTCACAGGCAGAACAAATCCCCATAGCAATTGGCTTGGAAATTAAGAGGGCCTGAATTTCATGAGTTCTTGCAACCAGCAGAGCTTAAAGCCTGGAGTTGTTTTTTTTTTTTTTTTTAAAGATTTTATTTATTTATTTGACAGAAATCACAAGTAGGCAGAGAGGCAGGCAGAGAGAGAGGAGGAAGCAGGCTCCCTGCTGAGCAGAAAGCCCGATGCGGGGCTCGAACCCAGGACCTGGGATCATGACCCGAGCCGAAGGCAGCGGCTTAACCCACTGAGCCACCCAGGTGCCCCAAAGCCTGGAGTTTTAAAGGTCAGTAGGCTTGGCTGGGAAAGAGCCCAGAGGCACTGTGCTACTCTTGGAGAGAAGGTAGGCAAACAACCCACAACACACAGCCAGTAAATAACAATCTGAAGACCACCTGGGGTACAGAGTGAGAGGTTAGTTGTTCATCTCAGAGCATGTCCCAGGAAGCAGCGTTCATAGAGAGACCCCTTGAGGAATAAAGGAACTGGCTGGTGCCACTTTCCTCCACAGGCCCTCAGCATAAACATGGGGCCACTTGTGGGAACCAGCATAGTATGGACACTCACTACCTAACTAGCTTACACCATGACCCACCCCACCGCACACTCTGGTGAACCTGCCCTTCCCAGTCACATTTGTCTGTTCCAGTGCAATGGGCCCCCTCCCCAGAAGTCTGGTCTAAACCCCTGCCAAAACCACCTCTCCCTACTCGAGAGTTTTGCAAGGCCTTGGTTTGGTGGCAGCAGCAACAGGTCTCATTTCACAAGCAGATCAGAGCACACCCAGCTGAAATACACCACATTCAGGTCAGGGACCAAACACTGCCCAAAATAGGCAGAAAAACTCTACAGACAACCGGCCTGAATGATAAAGCTGCCAGGACACAACAGCAGAGTGCATACAGCACACAGTGGAGACACTCCCAGAAGTGGCAGGAACTACAGGGGACAGGGCATGCTACACTGCATGGTACTACAGGAACTCTTCTTTAGAAGACCATTGGCCTCAGGAATAGGAGATATAGCTGACTTTCCTAACACAGAAGTAGACATAGAGAGTTAGACAATATGAAAAGATGGAAGAATTTGTCCCAAATGAAAGAAAAAGACAAGGCCACAGTCAGAGATCCAAGCAAACAAGTATAAGTAACATGTCTGATAGAGAATTTAAATCAATGATCATAAGGATACTCACTGGACTTGGAAAAATGGTGGAAGACATCAGTGAGACCAACACAGAGATAAGGAATAACAGCAGAGATAAAGGACTCAATAAACAAAATGAGAAACATGCCTGACGGAATGAATAGCAGGCTGGAAGAAGCAGAGGAACAAATCAGTGACCTAGAAGACAAAGTCATGGAAAGTAATCAAGCTGAACAAGAGAGAGAAAAAAAGAATTATGTAAAATGGAAATAGACTTAGGGAATTCAGTGACTACATCAACTGTAATAACATTCATATTATAGGAGACCCAAAGGGAAAAGAGAAAGAAATGGGGGGCAGAGAATGTATATGAAGAAATAATAGCAGGAAACTTTCCTAATCTGGAGAAGGAAACAGACATCCAGATCCTGGAGGCACAAAGAAATCCCATCAAAATCAATAAATGCAGATCCACACCAAGACATATAGTAGTTAAAATGTCAAAATACAGTGATAAAGGAAAAATATTAAAAACAAGCAAAAAAAAAAAACAAAAAAAACAGTTACATACAAAGGAAATCCCAAAAGGCTATCAACAGCTTTTTCAGCAGAAACTTTGCAAACAAGAAAGCCATTTGTATGTCTTCTTTGGAGAAGTGTCTGTTCATGTCTTCTGCCCATTTTTTGATGTGATTATCTGTTTTGTGTGTGTTGAGTTTGAGGAGTTCTTTATAGATCTTGGATATCAGCCCTTTGTCTGTAGTGTCATTTGCAAATATCTTCTCCCATTCCATGGGTTGCCTCTTTGTTTTGTTGACTGTTTCCTTTGCTGTGCAGAAGCTTTTGATCTTGATGAAGTCCCAAGAGTTCATTTTCACTTTTGTTTACTTTGCCTTTGGAGACTTATCTTGAAAGAAGTTGCTGTGTTCGATGTTGAAGAGGTTACTGCCCATGTTCTCCTCTAGGATTTTGATAGATTCCTGCCTCACATTGAGGTCTTTTATCAATTTTGAGTTTATCTTTGTGTATGGTATAAGAAAATGGTCCAGTTTCATTCTTCTACACATAGCTGTCCAATTTTCCCAGAATGATTTATTGAAGACACTGTCTTTTTTCCACTGTATATTTTTTCCTGCTTTGTTGAAGATTATTTGCCCAAATGGCTAACAGACACATGAAAAAAAATGTTCATCATTAGCCATCAGGGAGATTCAAATCAAAACCACATTGAGATGCCACCTTACACCAGTTAGAACGGCCAAAATTATCAAGACAGTAAACAACAAATGTTGGAGAGGATGTGGAGAAAGGGGAACCCTCTTACACTGTTGGTGGGAATGCAAGTTGGTGCAGCCACTTTGGAAAACAGTATGGAGATTTCTCGAGAAATTAAAAATAGAGCTTCCCTATGACCCTACAATTGCACTACTGGGTATTTACCCAAAAGATACAGATGTAGTGAAAAGAAGGACCATCTGTATGCCAATGTTCATAGCAGCAATGGCCACGGTTGCCAAACTGTGGAAAGAACCAAGATGCCCTTCAATGGACGAATGGATAAAGAAGATTTGGTCCATATATACAATGGAGTATTATGCCTCCATCAGAAAGGATGAATACCCAACTTTTGTATCAACATGGATGGGACTGGAGGAGATTATGCTGAGTGAAATAAGTCAAGCAGAGGGAGTCAATGATTGTATGGTTTCACTTACTTGTGGAGCATAAGGAATAACACGGAGGACACTGGGAGAAGGAAGGGGAAAGTGAAGGGAGGGGAATGGGAGGGGGAGATGAACCATGAGAGACTGTGGACTCTGAGAAACAAACTGGGGGGTTTTGGAGGGGAGAGGGTGGGGGGATAGGTGAGCCTGGTGGTGGGTATTATGGAGGGCACATATTGCATGGAGCCCTGGGTGTGGTGCATAAACAATGAATTTTGGAATACTGAAAAAATTAAATTAAATTTAAAAAAAAGCAAGCAAGCAAGCAAGCAGTGGCATGATAAATTCAAAGTGCTGAATGGGAAGAGCCCACAGCCAAGAATAGTCTATCCAGCAAAGCTATCATGCAGAATAGAAGGAGAAATAAAGAGTTTCCAAGTCAAACAAAAACTAAGAGAGATCATGACCACTAAGGAAGCTCTGTAAGAAATGTTAAAGTGGACTCTTAGAGTGGAAAGGAGAGAACAAAAGTCAGAGGATAAAGGTAGGAAACACAAAAGTGGTGAAAAGTGAATATTTCTGTCAAAAAATCAGTCAAAGGACTCACAAAATTAAAGGATGTAAAATATGACAACATACAACTAATATATGGAGAGGAGAAGAGTAAAGAATGGGTTCAAACTTAAACAATCATCAACTTATGTAAATTGCTATATGCAGAAGAAGTTATATACAGGACCGATGATAACCAAAAATCAAAAGTCAGCACCAAATATGCAAAAAATAGAGAAAGGGATCCAAGCACATCACTAAGGAAATCGTAACATGTAAAAGAAAGATAAGAAAGGATCAGAGAAAATCTTCATTAAAAAAACAACAAAACAGAGCACTGGGGTGGCTCAGTTGGTTGAGCAACTGCCTTCAGTTCAGGTCATGAACTCAGAGTCTTGGGATCAAGTTCTTCATTGGACTCCCAGCTCCATGTGGAGTGTGCTTCTCCCTCTGACCTCCTCTCTCATGCTCTCTCTCACTCTGTCTCTCTCTCAAATAAATGAAAAAATCTTTAAAAAAAAAACACTGACAAAACAAGTAACAAAATAGCAATAAATACACATCTATCACTAATGACCTAGAATGTAGGTGGATGAAACACTCCAATCAAAAGACACAGGGTGACAAAATGAATAAAAAAAACAAGATGATTCTAAATGTTGCCTACAAAACACTCATTATAGACCTAAAGATACCTGCAGATTGAAAGTGAGGAGATGGAGAAATATGTGTCATGCAAATGGATGTCAAAAGAAAGCTGGGGTAGCAATACTTATATTGGACAAAATAGACTTTTTTTTTTAAGATTTTTAAAAAATTTTTTTAAAGATTTATTTATTTTAGAGAGACCACATGTGAGTAGGGGGAGGGGCAGAGAGAGAGAGAGAGATTCTCAAGCAGACTCCACACTGAGTGCAGAGCCTGACTAGGGTTTCAATGCCTCAACCCTGGGATCATGACCTGAATCAAAATCAAAAGTCAGATGCTTAACTCACTGAGCTACCCAGACTCCTCTGGACAAAACAGACTTTTAGAAAAGACCATAATAGGGACGCCTCAGTTGGTTAAGCGGCTGCCTTCGGCTCAGGTCATGACCCCAGCGTCCTGGGATCGAGTCCCACATCGGGCTCCTTGCTCAGCGGGAAGCCTGCTTCTCCCTCTGCCTCTGCCTACCACTCTGTCTGCCTGTGCTCATGCTCTCTCTCTCTAATAAAAAAAAAAAAAAGACCATAATAAGAGACAAAGCAGGACACTATATAATAATAAAGGGGACAATCCAAAAAGAAGAGATAAAAATTGTAAATATTTATGCACCCAACACAGGAGGATCCAAATAAATAAAACAGTTAATAACAAACACAAAGGAGCTCACCAGAAGTAATACAAATAATAGTAGGGGACTCTAACCTTCCACTTACGTGAATGGACAGATCATCTAAACAGAAAATGAACAAGGAAACTGTGGCTTTGAATGACACACTGGGACAGATGAATTTAACAGATAATATTCAGGATGTTCCATCCTAAAACAGCAGAATACACATTCTTTTTAAATACACATGGAACATTCTCCAGAATAGATCACATACTAACCCACAAAACAAGCCTCAATACAATTTCAAAAAGATCAAAGTCATACCATGCATCTTTTCTGACCACAACCCTATGAAATTATAAACCAACCACAAGCAAAAATCTGGAAAGACCACAAATACATGGAGGTTGAATAAACATGCTATTAAACAATGAAGAAGCCAACCAGTGCATAAAAGAAGAAATAAAAGAGTACATGGAAACAAACAAAAAATGAAAACACAACAGTCCAAAACCTTTGGGATACAGCAAAAGCTATTCTAGGAGGGGAGTTAAGAGTTATACAGACCTATCTCAAGAAGCAAGAGAAATCTCAAACAACCTACCCTCACCTCTAATGGAGCTGGAAAAAAGAACAAACAAAACCTAAAACCAGCAGAAGGATGGAAATAATAGAGATAGAACAGAAATAAATGATACAGAAACTTAAGATGCAATAAAACAGAGAATGAAACCAGGATCTGGTTCTTTGAAAAAAAAAATCAATAAAATTGATAAACCTCTAGCAAGACTACCAAGAAAAAAAAAATGAAATGACTCAAATAAAATCACAAACAAGAGAGAAGAAATAACAACTGACACTACAGAAACACAGGGGTAAGAGAATATGATGAAAAACTCTATGCCAACAACTTGGACAACCTAGAAGAAATGGATAAATTCCTAGAAACATAACTACCAAAACTGAAACAGGAGAAGTAGAAAATTTGAACAGACTGATAACCAGCAAAGACATTGAGTCAGTAATCAAAACACTCTCAAGAAACACAAGTCCAGGACCAGATGGCTTCACAGGAAAATTCTATCAAATATTTCAAAAAGAGTTAACATGTATTCTTCTTAAACTATTCAAAAAAAAAATAGAAAAGGAAGAAAAATTTCCAAATTCATTCTGAGACCAACACTGCCCTGACACCAAAACCTGACAGAGACACCACAAAAAAGAGAACTACAGAGCAGTATCTCTGGTAAACATGGGCAATGACCCGGATGGAGCTAGAGAGTGTAAAGCCAGTGAAATAAGCCAGTCAGAGCAAGACAAATACCATATGATCTCACTCATATGGGAGATGTAAGAATCAAAACAAGCAAAGGGAGAAAAGAGAAAGAGAGAAAGCAAGAAACAGACTCTTACTTATAGAGAACAGTCTGCTGGTTACCAGAGGGGAGGGAGGGGGAATGGGTGAAACAGACGATGGGGATTAGGGAGGGCACCTGTGATTAAAATTAAAACTTTTAAAAAAATGAAAAACAAAGAAAGGAAAGACAGGAGAGAGACCTCCTTCTGGGGCTGGGCAAGAGCTCATTCAGTGGTGGCATCAGAGGTCCCATTTGTGTGACAGAATTCATCAGGGACAGAGGGAAGGATGAGATGTGCATGACATGGGGCATACTGTCATTAGGGTCTCACTCTGCAAGCTGATAAAATTCCCCTGCGGAGACACTACCCCCCAAGCTTCCCAGAAGGGCATCTACCAACCTTTAAAATGATGGGTCCAGAGCAGAGAGCCTCAATCCTGATTTTTCCCCTGATGCTCCAAGAGCTTTCCCAGGAGAACGCTAGGCACCTACTCTTCAGGGGAATAAGCTTCCCTTCTTTTCAGATTTTAGAATTCTCAGCCAGCTCACATTGCTTTCTATGTTCCTGACAAATGCAGTTGACCTCCCAGATGACTGCATTCAAAAAAAAACAGAGTCTGCCCTCTTCTGCTTAACACTTCCCATAAAGGGAAGAGAGTCAAGGGGCCCACCCAGCAAGACATGTCTTCACACCTGCTGGGGTGGGAGGTGGGTAACTCAGGAGGAATTCTTAGGAGCTGAGTAGTGCCATCCAGCTGTGGGTACGTCTAGGAAATGTCACCACCATGTGGCTCTTTGCAGCACTGGGCTAGGGTACCTCCCTGCATCAGGCCTGGAGGAAACATCAGCCATAACTCCTCTCTGTAGGGGGAGAGTCAAAGCCCTGGGGAGGCCAAACCATGGGTCCCCTAAGCGCCCAGGGTGAGATGTTTGAAATAACTAGAAGACGTACTGACCCAAGGGGACCCAAAGAGGCGGCTGCAGAAGTAGCCGGAATGGGAAGGATGGTGGCCTCTAGGTTTCCCAGTAGTGGGGAAAGTTTCTCACTCCTACTGTCCCTGCCAAACTACTTCTTATTGGTTGTTATAAAGATAAGGCAAAATCAATGAGCGGCATAAAAGAACAAGAAGTGATAAAATGTTAAATTGACAGTAAAGAGATAAGCAGGAATCAAACACATGCTTCCAGTAAGAAGATTAAACGATCCACACATCAAAATGAGACTTCTTTAAAAATAACATTTATTTCATATTTAACAAAACTAAAATCTGCCGGCAGAGCCAGTGCTGGTCAGCGAATGGTTCTTGCCTTTCCGAGGATCCTTCGTAACTGTATTTGAGAACATATGGCTGCTTCTGGCCAGTAGTCGCTGGGGGGGCAACCGTATGAGCTATTTGAGAGGCTCTGGAAACCACGTGTGAAGACGTTTCACAGGATGTGGGGAATCTGGATCACTGAGTGGAACACGGAGGGCCCGGGAGATTTACTGAACTCCCATCTGACTCCGGGTGAGTGAAAAACAAACCTTTATTGCATTAAGCCATTGAGATATATATAGATATAGATATACATATCTATACACACACATACACACACGTTAGGGTTTTGGGTTTTTTTTTTTTAGATTTTATTTTTTTGACAGACAGAAATCACAAGTAGGCAGAGAGGCAGCGGCGAGGAGGGGGAAGCAGGCTCCCCGTCAAGCAGAAAGCCCAACTCAGGCTCAATCCCAGGGCTCGGAGATCATGACCTGAGCCAAAAGCAGAGGCTCAACCCACTGAGCCACCCAGGCGCCCGAAGCCATTGAGTTTTGGAGGTTGGTTTACTACGGCATATTTGGACTAATACAAGTGCTTACAATTTGCTCATTTAATCCTCCTTATAATCTTACAATATAGGCATCATGATTATCCCCATTAAGGGGAGAGAGGCAGAGAAAAAGTGTAGTAACTTTTTTTAGGTCTCCTACTTGGTAAGTGGCAGACCTGGGTTCCAATCCAGACAGCTTTGTTCTTAACACCTATGCCAGGCTGGCTCTCACTGATAGAGCTTTCCCAAAGGAAAATGCAAAGGACTTCACGGCCAATTACTTTCCATAAAAATGGAAGATTTGGGGGTGTTGAAACAGGGCAGAGTAGGGGAGGAAGGAGGGAGGGCAGCTCTAGAAAGGTAAACTAAGGGGTTAATCCCTTCTTCCCATCCCCCTGGGATAAGTCCGCCAATCCCCTTATGATAAAGCAAAGAGAGTGTGGACCCCTGGAGGTCACTTCATGTCCAGAAAGGCCCTCACTCTCAGGAGTCAGGAAACCTGAGTTCTAGTTCCAAATCTGCGAGTAAAACACTGTGGGATTTGAACAGTTGCCTAATGATTTTTTGGGCCTCGGTGTCTCCATCTAAATTTTGGGAATGAGGATTTCTAACTCATCGCATTATGGAACGTTCAAACCAAACCACACCTGCAATGAATGCTTTGGGAAGCTGTAGAACATTTGGCACGTGTAAATCATAGCTTTCACTAGACCATCAGAATTAAGGAGACAGAAAGTCCCTCCAACATCCTATCCCCCATTTCACGGAGAAAACTGAGGTCTTGGCAGGTTGCCCAAGAATTAAAAGGATCACAGGAGGGGCGCCTGGGTGGCTCAGTGGGTTAAGCCGCTGCCTTCGGCTCAGGTCATGATCTCAAGGTCCTGGGATCGAGTCCCGCATCGGGCTCTCTGCTCAGCAGGGAGCCTGCTTCCCTCTCTCTCTCTCTCTGCCTGCCTCTCTGTCTACTTGTGATCTCTCTCTGTCAAATAAATAAATAAAATCTTTAAAAAAAAAAAAAAGGATCACAGGAGTTGAGGTTGTTCCCTAGTACAACAATAACGTAATAACAAAGGGGAAATGAAGGAACCAGGCACGAGGACCCCAACCTTTGGCGACCTAGACATCACTTTTCTCACAGTTAGGATCACAAAGCTCCCAGCTGCTTTCTTCATGGGAGATCGCAGCTCTGAGGCCAACATGGCAGCGTAGCAGCTCAGAGACTTTGAATCAGACACACCTAAGCTCACATCTGAGCCCGTGGTGGTCCCTGGGTCTCATCCCCTCTGCACTGCTGCTGGAACTATGATGTCCAAGCATAGGAAATTGCCATTTCTGTAGGTCAAAAATGACCAGATGTCACAATTTCCTATGATTCAACCTAATGAAATACGGTGCTACATGTCGGGAACCTCCAGTGTTTCTCCCATCCTGGGACATGACCCTGACGCTTGAACCACTTTATACATCTCACATACCCTTTCCCTTAGACTGAACATTTCCCATGAGGCTACTTGGTCTTCATGCAAAGACTCCTGCTGACTATTCTCCAAACATGCTTGGTCCCACCAACGCCCTCAGGCTAAACACCTCTCCATCCCCCTTTCATTTCACTGCATTCACACCCAGGGGGTAAAGAAGGCAGAGCAGGGAGCAGTCCTGTGCGTGGAAAGGGCAAGCAAGTCAGGGAACCAGGGTTTGGCCTTTGCCTTGCTGTGTGGCCTGGGGCAACTTTATCTCCTTCTCTGGTCCTCAGAGTCCTCATCGCCCAGAGACAAGACTGTAAGGATGAGATGCAGCCCCCACTGCTCCCTGGGCAGCAGAATCACTTGAGAAGCTTTTATCAAATGCAGGTGCTCAGCCCCCCTCCAGGGGTTCATTTTTCATGAGACTGTCTGGGTAATGGTATCTTTTAAACCCTCACCAGGTGATTCAAGTGTGGAACCAGGTTGAAAAGCACTTGACTGGATGATCCAAAGGCCCCCCGACTCTCACATTCATGAAATCTCTGAAGAAGTGTGGGAATCCGCATGAAGATCCCAGACTGGGGAAGACAAAGGGACAGGCCCTCCTGGAAACGGGTCCGAGACCTCATTAGAGTTTGGAGCGGGTCTGCTGAGCCCCAGTTTCCAACCCCCCTGCCGTTAGAAGGATGCCTGGGCTCCATCAGGGCCCAGCTGGAAGGCCATTTCGTTTGGAGAAAGATTTCTTCTCAGCGCCTCTCAGAGGCCTCCTTCACTGATCCAGGGAACTGAGGCTTTTCATTTTAATTAGCAAATTCTTGTCGCTGCCACTGGAAATGAGCCTCTGTTCTCATTTCCTTTACAGACTCTGTCAGCAGAGATGGTGAGGGAGGGTGTGGGAGGGGGGATGTGGGAGCTGTTATCTGATGCAATTTCTGGGCTGGTGGGGGACTCGGAAGATGAGAGAGCGGCTGAGATTGCAAGGAACCAATCGTACACTTAAGGAAATGGCTTCTTGGCTTTGGGACGTGGTGACGTGGATTAGTGCCTCTTTGTGGAACAGGGCATATTGGTGCTCTGGGGCCGAATGAGTGTCATTAGAGCCACCCAGGTCCCAGGGGCCCAGGGGATGGCTCTGTCACATCTTGAACCAAGAGATCCTTATTAGGGGAAACACACACACACACTTTTCACAGAATACCCGCAGATTGAGAGAAATGGAAGGTGGCATCTGTCTAAAGCATATTTAATAAGCCCATGAACTCTCCAGGCTAACAAGAGCACTCCTTGGTCATCTAGTGAGTACCTGGCATGTGGGAGAGAGGCAGCCTTCCTGAGGTACTCAGATCACAGAAAGCCGCTGCCCCAGATGTTCAGTAGGTGGGAGAGACTGACCACGTGAATCCATTTCCAACGTCCCCGACTTGTTTTCAGTAAGTCCCAGCATCTCTTATGGGTTTCCTGGGTTGCTCGACGTTTCCAACACTGAGGGAAATCTTGATCCAGACAAGGAGTATAAAATGGTCGGGGTCCTTAGGAAAAATGGCCTTAAACAATTAGCCAGATCAGTGAAAGGACAAGGAAGGATTGTTTGCATATGCCCTAGAGGTCATTTAATCAAATTCCACATAGCGGAGGGTGAGGGGGCCATAGACCAGGGTTGACATTGTGGCTCACGAGCCCTACAGGAAGTGGCCCAGTCTCCCCATGGCCCTTCCCCATAATACCCCCAAACCCCGGGATGCAGCCATGCTGAGCTGCGTCCACCTCCCAGCACGCTGTCCTGTCACCACACCTCTCCACTCTCTGCCTGAATACTATGCTTCCAGTTCTCACCCCACTCCTCCCCTTCTCTCTTCAGATGCCTGGTCACCTGGCTCAGTAGCTCAGCATTTCAAGGCTCCAACTACACACTCCTCCAGTATTTACTGAATACCCATACATGGCCAATGGAACCACCATGGGTGTTCCTGTCTTCATGGTGTGAGGGAAACAGATAAACAATGAAATGATTCCATGAATGCACAGAAAGTCATCTCAGGGGTGAGTGCTTGGAAAGGGGGTTCTTTGGGGTTATGAGCGTGAATGAGGAGGATTTGGTCTGGTGGGGACAGGTCTAGGAAGGCTTCCCAGAGGAAGGGATGATGGAGCTGGGACCTCAGTAACTGAGGCAGACAGGAATGGATGAGGAGAAGCCATTTGGAAGGTCCAGAGGGAACTTTTCCAGGAAGTCCTCTGCTCTTCCCTCTGCCAGGTGTTCTGTAAGGTGACCACATGTCTTGGTTTGCCTGGGACAGTCCCAGTCCATGTTTGTTATCCAGGGGCTAGCGTTTGTCCCAAAGATGTCAGAAGTTGGGTGACAAATGGTACAGTCCCGTGTGAATGATGCTCTTCGTCCCTGACTCCATGTCACACAAAAGCACATGTGCACCCAAACACTTACCACACAGGGCTGCGGTTCACACTGGTGGCACAGAATTCAGTCTTATTCACCCTTTGATGTCCCGCACATACACATATGGCCGCTGTCTGGCAGATGTATTGTGATTAAGTGAATATATTGTGCGGAGATAAGGCTTCTAAAAATTCCCAGATGTCTGACGTCCTCCACGTCACCTCATGGGTCCGTTTCTCATGCCTCCACAATGTTCCAAAGCATATTTGGTGAACATTTTGAGTTTGTCCAGAGGCCAAGGGATCTGAAATATATTTTTTTCCATGGCCTGACTTGGCTTCAGAAGTTGACAAAAGCATCATCTCATTAGAGGCTATTTGAATAGAAATTATAGGCTTGTTCTCTGAGTGTGGACTTGAGAGTACTTCATGAGACAATTACTGCTAAATATCTGAAGAGAAACACCCTCGTTGGCTTCTAAAAGCCCATCTCAGGTCAAACCAACCTAAATTCCTCTCAACACAATTAGAACTTCAATAAGAATGAGAGAGACAAGCTGCCAAGAACACCAGAACCACAACGGGACAATAAACAGTGCTGTTGGAGGACTGAGAGGGGGACAGGGAAGGGCAGGAATATTCTGGAAGGCAGCATAAAGCATGCGGAGCAGAACACCCACTCTTGGATCAAGAATGATCCGCTGGCCCCCTACACAGGAGAGTAAACATGGCTGAACGGATCACTGGGCTCCTCAAAGTCCCTCACCCACTACTCTGCGCTTTCCAGTTCCCCTGAGGGCCAAGAGAAGTATGTTCTCCTACCCAGTTGGAGCTCCCAGGCCTCCACAAAAGCAGTTCCTCCTGCTCCAAATGCTCTTTTTTTTTCTTTCTGTACCTCTTTTTTATTCCTCTATGATGCCTTCCATTTCCCCAAAAACCATGCCTTTCTGCAAGCCCCAGTACCATGTCCAGGAGTCATGCATGGAACCCAAATGTGTCCAGGAGAAGACCAGAAGGAGAGACAGTGCTTGTGAGAACAGGTTGCACTGCCCACCTCCAGGGGGGGGGTGCTACTCACACGCGGTTTATGCAAATGATGCCTACCCCACCCCCACCTTCCCCAGAGCTCAGGCATTCCAACTTGCTTTTCACAAAACAGACACTGCAGCTCCATCTTCCCTCTCTCCTTCTCTCCCCATCTCTCTCTCTTTCTCCCTCCTCCTCCCCTCACCTCTGAGAGTCTTTAAGACAAGACAGGAATCCATTCTCCCTAATATCCATGCTCCCAGCCCTTGGCATAGTTAGCAAAAGATTAAATCATCAAAAGAATGAATAAATTTAAAATAAGAATGAGAAGAGTCAATAAACCAAGTTCTTGGTCCTACCTAAAAGAGGAGATATCACAAAAATTGGAAGAAAATCTTTCAAAATGTTAAGTGCCATTTGGAGATGTCCTTTTACTTGTCTCGTGGAAAAACAAAAGGTTAACAGAACGTGGCAATGCCAGAGTCTCACCTGTACATTCACCTTCAGCGCACCTTCCCATCAAAATATTAGGGAAAAGCAAGGGAAGTCATGTGAACAGGGGCACGTGGGTGGCTCAGAGGGTTAAGCCACTGCCTTCAGCTCAGGTCATGCTCTCAGGGTCCTGGGATCGAGTCCCGCATCAGGCTCTCTGCTCAGCAGGGAGCCTGCTTCCCTCTCTCTCTCTCTCTCTGCCTGCCTCTCTGCCTACTTGTGATCTCTCTCTGCCAAATAAATGAATAAAATCTTTGAAAAAAAAAAGAACTTCCTTTAAAATAATCCCTTTTCCACAGTATATGGTCTTTGGAAAATGGAAAGACCATACGGTTTCTCCAGGTACCAGATCTCTGCCCGTCTATCCCCCCTCACTGCTCAGTTGTCCATAAGAAAGATGGTAAGGGCACCTGTTCTGAATATCTTCTTATACACCTATCTCAGGTGAGTGTCCCTGGACACCAGTGAGAAGTCCAGTAGGTCTTCTCTGAGTGGGTGGGAATGCTAATTCCCAAGGGAGAGAGGGAATGCGGGCAGAAGGGGGCTAGGGTGGAAGGTGGAGGAGGGGAAAGAGAGCGGAACGTTCTTCTCTAACTACCCTGCTGTCAGACCATACAGGGACACCCACATCCCTACTCCAGCGTCTCCCCAGGCACCACCAGAGAAATGGATGAGTACAGAGCGCACCACAGAAAGACAACTAACAAGAACAATCCTCCAGCTCTGACAATCTGAGGGTTTAATGTGGAAAAATATTCAGCTAAAATCAATGGCATGGTTAGGTGGTGGCTTAGCAATTCCTTTTTATGAAATAAAATACTGGCTCTCTAAAGTGCAAAATATCTTTCTGTTTTGGAACTGTGATTCATCCTTTAAGAAGGGCTGATCTTTAAATCTTTCATTGGCTCTCATCCCAAAACCAGTTCTACAGAAATGGTCTTTCTGACCAGACTACTCTCCTACCCTCACCCCAGTGAGTAGAAAATAATGAAAAGGTAAGAAGACACTCTGTCCTACTGAGCCCCTTCCCCAACATGTTCAAGATCATATGGCCCTGTTGCCTGGGAATGGGCCTTATCATGATTGAGCTCAATGGTGCAGGTCCTGAGAAAGACCACCCAGGATGTCCACCCATATCCAAGGCCTCTCTGTGGCAGTGAAGCTCAAGGAGATGGGCCTGTGTGATCTATGACCTTCTCTATGTTTCCTGACCAAAGACTGAGCCCTGATCCTGGGCCCCAGGATATAGCCCAGATTTCTGCCCCAAATTGATTTCTGATTCTGATAAAACTGACTCCCTTTCTCCATAGCCACTCATAAATATATTCCCTTGGTCACATGAATCACAGTTAAGTGAAGACAATGATAATGGCTGACTCAGCTATATTTCTTGGATGACAGGACAGGAGCTGGCTCCAAATGGGTGCTAAGTAAATGCCCATTAAATACATAAGGGAAAAACTAAATGAATGAATGAGTGAATGAGTAAGTAGGTTTGGGTTGGAAATGGCTCAGGTTGATTTTTCAAGGACATGGGGCCAAGGAGATGGGTTTATTTTCAAGGTATTCCTCTCTTGTGTCCACTCTGGAAGGCTCCAACTCTTCTCTGTGTGACTTATTAATATTCTTGTCACTGGGCTTAACTGTGCAGTGGGCAGTTCCTCCTGAGCTAAATGGCAGGCAATTGGAAACTAATGAGGTGAGAAATGCTCCCATTATCCAAGCCCACTGATGCCCACAGCTGAGCTCATCACACCTCTCTATTCCAGGAAGGGTCCCCAGAAGTCCCCAAAGGAACAGGTGGAAACAGAAGTGATCCTGATCCAGGAGGAAGAGCAGAGCTCTGCTTCCAGCTTTGCTGCCGGTCCAACTGTACTGCTGTCACTTTCCCAGCAGGAGCTGGGCTGGCCTGCACCTCCAGCAGCACTGCCAAATTACCCACGAAGTTTGCAAAACTACAGATTCCTCGGTCCCACTCTAGGATCACCAATGCAGAACCTCCAGATAGGGGACCTAGAACTTTTAACAAGCACTCAAAGAATGCAACCAATGTAATTATTCTCAGGACCTAAGCTCCAATTCAGGAGTTAGCAAAAATACGGTAGGCAAGCCAAATCCAGCCCATTGCTTATTTTTGTAGATAATGGACTACAGCCACGCCTAGCCATTTACATATTATCTATGGCGGCTCTCACACTCTGTGGCAAAGCTGAGCAGTTGCAACAGACACCGTATGACCCCAAAAAGCCTAAAATATTTACTGTCTGGCCCTTACAGAAGAAGCCCGCTGACTGATGCTGTAATTTACAGGTGCTTCCAGGAGATAAGTAGGATGAGGGGTCTGACCTGGCCCAGGGTTTTCAGTAGAGAAGGGCACATTATTTCTGACCACTGTACTCAAAGAAAGCAGGAGAGCACCAGGCTGTAGGAGCCCAGAGGCTGCCTGGCATGGGGAGGGCCCTAGTATGTAGGCTGGCACTGTTGGGTAGAGGGGAGGGCACCTGCAAGATGAGAGCCAGAGGCTAAGCTGAGCGTGAGGCCTGTCTGAGAACCAGGCTCCGGGTCTCTGCAACTCAGAGTCCTGATGAGGTGAGTGCAAGGGTGTGCATAGAGCTGAGTTTAGCTCCTTGACTTTAAATTCCCACACCCCCGCCCTTCTGTTCAAGACTTGCCTGGTGGACGAAAGGAAGTTTTGGGGCGGGGGGGAGAAAGGAAAGACAGCAGCAGTCTGGGGGCAGCCCTTCAAGGCTCCAAATTCTCCAAAACTCAAGAAATCAGCAGGTAGAATCACTGAACTTAGGACATCACCGGACCCACAGGATTTCTGAGGGCAAAAGAAACCACCCAGGCCAACTATGGCCCCAGCCACCTGCCTTATCAGTCACTCTCTGGGGCCCGGGAAGGCAGGTCTGCCATCTGTCGTGTGCTCAGAGGTAGACTGGGGCCAGCAGAATCCATCAGGGCCTGAGGGTCCCAGGGCTGTGGATACCAGGGTGCCCGGTTGGGCATGTGGAAGCCCAGCACTGTTCCTACTCTTAGGTTTCCCTGAAACTGGCCAGGCCAGGCCTGACTTCTGCTGGTGCTTCCATGCCCGCCCAGACCCACACCCCACATGCCGGGAACAAACCACAGTCAGTTCTGGGAATGTTGACAGATTTGGGTTGTTTAAAAATAACTTGAAACACACACACACACACACACACACACACACACCAGTCAATGTAATCTGCTCAGCTGGCAAATGGAGCAAGGCCGTGGGGGAAATTCCAAATCAAACAGGTCCACCAGGAACCCAACAATCAGGGAGTTGTATCTAGAAATAGCTACTTGCCCAGGAAGAGTCTGGGAAAGGTGGCCGCCCACAAACGAAGACACCAGATCACTCAGACTTGAAAACAAGTCACAGCGATTTTGCACTAGTCCCAGGGAAAACTAACTTGATTGCAGGATCAGGGTTGAGACAAACGTTAGCTTTATTTCTGCCTACGTACGGATGGCAGGCCTAGATGGGACTCCAGAACGTGATCTCAGTATTTAGTGCGCCTTCGTTTCCTGCTTTCCTCTCCCCTGCTCCCCAGCCTCAGAAGGAGGTTTATGCCCAGTTTCCGGGCAGTCTGACACCCATTCTGACTGCCGGTCTCAGCCTATCCCTTGCACCTCAAGCCACCCTCACTGGGGGACCCAGCTAGATTTTGCAGGTGTTTATTGTCCCATGAACCCACTGCTTGAGGCTGGGGCAATGGTAGCTGAACCCTAGACCCCTCAAGGCAAGACAGGCACGAATTCTCATAATCATCTTCCTTCCCTGTCTCACTTCCTATTTCCTTGCAAGCTTTCTGGGACCACCACCCCAATAAAGCACCGTACCCATCCCTGTCGGAGTCTATGCCCATGGAAGCCCTGCTGAGAGACTGGGGCCACATCCCCCTTCCTCTCCTGGCCCCTAGTACAGACCACCCAAATGAACCTGCTGGCCCCATCTGCTTTTAGGGCTTTGGGAAGAATCCTGGCTAGGCCCAGCTTTGGTACTCTGGCCAGAGTGACAAGCAAGGACGCCGCCTAGAGAGCCAAGCCCGCGCACTGGTCTCTCGGTGGTGGGGCTGAGGCACCCGTGCACCTTTTTTTGAGGAACTTCTGTCCTGTTTCCCATGTGGCTACATTATTTAACATTCATACCAATAATATACGACTTAGCCTTATTTTGTTAAATAGTAGCCATTATCAAAAAATCTGTGAGATAATATCTCATTGTGGTTTTGATTTGCATTTCTCTGATGATTAGTGATGTTGAGTATCTTTTCAAGTGCCTTTGGACCACTAGTGTATCTTCTTTTGATATCTATGCAAGTCCTCTGCCCTTTTTAAATTGGATTGGGTTTTTGTGGGGTTTTTTGGTATTGAATTGTAGGGGTTCCTTATGTACTTTGAATATTAACCTATTATCTGATACGTGGTTTGCAAATAGTTTGTCCCATTCCATAGGCTGCCTTTTCACTCTGTTGCTTTTCCCTTTGCAGTGCTGCTCTTGAGTTCTATGTAATCACACTTGTCTAATTTTGTTTTTGTTACCTCTGCTTTTGGTGTCATATCAGTGAAATCATTGCCAAGATCAACATTCTGAAGTTTTCCCCTATGTTTTCTTTTGGGAGTTTTATTGTTCCAAGTCTTCTATTTAAGTATTCAATCCATTTTGAGTTGATTTTTGTGTATTGCCTGAGATAAGGGTCAAATTTCATTCTTTTGCATGTGGATATCCAGTTTTCCCAATATCATTTGTTGAAGAGACCACCCATTCCCCATTGTGCATTCTTGGCATTCTTATCAAAGACCAGTTTTCCACATATGTGTGGGTTTATTTCCAGAACCTCTATTTGTGTCTGTTGCTCTGCATGTCTGTCTTTATGCCAGTACCATATTGATTTAATTACTGTGGTTCTATAATATACTTTGAAATTGGGACATGTGATGCCTCCTGCTTTCTTCTTTTTTCAAGATTGTTTTGGCTATTCAGGGTCCACTGTGGTTTTATATAAAGTGTAGGATTGTTTTCTATCTCTATAAAAAAACTCCAAAGGGATCGTGATAGGGATTGCATCAAATCTGTAGATCACTTTGAACAGTATGGACATTTTAACAATATGACATCTTCTGATTCATGAACATGGGATGTCAGTTCATTTATCTTTGTCTTCTTTATCTATACTCCCATGTTCTTTGCAGCATCATTCACAATAGCCAAGATGTGAAAACAACCCAAATGTCCATCAGCAGATGAATAGATAAAGGAAGGAAATGCAGTAATAAATATAATGAAATATTATTCAGCCTTTAAAAAAGAAATCTTGCCATATGTAATAACAAGGATGAACCTAGAGACATTATGCTATGTGAAGTAAGCTACTCACAGAGAACAAATGCTGTAAGATTCCACTTATAGGAAGATCTAAAATAGACAAACTGATAGAAACAGATAATAGAATGGTGGTTGTCAGGGGCTGGGCAAGGGAAAATAGGGACTTGATGTTCAATGGGTATAAAGGTTCTATTATGGAAGATGAGTAAGTTCTACAGATCTTCTATAAAACAATGTTTGAAGTACTGTATACTTCAAAATTTAAGAGCGTAGACCTCATGTTAAGTGTTCTTCTAATAAAAAAGGGGGGAGCAAAGTATCTAAAGAGATATTTCTCCCAAAAAGATGGGGAAAAGGTCAATAAGCTTCTGAAAAGATGTTCAACATAATTAGCCACCAAGGAAATACAATCAAAACCACAATGAGATACCCTTTCACACCCACTGGGATGGCTAGGAGAAGACAGATAATAAAAAATATCAGCAGACATGTAGAAAAACTAGGATCCTCATATGCTGTTGATATGAATATATAATGGTGCAGCCACTTTGTGAAGGAATCTAGCAGTTATTCAAAAGATTGAACGCAGAGTAACAATAGAACTCAGCAATTCTAGTCCTAGAAATAAATACTCAGAAGAAACACAAGCACACATTCACATAAAAGTTTGTACATGAATGAACGTTCACAGAAACATGATTGATAACAGCCCCAAAGTAGAAATAATCCAAATGATCATCGACTGATGAACGAACCAAACATGGCATATTCGTGAAATGGAATATTATTCAGCCATTAAAAAGTAAGGAAGTACCACTAACACTACAGTGTGGATGAACCATGAAAACATTACACTAAGGAAAAGAAATCATTCCAAAAACCATCTATCATGTGATTCCACTTATATGAAATGTCCAGAATAGGCAAATCCATAGAAACAGAAAGTGGATTAGTGGTTGCTTAGGACTGGGCCAGTAGGGGGAATGGGGGCGGTGACCGCCAAAGTGTATAGGGGTTCTCTTTGGATGACAGTGTTTTAAAATTGATTGTGATGATGGATGCCCAACTCCATGAATGTACTAAAAATCATTGAATTGTACACTTTCAATGAGTGAATTCTATGATACATGAATTCTATTTCAATGAAGCCATTGTTTTAAAAATTCAACAGAATGGGGTGCTTGCTAAAAATCCAGATTTCTGGACCCCACAGAAATGGTTTACTCTATGATGGGGTCCAGAAATCTGCATATTCAGCCAGCTCTCCCCCAAGATTCCAACACACTTTGATAACCATCATCTTAGGAATATGGATACTTTGTTATTTTTTGTTTTGGTGGCTTAAGCCCTGAGAGGGGATTTTGTTTCAAGTTTTATTTTACAAAAGTAGCTTCAGATTCCCTTGAAGAAGTCTGTTTATGAAACTTGCCTTCAGCCTGGCAGAAGTTATTACGGTGCTAACAGAGGGTTTTTATGGATTTTAATTAGAAACGGGCAGTGGAGCCCATGTAAAACCTTCCTTTTAACTTGGCAATAAAGGCCAGTATTCCCCAACGGGGAGGCCAAGAGACAGGCAGAGATCCTTCTAGAAGGTGAGGGAACCATGATTTCCTGAGCACCTACTGCGTGCCAGCAGCTTCAGTATATATTGTCACATTCAAACCCTGTAAAGTGGAGATCACCATCCTGTGTTTGTTTCAGATAAGGGTCTAATTCCACACCACAAAAACTAGTGACCATTCTAGTTATATTATGCTGCATACATAACTACCCTGAAATTTAGTGAAATAAAGCAACCATTTTAGGATACTCATGTACTCTGTGGGTCAAGACTTAGGCAGGACAGAGGGATGGTGGCTTGTATATAGTCCTCTTTGTCTAGAGCTTCAGCAGGAAAGATTCAAAGGCTGGGGGTAACTCATGGCTAGTGGCTGGTATCATCTTTCTCACCTACCTTACTTTTTCACACTGAGTCTCCATTTTTCCATTGCTGAGACTTGGTGGGGCTGATGCAGGAGGTGAGCCACACGGCACAACCCATGGCTCACAGGAGGCACTTGCTAAACAGCAGCCAGCCATTGTATGTGATACACAAGTGACAACACTGGATGTCTCAGCTCATCCCCAGAACAGCTGGGCCCCAGCTGCCACGGCGGCCCCAGAAGAAATGAGTCCCTCGGGCACATGTCTACAGCTGCAAGCAGAGCCAGAGATCCCAGATGCCCCTCCACCACCTCCTCCCACACCCCCCAACACACCCACACACTTTATCTGACAACCTTCTCCATGTGTACACATAACCAGCAGTGTTCTCCCTTGGTCTAACAAAACAAATTGATCAAGAGTCAATACAGGTCCTAATTACAAGTTGTACACTGGGAGATTGATGGGGGGAGATGAAGAGGGAAGAACAGGCCCTTGATGGGTGTCTGTAATGAGGTGTCACTGGTCCCCACTGTAAGTCGTTTATAAACATGGTCTCACGTTGGTGGCTGTCAGCAACCCCGCCAGAGCTTAATGAGCTGTTCCTTCCTGCCCCAGGGTTAATGTCAGAAGCTGAGCACAGTTTCTGCTGCGAGACACACTGCCTGATGGTTGGTGAGTTTCATCTACACCACAAATGTCCCCATCCACTCAGGAAATGCATTATCCCAATATCCTGGCAGAGATATGCACTGATTTCCCCGTCTGAACCTCTCAACCTCTAGGAGGTGCCATGGCTGAATCCCTTCTAGCGGCCTGGCACTGGGGTCCTAGAGGAAAATGGATAAGAAGGGGGCTTGGCATTCGACTGCTCAGGCTTACCTCCTGGCACTACTATTCACAAGGACATGACCTCTCCAAGCTGGAATTTCCTCCTCTATAAATTGCAAACAACACTAGATTTTAAAAAGAAGAAGAAGAAAAAAAGGGGGCCTTTTCATTTGGAGCAACACTGAGTGCTGGGTTTCACCCAATGGCTCTAACCGGCTACAGCTAATAAATATCTATAAATACTTATATCTATTGATAGGACAGCAGACATAACTTAAGACTCTTTCTTGACTAATATACAATGAGACTTACTTTAACTGACCATGTATAAACAAATGGATTCATTCTATCCAATCCAGAGGGAAAATGAGAATTTTTAATTAGCATAATCACAAAGAACCTTCCTTTCCTACCACATAAAATTCCTTGACATCTTCCCTTCAAGGAGGCCCTTGGTGATTTCCACCCTAGCACGTTGCCCTATGGCTGGTAGATAAGTAAACTCAGTGCTCACTCTTCCAGTCACCATGGTGGTCTTTGTCTTTCCACTAACAGCACAGCCTTCACTACCAGTACTCTCTGGTAGAAAAAATAATGCCCCCTAATCAAAGCTGTCCAAGTCTTAATCCTTGGGATCCATGAGTATGTGAGGTTACCTAGCAAAGGAGAATTACAGCTCTAGATGCTGAGCAGCTAACCTGAAGACAAATAAATGAGCCTGGATGATCCAGTTGGACTCGACACAATCATAAGCATCTTTAAAAAAGAAAGATGGAAGCAAGGGAGAACTAGAGATTTGGCTGCAGGAGGACTCAGACAACACTGAAGATGGAAGGGGGCATGAGCCAAGAAATTCAGGTGACCTCTAGGAAACTGGAAAGGGCCAGGAAACGGATTCTCCCCCAAAGCTTCCAGAAAGACTTCTGACCTCCAGGATGATAGTATAATAAGCTGTGTTGTTTTAAGCCACCAAGATTGTGGAAACCCATCACAGACCCTTTTTTGAGGATTAAGTGAGTTCTAACAGGTAAAGTGCTTAGACCCATGCCTGGAACATCATACGTATTCAATTAATCATATTCTGTTATTATAATGTCATCAGTTTCTTCATTGTAGAGAGTCTTGCCTTCTCCCTGTCTTTGGCTGTCTCTACAACTCAGATCCAGCCAGTGGAGTCAGAGGAAGGAGAAGAACGGACTTTTCCTGAGCACTTCCTGTGACAAGGCATGGTGCCAGACACCTGGCACAGCACTTGGCACGTGCCCTCTCAACTGGTGAGTGTCTGGAACCACCTGTCCTGGAAAATCAGACAAAGTCTGGGTGCACATTATTGGAAGATCCTGGTTACAAACCATCAGCCCTTTGGGGCTTTTGAACAAGTGTTCTCAGAATCACCTAAACCTTCTCCAAACACAAGCAGGAGGCCCTCTTCTTTCCCCATCATCATCTGCCAGGGAAGCTGAGCTGCCCTTCCAGCTCCAGCTGAACAAAGCTCTGCCTTGTCTGGGATCCTGAGCTCTTGGCTCGTCCACACCTCCTTTGGAACCACCATGGCATCCATATTTGTCTGCTTTCTCATTTCACTGTGAGCTCCTTGAGGATCAGGCCAGAACCTGGGTCTCAGCAAGTCTTCGTTGCTTTGTTATTTCCTCCTTTAAAAAGCAGAAGCTCTACCCAGCTGTGCTTAGCTTAATAGGCTGGGCCTTTTCAGGGGCACCTGGTGAGGGAGAAGGTTGCTCAGTTGGTTCAGCATCTGCCTTCGCTCAGGTCATGATTTCAGGGTCCTGGGATGGAGCCTCAAATCAGGCTCTCTGCTTCATGGGGAGTCTGCTTCTCCCTCTCCCTCTGCCCCTCCACACTGCTTGCAATCCCTCACTCATTGCCCGTGCTGCCATGCCAGGCCTAGGATAAGGCAAGTGAGGCAGCTAGGATATGAAACTGCAGGAGGTGCTCACTCTTCGGAGCTGACCCTTTGCTGGTGTGAACCTGAGAATGAGCCCCTTCTTCAATATCATACCGACATGCCCCACTTTGCCATGCCCTCGTCCTAGCCCTGTCCACAGCAGTCAGATACTGTTTCACCAACAACTGCTACTGGAGCTTGAAGCAAATCTCATTAAATTCCTTAATGATAGATAAATCAATAGTCTGACATCACTGAAAGATGATGAGTTTGGCTTGTAGCTAGGTAAGAAGAATGCTAGGTGACGCTGTGATAAATTAATCCTGAAATCTCAGGGGCTTGACAGTGTGGGCGTTCATTTTCCACCTGCCTTCCATGTCCATGGGGGGTCGGGGGGGGTGGGGGGGTGTCAACTAGGGGGCTCTGCTCCATAAGGCTGCTCGGGGAGCCGGCATGATGGGGCTCCACCATCTCGTACCTGCCCAGCTGGAACCCCTGGCCTCCTCAGTTGCCACAGAAAGAGAAGATGTTGGACTAACCCCTGCTCTTCGACACTTTGGCCCAGAAGTAATAAAATTAATTTCTACTTGCAGCCCATTACCTAGAAATGACTCCATGTCTCACCTCCTTACAAGGGAATTGGAAGATGGGCTCTTCCTTTGTGTCCTACAGGGGGAGAAGGGGAATCAAGATGGTCTGCTTCAAGAAGCTAATGGCGGTCCCTGCCTGAATGGAGTGCACAGTCTAGAGCTGCAATTCTCAACCTTAAGGATCCAATAGCATGAGGAGAGCCTTTGTTAAAATTTCAGATTCTTCAGCCCCACTTCCCAAGGCTCTGATCTGGTAGGTGGTGGGAAAGCCCAAGTGCTGATATTTTTTTGCACACTCCCCAGGTGACTCAGAGCCAGGTGGTCAACGGAGTGAGTTCTGAGAAGCAATGTGTACTGACTGGAACCAGTCAGACAAGCCATTCCCACCTAACAGCTCGGCCTTGCCAGTGCCAGATTCGGGCTGACCCCCAAGTTCTCTCTGAGGTCACTTGCCTTTACACGCATCTCTAAAAAGCTGTGAGTTTTCATAACCTTCGCAGACTTTGATGGGCTTCTCTTAAGGAGAGAAGGAATGCCTTCCCTAGGTATTCTCAGCTGGAGCATAGACCACCTGTCACAGAGCCAAATGCAGCCATGTGGGGGCCACCCCTCCCTAGGGAGGTGCCTGATACCACACTCCTGGCACTTCTATAAGCCAGCAGGCCTGCAGCACTGGACGGAGGAACAGCACAAGCTTGTGTGAGTTGAAAAAGAATCCAGAATCGAATAGAACTGAAAACACAGATTGACTGGAGGGCTGGTCAGTGAGGACAGCCATGACCCAAGGGAGTGGCAACCTTATTTTGTGCAACAAATGAAGAAACACGGACCTACTGAGCAGCTAGCAGGAGAGCTCATTCATAGGGAGAGGACTTCTGTGCTAAAAAGGAGCCCTAATGAGAACCTTGGGGGTTGAGGTGAGCTAGATGCCAGGGATCGGGCAGAAGATAGAACACTAAAGAAAGGAGGAGGAAGGAGGAGCAGGGCTGGGGGCACCTGGGGGCAAGGGGATGGGCAGATAGTCCCAGTAAGCTAAAGAAGTGTTCAAAAGGTGCTTCACTGTTCAGTGTGCAATGAAACTAGGTCTTTGATCCAGTCTCAGGTGAAAGCTCCATCCATTTGCTGATGGTTCAGAGTGGGTTTTCTTTGGGGTTGGAGAGGAAGGTGGAAGAGGTAGGACGCCTGTGTCAAGAGAGCAGATCAATGGGCACAGAGCCGTTCTCCCGGTTTCGCACTGGGTCATCCTGCAGGAGAGGCTCTACCTTCCAAATGGTCTTAGAAGAACTGCTGGGCCCGCATTAGCCAAGGGAGGGGCACTATTTCCCAGAGAAGCCAGGAGGCAACACCAGGGTCAAGGTGAGAGTGAGAGCAACGACCCACCAAAGGCTGCGCCTGTAATGACAGCTTGCTACAGAGGATGTGGGCTGGGTGTTAAAGGCAGGTGAGCCAGCACCTGGGAGCTCTCCAGATACCTCATGGGGCTTGGGGCTAGTGCAAGCAAGGAAGGGAGCTGGAGGCCCGGGTCACGTGGATTATTCCACTAACCTACACAGCTGGCCAGGAGAGTAAATGTAATGACGATGATAACAGCAGCAGCAGTAGCTGACATTTGTGTAGACCTGCTACATGTGGGTCTCTTTTATGAACTTAGCTATCCCCACAACAACACATGATTCCTATACATGATTGCCCCCGTCAGGGGAGAAAACTGAATGTGGGAAAAGCGAGCTGCTGAAGGTCGCGCAACCTGCAATGACAGAGCCATGACTTGAATTCAGGCAGCGTGTCTTCAAAGTCTCCATGCTAAGCCAGCGCTCTCTAATAAATGTAAAAGTGCTCTATTAAATAACGCTTAAAGTGCTGAGCAATGCAATGTATCACCAGGCTCCTGAATGTCTAGACGAAAGATATTAAAACAGAAGAAATCAAAAACCAACCCAAGAATTGAGGGCTTTCTGGGAGGTAGAGAAAAAGTGTAACTCAGATATTCCCACTTGAGCTGCGACCTTCCCCAGGTGGGCAGCCGTGTTCACCGTGTCCGCCATCTCAGCCCTCTTGCACGGTAACAAATGCTGTTCCAGGCAATTCTCTTTGGCAGAACAGAAACAAAAATAAGAATCAGTCAGTCGTTGGGAATGGCTATGAACCAGATCAAGCATCGTCTATGCCCCAAAAGTCACAGAGCCGGGCAGAGAAGACAAAACAGGAGTACAGAGGGTCAGTCCTGGGTTGGGCTTTTTCAGCACCGGCGACCAGTGGACAGCGGAAGGTTTTGGTTAGAGCAGGGGAGTTCGCACAGACATTCCAGAGGTCTCCAGGAGATAGCAAAAGGACCAGTGAGTGTCAGAATCAGTGCCGCCTGTGAGCACAGCCAGGAATACAAGAATGAGACCCAGAAATTGTCACCAAAGCTGCAAAGCCCCATCCACAGGAAAGCTCCCAGTTCCAGGCATAAAGGCTTTGCCCAGCATTTAGACCATGACACTGAAAACCCTTCCTCCAGGCCCAAAGATCAGAGCAATTTAGGCTTTGCCGGTGCCCCAGCCAAGATAAGGTCCACCAGAGGTGCAGGACGAGTCCTTACATCTCCACCAGGCAAGGGAGACTACAAGGCGAGATCCCCTATGGCATGCGAGGGCGGCTTTCCCAATTTCCAGGTCTGCATTTCATCTTTGTTGATATATTTACGTCAGATCTCGCTCATCACACTTTCCTACAATTTAGGCTGTTTTTCTTCCCCAAACACTAAATACATGTTACTGCTAAAAGCCTGAGTTCTCAATTTCCACTGTTTTGGTCTCATTTCTCTAAATATCCTGGTGCCATCCCAGTGCGAGCCATGAAGCCAGCCCTGACTGCATCCTACCTGCAGGGAAACAATCAGGCATTCCTGGAGCACCGTGACAGATGCTTAGATCTCTGCAGCCACCCTATAGGCCCTCTTTTGTGGGCAGGAAGTGCTTGGAGTCACAGCAAAAGCAAAAAGGGGTTTGGGCTCAATTTAAGCAAATTCTCATAAGCAGACCCCAAGCTGGCCAACCCCAGCCAGAAAAGACCCCCAGTAGCCTATGCCGCTCATCCTCCCTGCAGAGGCACAACGATGTCCTATGGGAGTTTCCAAGGCTGCCAAGGGAAGGTGGAAACTGCTCACACAGCTGGCCCATGATGAGGTTTGAAGGTGGCTCATGCAGCAACCTCCCCAGTAAGAAGGAAGTGCTTTGAACTTGACTGGAACAGCAAGGAAGTTCCTCGAGACTGTCCTCTGAGAGACAAAGGAAACCACCAGGCAGCTAACTCCAAGCGACCCAAGTCTCAGCTGTCAGACAACCCTCAGGAGTCCTCCCACAACCCCAAACACAGCAGGGCATAATATCCAGGACAGGAAGGGGGGACAGGGAGGATCAGGGAGGAGCTACTCTGGAAGAGCTCTCACACATGCAGGGGGCCACGGCTACACCTTCCTAATTGTCACCCATGGCTCCCTCATCACCGCTATCCACTGCTGCCATATCGGGTCCAGACTCCTCCGCTGGAACCCAAGGCTGTCCTTGTTTGCCTGAGATTCCTCACCCTCTTGCTTGCCCAGCTCACCTGCCTCTGTACATTTGCCCTCACGTAGATTTCTTTCCACCCCATCCCATCTTACCTCCCCTTCCAGGCATCATTCAAACCCCACCTTCTCCAAAGTTCCCTCCCCCATCCCCCCGAACTGGACTCACTCTTGCCTTTTTACATCACACCTGGTATTCCTGTTGGGATTCTTAACAGTCTGGAATGCACCCTGGGCTTCTTCCCTCCTCACAGGCTGTTAAGAGCCACCTGTATTCCGATCCTGGTTCCCCACACAGGTGAGCCGTCTGGCCTTGGGAAAGCCACTTTACCTCTCTGAGCTTGCCTCCCCTATAAAATATTCCACATCGCCAGGGAGATGAAAGCAGATCACGCTTATAATTCACCTGTCACAGTGTCTGGCACAGAGAAGTCACTCAAGGGATGTGAGTGAAGTCCCCTTCTGCACGGCTTAAGAGGACAGCTCTGGAGTCAGACCATCTGGATTTGGTCCCTCGTTCAGTAACTCTTCAGTTAGCTGTGTGTCCTTGGACAAATTACTCATCCTTTCTGTGCCTGACTTTCCTGCTTTTAAAATGAGAACAAGTGGGGGCCACCTGGGTGGCCCGGTCAGTTAAGCATCTGACTTTTGGTTTCAGTTCAGGTCATGACCTCAGGGTCGTGAGACTGAGCCCCACGTTGGGCCAATGCTCAGCGGTGCATCCTCTTGGGACACTCTCTCTCCTCACCTTCTGCCCCCCCCACCACAGGTCACGTTTTTTCTGTCTCTCAAAAAAAAAAAAAAAATGAGAACACTTACACCAGTTAGAATGGCCAAAATTAACAAGACAGTAAACAACATGTGTTGTAGAGGTTGTGGAGAAAGGGGAACCCTCTTACACTCTTGGTGGGAATGCAAGTTGGTGCAGCCACTTTGGAAAACAGAGTGGAGATTCCCTAAGAAATTAAAAATAGAGCTTCCCTATGACCGTGCAATTTGCACTACTGGGTATTTACCCCAAAGATACAGATGTAGTGAAAAGAAGGGCCATCTGTACCCCAATGTTCATAGCAGCAATGGCCACGGTCACCAAACTGTGGAAAGAACCAAGATGCCCTTCAACAGATGAACGGATAAAGAAGATATGGTTCACAGATACAATGGAGCATTATGTCTCCATCAGAAAGGATAATACCCAACTTTTGTATCAACGTGGATGGGACTGGAGATTATGCTGAGTGAAATAAGTCAAGCAGAGAGAGTCAATTATCATATGGTTTCACTTACTTGTGGAGCATAAGGAATAACATGGAGGACATTATGAGAAGGAAAGGAAAAGTGAATTGGGGGAAATCTGAGAGGGAGATGAACCATGAAAGACTGTGGACTCTGAGAAACAATCTGAGGGGTTTGGAGGGGAGGGGGTAGGGGGTTGGGTGAGCCTGGTGGTGGGTATTAAGGAGGGCACGTATTGCATGGAGCACTGGATATGGTGCATAAACCATGAATTCTGGAACACTGAAATTAAAAAAATAAATTTTTTTTTAAAAATGAGAAGAAGAAGAGAACCCACCATAAGGTGTGGCAGTGATGCACATAGCACACGTAGAGTGTTAGAAGAGTCCCTTGGGTTGGATGTGAGGGCGATCTGGCTGTGACATCTGTCACCCCATTGATCGCCAGGGTTGATTTGGCTGATCTGGCTGGCTAGGCGGGTGTCCCCTTGCTCCCTCACCGCTCCATGTGCGTCCCTCCTGAAGCTGCGCGCTTGGTCGAAGAGGATGACCTTCCCCGATAGAGGAAAGGACCGTTCTTCGTTCAAGGGTATACGAGTAGCTGCGCTCCCCTGCTAGAACCTCCAAACAAGCTCTCAAAAAAAAAAAAAAAAAAAGAAGAAGAAGAAGAATCCCTTGGGTAAAGCGGAGCCGGCAGCCCCACACCCTTCCTGGAAGGAAGGGCCATGCCTCCCACACCTCAGCAATCCACACCTTGCCTGGCATCGAGCCTGGTGCACAACAAATGAACAGGATCAAACCACAAATGCCCATCCCACCCCTCCTCCAAGGCACACGCCTCCAGCCTGCAGGGACAGAGTCAGAGAACACCCATGTCCTTACCCACGTCACCCGCATCCTTCCATCATCCATCTTCATGTCACAGGGTGAGAAATCAGAATGTTAAGGCAGCAAAAGCAACTGCTCACTTCTCAGGTGGGGATGGAGGAGCAGAGAGGCCAAGGGACTCCCCTGAAATCACACAGCAACTGCATTTCCTCTCTCAGGAAGGGAAGTGGGGGGACAGGGGTCTGATGCAAGAGGCTCCTTATTTTGGTGGTGGTGCAGAGAGAGCAGGGGTCCCCCGTGTCCCTCCCACAGCATCGGCTCCAGCTCTGAGCCCAGCATCCCGTGAAGACTGGACGGGGCTGGGCTAGGGCCCACCATGTTGAACATGCACCAGCCATGGGATGGGGGCATGGGCTCTCACAGCCACACAACCAGGCAGAATCTTGCTTCTCTCTATAGAAGATGATGATGAGGCTATGGGTGGTGGAACTGACCGGTCCCAGTTTGCAAGTTCCCGCGGAGCTACAAGTGTCCATTTGTACATGGAAGCGACTGATCCCTGAGTGAGAACTGTGAAGCCCAGCAGGTTCTGCTCTGTGGCTGTGGGGGAGCCATTTCCTCTGGCCATGCTCAGTTTCCCCATCAGAACAGCAAAGAACCCAGCCAAAATATCTCCAAGGGAGGGTCCTTTTAACTCTGGCACGTTGTCACCAAAGGGTGATCCCAGAGGCTCGGCAAACCGGAGCAAAACCCAAATGAGTCATTTGAGCTAGAGATCTCGGGGTCCCACAGAGTCTTTACTGCTTCTTCTATTTGATGCATTCTATAAAAACTTCCTTCTGTTGATTTGCAAGGGGCTCCTGGTGTATCTGGAAGTGCAGGCTGTTCCCCACCCTCCCTGCCTCACACTGAGCTCTCCCCATGTCTCCTGACCCGCACTGCCATCTGTCTAGCTGGGGCTGCTGCCCTTGACCTAGACCTGCCACCTGCAGCCTCTACTCTCCCATTTCCTTGCCCTTTTTTTCTCACCCAGCCTGTGGCTAGCCAGGACCTGGACCTTCTCAGTCTGTACTTTTAAGTGATCTCTGGAATCCTGCCTTTACCAACATTTAAACCCTATCATCGTCTTCTTCGTGAAGCACTGTCAGAGGTACAATGCGGTGGAATGGCTACTGGCTGAGAAATCAGACCCACCCACCAACCTGGACATGTTAGGTAGCTTCTCTGAGCCTCAGTTTCCCCATCCATAAAATGGGCCTGATGATAGTAATCCCAGGTACATGTGCCTGGTTCATAGCAAGCTCTCAGTAAGCCTTGGCTATGAGTTTTAGTACAGAGCTTGCTGCCCCAACAAAGAGGTGAGTAGATAGATATTCTTGGTATCCTGCTTGGGGTTTCCCATATACTCCCCCAGAGGGCATCTCCCCAGAGTTTCTGTCTGCGCCAAGAGCCATGGGACAGTCACTGAGGGACAGGAGTTGGTGGATGAATTTCCCAGCCTTCTCACCCCAGTAGAACGATCTGTTCCATACCACCTCTTGGAAAGCTGCAGGGGTCTGAGCCCAGTTACCCACAACCTGCTCCTCTTTACTCACCCCCATCATCAGTTTGCTCCATTATCCCCTCCCCCATAAACTATTCACACCCAAACCCTTGTTTCAGGATTGACTTTGGAAACAACATAAACTAAGGGGCAAACGAGTAAACATTCGTATTGCAATCCGGTGCCGTTAGTGCTAAACACCTGTCTTCCACAGCCCACCCATCTGGGGAAAGTAGCAAACGCTTGTAAGTCAACACGCTTGCTGCTGCAGCAGGGCTGGGGCATGGAGGCTGTCATCAAGGCTGCCGTGTGGAAGCCCAGGGGGTGCTTAGCACCAGCTGGGTTGGGGGCAGGGAGAGGGTGCTAGGCTGGGGTTCTCCTTTATAGAGACCCCAGTGACACTATTAGAGTCATTGCCAGGGTTGACAGAGGTAGAGGCTACCTCTCCCACGGTTAGGACAGGTCAGCAGTTCTGGTTCTCAGGGACAGCTGCTGAGCTGTATGTTGGAAAAAGCCTAGAATTCAGAGTGTCACTGGCCTGAATTCCAGTCCTGGCTTGGCCTCTTGACACCAAAGTCACTTCAATGCTCTGGACCTCAGTTCTCTCATATTTCATAATTTGGAGTCAAACATACACCTCTCTTGGCTGTCATGCAGATCGGATGAAATACATTTTGTCAACACACAGTGACTGACCAGGACCTGAGAAAGCAGCAGGCACTGTGGGAAAGTGCTGAGTGCAGATCTGAATGTGGACTTAGCTGATCACTCGTGTCCCAAACAAAACGTGGGCTTCTTGAGAGCTGCATTGGTGAGGGATGGTGGATATGGCATCTGCGTGTCATGGATAGGAACTGCCCTCCAAAACCTGATTTGGTTTCCAGGGTCACAACCCCTCAATGAGTCCCTGACCCCAAGTCAGCTCTGGAGAAACTCCCATCAAAGTCCCAAAGCTGTGACTGGACTGGGAATCAAGGAACCAAGGGTGGGGGATATGTGAGGCTGTGACCACAGATTCCAACACAGAGAGTGATCAGCATCAAAGCTCCAGAAGGGCCTAAGACCTTCAATGACCTTCATGACATTGACTCTACTGGTTCTGGTAGGAGAGGTGGAAATCAACCACATAGAAGTAGCTTTACCAGATAACTTAAACTTCTCACTGAATTTTTCAACCAAAGATTATCCTGTACAAAACCATCTGATCTGTCTGAAATGATCCTTCCTCTTAATGCACATAGCACACCCAAAATTGGGCAGAGGTGGGAAGAGGGTGGGCAGTGGAGTAGGCGGCCTTGGAGCATAGCCCCCAAGAGAGTGCTGAATGGTCCCCTCTAGCCATCACTGTGGAGAGGACCCTACAAAAAGACTCTTATCACAATGAGGTCCAGAGCCTCTGACCAGAGACACAATCTTCAAATATTAGGAGACTAAGAGAGAGTATGGACACCCGACAGGGAAGCAAGTGTCATAGAGACCTGAGTTCTTATCCCCAGTAAACCTTAATGTGTTGGTGGTAGTTTAGATGCCAACTGGACTCCTATCCTTGAAGTGGTATGTTTTACTGGCATGCAAATAGCCCCCCCCCAGAGAGGTAGGGAGCTTCTGATGTGGCCCCAATGATCTCTGGCATTTCCATCCTTGTGTAATCCCCTCCCCTTAGTGTGGGCTGCATGTTGTACTTGCTTCTAATGGATAGAATGTGGCAAAGTGGTGGGATGTCAATTCTGAGATTAGGACACAAGAGACTATGACTCTCTCTCTCTCTTTCTCTTTCTCTCTCTCTCTCGCTGACACTCTTGCCCGGGCTCTTGTGTGCTTGCTCAATGAAACAGCTGGAGATGTCCGTGTGGCAAGAAGCAGAGGGAGGCCTCCAGTCAATGGCCAGCACGGACCTGAGCCATGAGTCCAACAGTCTTCAAAGGAATGAATCCTGCCCACAGCCGCATGAGCTGGGAAGATGGTCCTTACCCAGTCAGTCCTTCAAGTGAGAATGCAGCTCGAGAGAGACCCAAAAACAAAAGTCCCAGATGGGGAAATGCCCAGATTCCTAACCCACAGAAAACTCAAGATAATAAATGGGCACTGTTTTAAGCCACTCAGTTTTGGGGTAAATCATTAGGCAGCATAGATGACTAGCATACCCAATACATTGATTCTGACACCAGGCACACGTCGCTGGCTTCTATTGGTTGCTAACTGAGAAAGTACTACTAGGACCATAATTAGGACTTAGAGTCCTAATTTGTCCTGCTTTGTCCTGATTTGTACACAAACTCATTCTACAGTCAGGAACAGGAGGAAAGTAAGACAAAGAAAAGGAATCTGAGTGGGAAATACCCTTCCGAGACAATACAAATAATAGTAACCAACATCGCTGGCAGGTGCGTCCTTTGCACAAATGCCCCTCCTGGCATCTCACTCAGTCCACACCGCAACCTGATGCTGGCAATGCCCACTTCCTGCCTCACAGATGTTACACGGAGACTTGGATGGGTTTCATAATTCATCCAGGCCCACACAGCTAGTGCTGAAAACCAGGGCTTTAACGCAGGCCTCTCTGACTTCAGATCCTAGCCTTTTAACCACTGCAGTATCACCCTGCCCAGGCCACAGATGGGGCAGGAGCCTCTACAAGCTGTGGGAATGAGGGCAAGGGCCCACCCCCAGACTCCCCTCCCCACACCCACGTGAAGTGTAGCAGCTCCGCAGGGACCCTCCCCGATCCATGTCTGAGACTGGGGGGTGGAGCACAGTAAGTCTTGAGTGAGCCCCGTAATCATGCAATAAGCCACATGCATTGCATTTTATTATAACATTAATGACAATAAAGAATGATTAGAAGAAGAATAAAATAAAAACCCCTGAGGCAGAGAGAACTGTAGCCTTGAAATCAATTGCAGGGAAGGCTGCTGAATTTATAGGCTTACAGGGTCCAATATTCCAAGGATTTTTCAGGTTCTTGGCCTTCTTATACTTGCTCATTCAGATAACATACAAAAATCTCTGGAGGGTGACCCAACAAGGGGAATCTGGCTTTATAATCCAGTCTCCTGAGCCCATTATATATACTGACCTGCTTCTCTAACCTCATCTCCCACTTCTACCCCAACCCACGCTCTGTGTTCTAGTCTGGTCAAACTTTGACTATCCCCTCTGGGAATACAACTGTTCTAGTATTTAGAATACCCCTGTCTACTTGGCAAACATCTGTGATTTTAAATCACAACTTGACTGTAAGTTCCTCTATAAAGCAATTCTGGAAAAGCTTGTGTACAACTATGTATTAGTTATCTATCGCTGTGTAACAAATTAACCCAAACATGGAAGCACAAAATGACAGGTATTATTATCTCACAATTTCTCGAGGAGATTAACTGGGTTCTTCCAGCAAACGATCTTTCTTGAGGTTACAGTCAAGCTGTCAGCAGGATTTACTGTCATCTCAAGGCTCAACTAGAGTTGAAAAATGCACTTCCAACCCCACATGTGGTGGGCAGAATTCACTTCCTCGTGGGCTGCTATATGGAGGCCCTCAGTTCCTCACCAATCCTTGGGAGTATAGGACTCCTCACAACATGGCGGCTTGCTTTCTTCAAGACGAGTGATATGAGAGAGAGACATGTGTCATGTGTCATATGTCACAGTCTTTTTATAACCTCATCTCAGAAGTGATATCCATCACTACCACCATATTCTATTCATTAGAAGTGAGTCTGTAAATCCAGTCCACACTGAAAAAGAGGGGATTACACAAGGATGTGAATACCAAGAGAAGGGAATCACTGGAAGCAGACCTCAGGGCTTGCTGTGGACATAATCACTTCTCATGATAAAGACATTATACTTTATTTATCTCTCTCCCTCCTCCAGGTACCATACTATAAGTACCTTAAGGGCAGGACTGTGTTTATATTGTTTCCCAGTTTCCAGTTTGAAAGAAAGCCAGAACATTCTGTCCTTCAGTGTAGTGGCTATGCCCATGGACTATAGAATCAACTTGCTTAGGTTAGAATCCCAGGTTTGCCATTTACTAGATGTGTGACCTTAAGCCAGTCATTCAATGTTCCTGTTCCTTACTTTCTTCATCTGTAAAATCATGATAATAATAGTATACATACCTCATATAACACAACTCACGTTGTTGGGAAGATTTATGAAATACTTAGAACAGTGCCTGACACATAGCATTACAAAGGTGCGTACTCGACAAATAAATGATCCTGCCAAAGAATGTGCCAGCATAAAATTGATAATTACTATCTCATATCCTTACATGGTGCTGAATTATTTATAAAATGCTTTCATATAGAGATTTGCCCTCATTAGTAACAACTTTGCAATGAGGTACTATTTATTATGATCCAATTTTGCAGATAATTGAAATATAAAGAGGTTAAATGTCCTGCCCAAGGTCACACAGAGACTTAGTGACAGAGCTGGGAGTAGACCCAGGTCTCCAGACCCCAATTACTCTGCACCACACAGGAAAGGCAATACTCCTCCAAGCTAATGCCTGGCATCATTCGCAAGTCACTGCATTCCTTATTCTCTCGTAAGGGTAAATCAACAATTAAATGAGCAGCATGAGGTCCCTGTTGATGGAGTCAGCACACAGTAACATCTTTTTCAGTATGTTGATTAGTCACAGAAATCTCGAGCTTCCTGTGAGGGCTGGGGATGCAGGTGATTCTATGCCATCACGAATTGGCTCAGACACAAGGCCCAGAAGGCGCTATAAAGGTTCAGAGCAGATCCACACCTGCCCATCTTGAAGAAATCCGTTGCTGTCATTATATTTTGACTTCCTGTATGTTCCTTTTCATAATGGTTCTGCTGAGAAATGTTGCCAGATTGGTTTGTCTATCTGTAAAATGAGGAGCTGGAATTTGCTCCCACCTTCAGGGAAAGGACTGTTTCATATCTACCCCTGAATTCCCAGCACCTGACTAGTGCCTGGCGTTTATATGCTCTGAAGATCTCCTTATGAATGATCTTTGAAGTCTCTCCCAGCTCCAGTATTTTAAAAAATCAATAGTGAAGCAGTGACAGAAAAATAAAACTATGAAAAAACAGATACAATAACTCAAGATACACCCATCAAGGGCCACTCACACATGGATACATGGGCTTAAATATCTCAGTAGGTTCTGAGGGTATCAGTGGGTTCACTACTCAGTCAATGAATCTCCGTGGTGAGGATCACAAGTCATCCAGACACAGTTCAGTCTGGTTTAAGGAGGCACTGGCTGGTGTTGTGTGATTAGCCATGTTAACTATACAATCCCCATATGGGAGGGATGCTCTATTGAAGACCATGTCTGGTGACCAATAAAACCCAAGTAAGTTCAACTCAACTGACGTTTTTTGGTATCCACTATGCAACAGATACTCTGTGAGTTTGGTTTGGGTGTTGAGAAGCGGATACCAAGATGGGCTTAGATGTACAGGACATGACTGAAGGAAATGCCTCTGAAGGAGAAAGGGAGCAAGAGTAGATAAGGAGAGTCCTCAAACAGATTCAAGGCTGACACCTGTGGGACAAGAAAGGCAGGATTGGGGAGGAAGAGCTCAGATCACAGGCATGCCTGAGATAGTGTCATCCAGGTGAAGGGAGAAAACCCAAAGTTTGCCCCTTGGAGGATCTCCATTTGGGGCAGGAATGATGTGGCTCTAGACTCTTGAAATGTTTGGTGTGGGGCTAGAAGCAGTCCAGAGGAAGCTCAGCCTTAGTCTGAGTCACAGGGAGAGGCCAAAGTTACAGCCAGGAGGCTACCAGTCACCCTGTAGCAGGTTCTCTTGGAGGGAGCAGCCATAGGCACTCTTAAATTCCAAAAGCACAGACCTGCCTAAGATTCACTACTTCCTTTTAAAGAACTTTCTTTCTCCTAAAGGAAAGAGATCATAAACAATGAAACAGATATGAGTAGAGGCACATGTAGCAGTAAAGAATGTGTCACTAACTTACTTGGACAAAAATGGCACCTCAAAGAAGTCTTCAGAGAGGACATGCCCCCCAAAGTGTTGAGGCATCATAGCTGTAATAAAGGGGCAGGAGGTAGGCGACGGTAGAATGCCCTATGGGGAAGAACAGATTTTAAGAATCAAACTGCCTCAATCTGTGAAGAAGTCACCTAAAAAGGGTCCTAATCAAAGTGCAAATTCATAAAGGGAGATGGTGGAAATGAATTTGCTCATCAAATCTCAAGACCAAGGAGTGAGAAGAGAGTGTTTTAGAGCAGACGAGCAAAGGCCTGTTTTACACAGAGGGTTGTCACCTTTACCAGCTAATCAGAAGGAACTGAAGATACTATGGCAATGCCCCAGCATCTGACCCTACCAGGAGAGGGATTTGTCCATGCATATAAAATTTCCATATGACAAGATGTACTTCTTTTAAGGATAACTAGGGGGGAAATAGTATCTTGGAGAGAAGACTTTCTAAAATGAATTGACCAATGCCCTACCTTCTTAAGTACCATTTAAATTCTTCCAGGTGACTTGAATGAGCTCACGATGATCATGAAAGATGGTGCTCAGAGACAGCAATACCCTCAAATCCAGTAAAGTGTGGAGAACTATTTACTCCTGCACCAAATGGCTCCAAATATCCCACTTCTGAAATTGCCTTGTCACCTTCTCCCTCCACTATCAAGTATCAGAGGATCCTTCTTCCTGCCTTCAAAGAATTTGCTTCTAGGAAATTTAAACCCACTGTTCCTTTTAATCAATTGCTTCTAATCTCCTCTGGGATGGAAAACCTGATAACCATTCTCATCCAAATTATATTAACATAAAACTATGTTCTGAATGAAGAGCTGAGGTTCTGCTCTACAAAGAAGATGTCTGGTCCATTCGGAGTCTGTGAATTTGAGGACATGTACCTTTTCCACAAATAAGTTTGGTTTTCTGTTTTGGTTCTGGTTTTGTTTTTAAAGATTTGATTTATTTATTTGACACAGAGAGAGATCACAAGTAGGCAGAGAGGCAGGCAGAGAAAGAGAGGGAAGCAGGCTCCCTGCTGAGCAGAGAGCCCGCCGCGGGGCTAGATTCCAGGACCCAGAGATCATGACCTGAGCTGAAGGCAGAGGTTTAATCCACTGAGCCACGCAGGCACCCCCACAAATGAGTTTGTATGCCTGTATTGGTGGTGAAATGGAGGGGATATAGTTTGCTTCTTTCTTCTGAGATGTGTTCTAGACACCTGAGGCTGCTGAACAGGAGATTTCTAGGTAAATGAGATCCTAAATGATCTCACCATGATGGACAGTTAAGGAAACTAAGGATATTTTGAAATTTGCTGCCCCCACAAGTGTTCCTCAGCTCCCATCGTGCAATGGAAAAGGTGGCAGAGATGTGAGGTCAGCTTTCCCAAAGTCTATATCCATGAGTGTTTCCTCTGCAGGTGAAAAGTGTGTGTACACAACTGATATTATTTCTTACACCTTTTCTGAATATGCTCAGTGCTTGAAAGGTAAAGCCCAGCTTCATTTCCACTCATAGTCTCTTCTCAGTCAAGCCCTTACAAGAGTTCAGTAAAACAGAATAGTCAAGGCCTGGGCCAGCATTCCTGGCATGCATGCGTGCGTGCGTGCGTGCGTGCGTGCGTGCATGTGTGTGTGTTACAAAGACCATAGAAATATTGCAGCCTCATCCCCCCCACACCAAAGACATCAGCATTTGGAAACAGATGAATGAGCCAAGATTACTAGACTTCCAACTGTGTGTCAGGCACTGGGCTAGATGTCTTAACATTCATTATTTCATTTTAAAGATGAATAAACAGAAGCTCAGAGAAATTAATGAAATTGCCCAAGGTCATGCAGCTGGTAACGGACAGAGCTGAAGCTCAAATCTGTATTTATTTCAAGTCCGATGCTCTTTCCTTTACATGCAATATCCCGAGGAGCCTGAAAACCCCAGCTCCCACATACAAGCAGAAGGGAGGGAGGGAGGGAGGGCATTACAAAGTCCACTGTCGCCTCCTTCCTCACCAGACATTTGACCTCATCCCTGGTGCATCCTCAGCAGTCAGCTCTGAGTCCTACCCCCATCAGTCTCCGTGGCTCCAACCCTCCACACTTGTTTGCTTGGAAGAGCATTGCATGCCCCCCTATAATTTAGCAACTCAAAAAACCAGACCCCTCTCTACCTCTCTCATTTTCCCCTATCCTCTCCAGCTCACCCTTTCTGACTCAACCAAGAAAACCTTCTCACTACCTTCCAGGTGGCATATAGTTCTGCTCCTTTCTACTTTCTAACTTCTTTTGCTTTGGGCATGTTTCTCTCTCAATAAGAATACATGTCTCCCTCTCCTCTGTCCATCTGGGTTCCTCTCCTCCTTCAATACCTCAGATGCATCTCCTCGGTAACTAATAAATGATTAAACTCAGCCCACTCTCTAGCTCCTTAGCACTTGGAAAAAAACATAGACAGTGAAGTCAAGAAGAACTGTGTTCTAGTCCTAATGTGACCAGCAACTAGCTGTCTGATAGGTCAGTGACTTTTTAGAACCCTTTTCCTTAGCTATAAACAGATGTAAACACCCACACCTCCCCCTACCACAGCATAGGCAAAGCAGTATGGTCTGGTTGAGTGCTTGCCCTTAGGAGTCAAACTGCAATAGCTGAATCCTGGTGATATCACCTTGAGCCAATTACTGAATTTCTCTAAGCCTCAGTTTGCTCATCTGTGAAGTGGGCTGATAGTTATAGCCCAATAGAGTTGTGAAGACCGCAAAATAAGGCAATATATGTAAAGCACCTAGCAGAATATCTGCATGTTGCAACTGCTCCACAAATGTTAGTCGTTGCTATTATTATGTATTGCCTACCCCAGCAGGTGAATATAAAAACAACGAATGTAAGAACATAAAAGATCTTGTGCCTGTGGTGCGCTGAAGCTGGCTTTATTGGCTTGGGAGATTTCGAGACTCTGTTATTTAACGTTAGGAACTTTGTGAACAGATTGATGGCAAGTTAGTACCTTGAAAACAGCCGTGATGTGAGTATTTCACTACAGAAATCAACAAAGCTACAAATCAAGGTGTTTTTGTTTTTTTTTTCTTTCTTTTTCTTTTAAGAATAAAATATTTACCAGCACACTATTGCCTGGAACTGTGCCTGAACACATTAAATATTGTGTGTCTGTGTGTGTGTGCGGGTGCCTGTACGCGTGCTTTCCGTCATTTGAATTATACTGACTCTTGGATCCCACCCACGTAGGGTAATTCCTGCCAGAATCCACTCCTTTCCGTCTGGCCGCCGGGCCTCCATTTCACCTCGCTAATGGAGGGGCGCCATCTAGTGACGGAAATAGAAATACCATCTCTGAAGTGTCCACAATAGGGATCAGTACAAACCATGCTTGGAGGCCAAATCTGTCCCCTGCGTGATTTTGTAAATAAAGTTTTATTGTAATACAGCTCCACCCATTCATTTACAAATGGTCTGCGGCTGTTTTTTGCTTCTGTATTTGTTCACTAAAAACAATGGCAGAGTTGAGTAATTGTGACTGAGACAGAAGGGCCTGCACAGTCTAAAACAGGTAACTATCTGTTACCTTTGCAGAAATCTGCTGACCCTGCCCTGCACTACAATTGTGTGAGCTGCTTCTCATGGGCCTCTCATGAGGCCCACGTTCATGGACCTCAACCCTCAAATTTACTGGCTCCATGGCATCTGATGCTCTATTGTGGTATCCATAAGTCATTTTCAATATCCTTATTATAAATAGTACTATAGTGAATCAGTTGTCATTTCATTGTAAAAATGTTGACGTGTCCCTAAGGTCAAGAGCTCACTGTCACTGGAAGAAAAACACAGTGTCTCTGCTATTCACTGCCTGCAGGATTTGAGGCAAAGCACTTAATGCTTCCTGAACCTCAGTTCCTTCATCTGTTAAGTGGGACTAACGGTATTATTTGCCTCCCTGGGTTGTTGTGGGAGCAAATGAGATCATTTGTTAGCTAGCCTTTCACAAGCTACAAAAACAAGCTCAGTAATGTTGGGTTTTATTACCTATATAGCCAAGGGAGGACTATATGATTTTCCTCATTAATCACCTAAGATTCTGTAGAGAACACAAGTTCTTATTTTGAATGTGCTTCTGAAGGGGTTTCCTACATCCCTGGTCTGGTCCCTAAGTCCAACCTATTCCCTCAGAATTGGGTAAAAGGTGCCTGATATGGGAAACCCATGGAATGGGTTTGTTTTGCCCCTTCCCTAGTGTCTTAACAGCTGATCTTAAGAGGAGCTCTCATTCTAAAAGGAAATAGAACTGATCGCTCTCAGCCTCACAAAGGAGAAGCCTCTGTGACTGACCCCAAAAGGAGAGCTGAGAAGAAAAGCCTACTCCCATGAAGACAAGAATGTGACCCTCAGGGATATGGCCTGCTTCTCTGGTCTCAATAAGCACCTGGGCCAGCTACTCCCCAGTGCCATCTCTGGGGAGGGTGTTCCCCAAAGTGTGGGGCCTTTCTTCTCTTTTCTGCCAATACCTGTGGCATTTCCTCCTTCCTATGTCCTTGCTCCCTTCATCCTCCCAATATATCGTGGTTTATAGAAGGGATCTTGGATGTCCACTGCAGCAAACACTATAAGCACCCTCCCAATAGTTCCTCAGAACTGCCAATTCCTATGCACAGACTTGAACACCTTCAGATGAAAACTCCTGAGACACTACCTGCTTGGCCCTCAGGCAAGCTGGAAGTAAGAGTTCATACCTCCTACCCCACCAGGAGCAGCCTTCAACCAGTGACTGAGGGCAGTTGGTGCATAAACACTCCAGCTCCTTTGCACCTCAGTTAGAATAACTAAGACTGTTGGACTCTGTCTCCTGAAGGTTTCCCAAGGAGCCCCACTTGCCCACTGCAGTAGCCTGTTCCATGTTGCACCTGTATTGGCTCCTTTCTTCCCCGTCTTCTTCCCGCTCTTGTACTGGTGCTTCCTGGGATCAAGTAAACTACTAGCACTCACTTTCTTGTCTTGAGATCTGCTTCCAGGGTATCTAATCTAGGACACCCAGTTATGGCCACCTAGTTTGTACCAGATTCTTTGCCAAACAACTGATAATACAAAGAAGAAAGACAAATTCCCAGCAGTGGGCCTATAAGACCCAGGATGGTCTGGCTCCTTCCCCTTTATCATCTCACTTCCTATCACTTCCCTATTCACATTTTTTCAGCCACTTGGGCACCTTTACACTTCCTCCAACAAGGCAAATTCTTTCTGGCCACAGGCCCTTTGCACATGCTATTTTCTCTGCTTAGAACACCATATCCCATCCCTTTGCCTGGGTGACTTTTCAGCCTTCAGGTCTCAACCTAAATGTCGCATCTTCAGAGAAGTCTTTTCTAATCATGTTCCTAAGTAGGACCCTTCCCTCATTCCCATTATTCCATCTCAGTACTTTATTCATTGGCTGTCAAAATAGCATTCATCAAAATCTGTGATTGTGAGCATCATTCTTGTTTAATTCTCTAATAACTATGCTCTTTTCTAGATGAGGCAGGAATGATATCTGCTTTATTTACTCTCATATCACCTGTGCTACTCAGAGTACCTAGCACATAGGAGACATTTGATATATGTTTGTAGGATCAATGAATGGATGAAGCTCAGAGCTGATTCTTCTTGTCCTCCATCATCCCTACTTGTGTACTCACCTGCCTTGCCCTCCCCAAACATTCATAGGCATAATTGCAAACTGCTAGGTATACTACCATGCTTTTTTCCCTCTCTGGACCCCCAAAGAACTTTAAATCAATTAATTAAAATCTATTTGTTGAGAGGACAAATGGAAGGAGAAATGTGGATAACCCAGAGTCCATAACCCTGTGTCTTCAGTTAGTGCTGGTCTATGATCATGGAATAGGAAATGTCTTCCAAGGCTCAGTTTCATCATCTGTATAATGGGCACAATAAGCTGGCCACAACACCACAGAGCAGATGTCGTGTGTGGAAGGGGCTCACAAACTGCAAAACACCATACAAAAATCTTACTGACTTCCCTTGTGAGGTTTTGTGAATTCCCACACCAATCCCTTGCTTCTGACATGCACATAGCAAAATGTAAGCCTTGAGAGTTTGCTTACAGTTACTAACAGTTACCCATATATTTCATGTTCCCAAGTGTACTTGAGGCAGAGAGCCAGAACAGAAGCTTCCTGAAGCAAATGAGGCCTGTCAAGCATGAGCTGTTAATTGCCTACAGCTATATTCACTAAGCCAGGCTCACAGTGGGTTGTTTCAGGACACTGGACAGCGCCAGGACACATCCAGCACCATCCAGTATAGGATGTGATCCAGGGAGACCCTCCCTTGATGGATCTACCAGTGGAATGTCAGTGGAGTGAGGACAGGGGTAGCAGAGCTGGTAATTGACCTTGGTTTTGCATGCAATGAATCCAAGAAAGGTCAAGGTGTGAGTGACATGGAAAGGGTGGGAGATCTAAATAAGACATGAATCTTAAATTTTATTCAACTTCTCACTCACTTGAGATGAACTCTAGGACACAGGAGGACAAGGATTGGTGTCAGGGAGGATTTCAATGAGGTCCTGAAGTTAGGATCCATAGAGTTCTTTTTAAGAGTCAAAATCAGGAGGGAAAGCATGGCCTTTGGGCCCAATAACCCTGGATTTGAATCTCATATCCATACTTTACTATCTGTGTGATAGGAGCATTTCATTCAACCTCTCTGAACTCAAATTGCCCATCCCCACACTGAAGATAATAATGCTTGTATTACTGAACTACTGTCCTCAATTCAACATCTTTCCTGCATCCATACCCTAGCCATGGCTTCATCATGGGTAGAGTATACTCTCCTACCCTTTGGTTTTATACTGGTTGTGTGACTTTCTTGGCTAGTGATATGCAAATGGAAGTGCTATCAACCGAGGATGAACATGGTCTGGCTAGCTGACTGATAACAAGAGAAGAAGAGAGATATGTAAACCAGAGCCACATCAACCAACCTACAGACTTTCAGTAAGAAGCAAGGTTAGTTCAGTTTGAACAAGTCAAGCTCCAGCCAATTCAGAGACATGTGACTGATGATAAACTATTGTTTATTGACACCGGGTTGTTTGAAGACACCGGGTTGTGGGATGGTCTGTTTTATGGTAATAGCTAACAGATGCATGAGCCAATAATACCTACCTCTCAAGTTTGTCATACAAATTACATTAGACAATATGTAAGTTTCCAGTAGAGCATCAGACACAGATGAGAAAGCCAGTAAATGGAGGCCCTTTCTTCCCCTATCCCAAATGTGAAGGTTGTCTAGTGGTTGCTGCTTCTACATTATCCTGATGTTTCCGTCTTCTGCTTCTGAGATACCCCCAATGACTTTAAGGAGAAGAATATTTTCCTTCCCTGTATCATTTGCTTGGTGCCAATTAAATCAAATTTATGGAATTTGCTCTGGTTGGTAATTATCCTGGGAAATTTATTTTGGACTGCTGAAGAAGCCACATCATCCCCCCTTCCCTACTTCCTTGAATTTGCTGGCTAGGAGCAAAATTATGACTGCAAAGTCTCAATTGTGAAGGGGGGAAAAAGCTCTTGCATTATTTATTTCTTTGTATTTGTATTTATCAAGACAGGTAAGGGATTTTAGGCTATTCAAATCTCTTACCAGAGAGGAGGAAAGTGTCAAGGATTTGGTCTCTCAGGCTGCTATGACTTCACTATGGCCAAGTTCAAACTGAAGTTAATTATATCACTAGACCCCGAGTTGGTCCTCTAAGGCCATGAGACTCATGCATTTATTCTTTTATTCACTCATTCTTTTATTTCTTCTGTGGTATGAGATAGTGGTGGCATGTATGAGCTCTGGAGGTAGATTGCCTGGGTTCAAAACTATCTCTGCTAATTGCCATATGTGTGATCTTGGGTAAATTACCTAATCCCTATGAGACTCAGTTTCCTCGTTTGTAAAATGAGAATAATAATAGTGGTCACCTCATACAGTTACAAGGTCAAAATGATAGAATTATAAAGGCGTAAAGTGTCCAAGCCAGTGCCAGGCTTCATAGAGGCTTCCATGTTCGCTGTGGGCTGCCAGAGGACTCTGTTCTGCCCTGGGGACTGAACAGAAATGAAGATGACATCACCTATGCCTAGGGGAAGGCACAGTCTTGAGACAGACACAGAAAACTGAGTCAGGCCAAGTACAGAGTGCTGTGGAGATAAAGAGAGCCCATCCAAACCAGCCTGGGAAGTAAAAAGTCATGGAGAGCTCCTGAAAGAGGTGACATTTAAACTGAATTTTGTAGGACGGTCTGAGGTTGAGTTGATTGGTCCTGCCTAGAATACCACAAATCCCCAGAGTCCAGGGTAGTTCCACGTGTATCAGATGGAATGAGAGAGGCATGGAAAGGGCAAGAAAGGACAATTAATTCATATTTATTAAGCCCCTAGGGTGAGTCATACATTTTCTTATAATTTTTCTTACTTTATCCTCACAAGTCTACAGAGTCACTTTATTGATCTCATTCCACATAAGAAACAATTGAATCTCAGAGACACTGGTTTGCCCAGAGTCACACAACTCTTCCACAGCTGAGCAAGGGTTCAAGCCTGGGTTTCTCAACTCTAGGGCCACTTCTCTGTCTTTCTCACACCCCCAGAACATCCTGACAGGAAGAGAGCACCACTTACTGGGTTTCTAAAGAAGGAAGGGCCAGATCCGCCAAATGGAACCCCTCTTACTTCTATTTCAGCAATGTAGTTAATATATAATCATTAAATTAATCAAAGTCTGAAATCAGAGTTAGAGTTAAAACTTTAACATTCCCAGAGGTTACGGGAACCCCCTTTATCAAGGGTTCCCCTCCCCCTCCCCTAAAAAAAAAAAAAAACACCCACCCAGGAATCCCACACAGAAAGCATCTTACTTTAGGGCTGTTGTTTGGGTTGTAATTTTCTTGTCACCCTGAAAAGGAGGAAATATGCACTCTTGTTTCCTCTGCACAGAAAGCACTAAATACTAAATTCAGCACAGAAAGCACTAAATACTAAAAATACAGCAAGGATGTAAATGTAGTTAATTTTCTAATTATGACAAATTAAGGTAGAGGCAAGGCAAGGGTGCAGAGCCAACAATGAGAGGAAGAGTCAGAGAGAGGAGAGACAGACACAGACTGACAGGCTTCCCTGGTCAAAAAAGAAGAGACCCAGGGAGAAAGGGAGAGACCAAGTCAAGAAAAAAAAAAATGGGAGGTTTAGGAAGAGAGGAAAGGAGGTGAACAAAAACAAGGGAGCTGGGAAATGAGATTGGGAAGGAGAGGATCCACACACCATGAAAGCTGGCCAGTGAACTTGCACTTGGCTATGGCGTTCACCTGTTTTTCCTCCTTCACTACTGATGGCCAAGGAGCCAATCTCTGTTCTTCCATCTCTCTGTTCCTTAAAGGACTGTTCCACAGCAGTACATCTTACAAGGAAGAAAACTATCCTCGGGACAAATACACTCTGAGAGCTGGGTGAGGTATAATAGAGAGCCGGAGTATCCCTGGTAGACTAATTTGGGGTGTTATCAGAAAATCATTTCACCTCCTATTCAGGATACTTCCTGGAAGACCAGGTCAATGACCCATTGCCCTGGAGGCCCTTTTAAGCTTTGTGACATTGAAAACAACTCCAACAAAACCAGTTCTTAAGAAGAGATTGAAGTGACAGAGAGCAGAAATCAATAGATTTTTCTGAAATCCAGCAGGTTTTCCCGGGGACTGGAGGTAACCAGCCTATGCTGGCTGGAAGGGTCGCACTTGCCTCAGAATGTTTCTGGAGGCCCCTTTTTCTTCTTTCTTTCCTGGAGCTCAGGCCCCTGCAACCCCCTGGGACACGTAAGCAGAAAGAACTGGGGACCAGGAAGAGGAATAAATCTGGCCTGACACCTCAGACTGTGGCCTCGGGGGCCACCAGGGCACAAGTGGCCAGAATGAGTTCTGGATCCACCAGCCTTAAAGGACCATGGCTAGAAAGCTGGAGAGTCGCCTTGCCCTTCCCGGTCCCTCAGACTTCTCCCACAAGCCCAGATCCAGGTCATCCACCAGACTGGGTCCCTGAGAAGAGTCAGGAATGGCAAACACCTGGGATGCTCTTTATGGCCCAAGACCTTCCCCAACCCGGGGTAAGGAGGACCCATGGTGTGAGTGAGCTCAGTCCCCACTCTAAACTGCAGCTCCGTCATACAACCTAGGCTGCGGCTGAAGCTGAGAGAACCCTTAGCTCATACCTCTGTATTTCATTACAAAAAAAAAAGGGGGAAGAACAAATTACATATTAATGCAATATCATAAACATTAAAGCTATGCCAACATGTATAAAATAAAAAGTGAAAGCCCCCCCAGTATCCACAACCCCGTCCCTTTCTTCTCCCCAGAAGTAACTATTAAAAAGAGCCTTCTGTGCAGATTTCTAGACGTTTATTTTAAAAATTTATTTATTTGAGAGAGAGAGAGAGCATGAGAGGGGGGAGGGGCAGAGAGAGAGGTGGAGAGAGAGAGTCCTAAGCAGACACTGTGCTGAGTGCGGAACCCGACACGGGGCTCGATCTCACAACCCTGAGATCATGACTGGAGACGAAATCCAGGGTCGGATGCTTAACCGACTGAGCCACCCAAGTGCCCCTACACTTATCTTAAATGCATTTGTCTTTATGTCCACATACCCATGTAGAGTTTAGGGACAAACTATTTAAATAAATAGGATTGTGCTGTATATACAATTACATGGCTTGCTTTTGGCATTTAACAATGCATAGTTCCACGTTTCCTCATGTTCTCAGGTCTGCAGGCCAAGTTCCCCCTCCATTATCTTTATTTGTTACAATCATTTGATAGATAATGAGATTGTTCCAATTTGTCACTCTTACGGGCAGGTTGCAGTAAACCGTGTTGGTGCCTCCAGCCCTCATCTCTGCAGGATAAACACACATCTTGAAGGGGAACTGCCAAGGCAGTTTTCCATACAGGGAAACCGAAGCCTGGATTGGGGAAGGGTTTCTCAAGGTTACATAAAATACTAGAAGGAGAATTGAGACCAGATGTTAAGGGTCCCAAGCACCAGGCCCCTGTGAACTGTGAACTTGGGCATGCCCAGTCCACTCCCATAGACTGAGAGATTTCAGACTCTGTACTGAGTAGACAGGAAAAAAGTTCAGAGGCAAAGGAGAATGTGGCAATCCTGGCAGAAAGAAAAGTTTAGGGTGGCCAGAAGGTACCCAGCAGAGGACAGGGGAAGGAGCACTGAGCTCAGGATTTAAATCCTTCAGCTCCTGACCTTCCATCCTGACCTTCCTACCCTCCCTCAGTGTCATTTCCTATGACTGAGCCTCTGTTTCCTCCACTGTAAAATGGACTTAGTTTCCACCTGCCAAGTTTAATGGGAGAGCTGAACCAAGTGGTCTACTGATGCCATGATAATAATTTGCATTGCTTGAGCTCTATGTATCAGCGACCCTACTAAGTACCTTTCCTGAATTGCATTATTTGACCCTTATAACTATTTGCGATTGGTCCCATTTTTTTGCACCCATTTCACAGATGAGGAAACAGAAGAACAAAGAGTTAAGTCCTTGCCCAAGCTCACCCAGCTAGCAAATGACAAGGTCGGGAGCTGAAGCCAGGCAGCCCCATTCCAAAGCTCAAACTCCTGGCCAAGAGATGTGTTCAAAGCTTGTGCATGCCCCAAAGTGGGCGTGAAGTCCCCCAGACAGGGCAGGGCATAGTCCTGGAGGTGCAAGGCCCCAAGTGAGCCGCAGGTAGAATGTGCTGGACCTGCACCACAGCCAAGTCCCAATGCTCAGCCTTTGAGATTCTGCTCTCCAGCCCACTGCTGGGGGCCCCTCCCATTACTGCTCCACACCATAATTAGCCAACCCTGTCCAGGTCCCACAATACCTGAGGCTGGTGAGGCCCTAATGGAAGCACACTGGCCATAATTGCCTCCATCCATCACCCTGGCCCTGGGAAGGGGACAGAGTCTGGCTGGAGATTTAAACAAGCTGTTTCTCTGCAGAAATGAGGGCCAATGACACAGCCTGCCTTGCTAGGAGTTTGAACAGACAATGCAGACCAAAGGACCATGCAGGCTTTCTGGCCACAGAAGAAGGGGATAGAGGAAGGAGGGAGAGAAGCATCAGAGGGGGAGACAGACAAAGGCAAGGAAAACAGATACAGAAAGATGGTGAGTATTATAGGAGAGAGAGGCAGTGTGCCCGGGAACTGTTTCTTGAACTCTCTGACCTCTTGGGGTGAGAGAGAAAAAGAGAGACAGAAAAAGGGGAAAGAGGGGGAAAGAGATGGATGTGCATAGATATACACACATAGATGCATATAGTTTCATTTGGATGGCCCCTTAAAAGATAAACGTGATCATATTCTGGATTATTCAGCTTAGGACTGTTTTTTAAAAATTTTACTTACTTACGTATGTACGTACGTACGTATGTATGTATGTATGTATTTGTTTGTTTGTTTGTTTGACAGAGAGAGAGATACCACAAGTAGGCAGAGAGGCAGGCAGAGAGAGGGGGAAGCAGGCTCCTGGCTGAGCAGAGAGCCCAATGCGGGGCTCGGTTCCAGGACCCTGAGATCAGGACCTGAGCCGAAGGCAGAGGCTTAACCCACTGAGCCACCCAGGCGCCTCCAACCTCGGCCTCTCGCGCAGAGTACTGCCGTCCAGTTTACTGCCCAACCTCCTCCCCACCAGCCTGGGACATGGGAATAACACTTCCTCTTCCAGAGAAGCGTGAATACGAAGTGAGATGGCGTCTGAAGGTCAGCGAGCGTGCTCAGGGAAGAGTCGCCATCATTACCATTTCCGTTTACAAGACACGCATCAAGTGTCATCTGCGCAGCCTGGGGAAAGTACGCTTGGAGGAAGTGATCCGTGAGCTGGGCTTCGAAGAGTGATGAGTTTGCAGGGAAGGGAGTCGGCTCTCAAGAGGGGAGGAGACCCCTTGCACAGAGAGCAGCCAGATGGCTGGAGTATCAGGAGCGACCGGAAGTAGGCAGGGGGTGAGGCCAAGGCGTTTGGTAGGAACCAGAACCAGGAGCTCTGGCTCCCGCAGCACTGGCTGTGGGAGCCAGAGCCCTTCCCCAGCCCCCACACTCCCAGTGCAGCAAGTTCCCCATGCTCCCCTGTTAGTAGGTAGGGGGATCTGCAGAGGAGGCCAAAAGAAAGCTAGTAAGTGGTTGGAGTGTTTCTTTTTGAAGTCTCTGTCGCTGCAGATAGGAGCGAAGTTGTATGATTTTGATTACACCCAGAAGGGAGGCATTCCTTTTCCCTGTCCCCATGTCACCCCTGCCTCCCCCACCACACCCACCCATGAAACTCTGATGCAATAGTCATTTCTTGTGTTTACCGGATTTAGAGATGAGAGGGATTTGGGCAGAGTGGCATGTGAAAGCAAACATGGAGACACTGCTCTCTTTCACCTAGACCCATGTTTCTCTTCTTCCTGAGGATACAAGCAGACTGCATTTCCCAGCTCTCCCTGCCATTAAGTGTAGCCACAGGAAGTAGACGGTATCCATGCTTTGCCCAATCCCCTTGGGCAATTTACTATACTATTTACTATTCCTGCACGTCCATCCACTTGTTTCAGAGTGCCTGATTCCAGGGGTTTCCTCCTGCCCCTTTCTTTGGAAGCCTGTCATTGATTAACGGAGCACACAGAAATGCCTGGGGGTTCATGCGACCCCATGGGGAGCCCTTAGCCAGTGTACAAAAGCCTGGACCCCTCGTCTTGAAATGGGACCTACTCTAAGGTGTAATTTACTCTCCAGAACCCCCTCCCCCAAGCACTGCAATTTGGGGGACTTTGTCTGAAATGACACTCATGCTTATCCTCATCCCCTTTGCAGTCCTGTCTGCTTCTCTATGGGTTCTCCTGGGAACACTTCCTAAAGAAATCACCTGCACATCAACTGTCATTCAGGGCCCGCTTCCGGGGAACCCAACCTAAGACACCACGTGCCTGTGTTGTAGCCAGCAGAAAACAAGAAGAGTTACAATTTCCTAGCCTTGCATAAAAACCTATCTGTGCTCCTCTGTGATCTTCTCCCTTTGGGCTGATGGCTATTGAAAGAGGGTCACCTTGGAAGATAGTTATTCATAACGGCAGAAGCTAGAACAGCCTGGATCCTTGAATCACTGCGTGGAAGAAAGACAGGGGTCAACCCAGAACACACATTGAACAATAAAGTGAGAAAGAAACTTGTACTGTGCTAAGTCACTGAAATATCTATATGTATTTGTCATGGCAGCTAGTGTCACCCGCACTAAAATAGAAAGACAATTTATTCTAACCCTCAGTGAAGTTTAGAGTGGATGAAAGACAGGTGAGGAGACCGTTACACTCCCCCCAGGTAGGGCCCTAGCAAGCCCAGGCAAGCTGGGCCGGAGCACTGCAGACACCTGTTACAAAGTGACAGGATCCAAGGCCTCTTCTATCAGGACCAGAATTCCTAGAAGACAGTTCTGCATAAATTCACAGCACCCATGCAATAAGGATAGAAGATATTACTAATATATAAGTATTTATAATGGTTGGTTCTCCCCCTGGAGTCTAAGGAACAAAGATTCTTGCTTTCTGAGATTATCCCTGAGACCTCCTTTGTTGAGGACAATCTGGATAACAGGCCAGCAAGAGAAAATAGTAATAGAAGTCAGAGGGGCTAAAACGATATACATGAAAAAGAACCAAGACAGTACAGCTAGAATGTCAGAAGAGAAATAGAGAATCTGTGTGAGCTGGGAGTTAGGAAGAGTCGAAGAGTTAGGAGTGAATGTAAAAATAGGAAAGAAGGTTTTGGGGCACCTGGGTGGCTCATTGCGTTAAATCCTCTGCCTTCAGCTCAGGTCATGATCCCAGGGTCCTGGGATCAAGCCCCGCATTGGGCTCTCTGCTCAGCAGGTAGCCTGCTTCCCCCTCTCTCTCTGCCTGCCTCTCTGTCTACTTGTGATCTCTGTTTGTCAAATAAATAAATAAAATCTTAAAAAAGAAGAGGAAGTTTTTGTAGGAGCAGCTGCCTCTGGGTAGAAGGCAGTGGGTCAAACTGGCAGTGATCTGAAGAGAGCAATTTTTGTGATGCCTTCTCTGCAATAAGGATGCCCTCCATCTTTGGCATTTCCTTAAGAAACTAAGTATAGACTTAAAACACAATTAATTTTTGGTTCCTAGGAACGTAACACCATGAGAGACTGGTCCATTTGGAACCCTGGGATATATTAGGATTATACCTGTAACTACTTCCAGGGATCTCCAGGATTTTACAGCCAAGTCCAGAACCCTTCGCATCTCCATTCCCATGATTTAAGGCACACTTAAAATATCTTAACCCCAACAAACTGCTTAAAGCTCCACTAGGAAAATTCGCCACTGCCTTTCACCATCTGATTCTGTGCTCCCCTAGAGATCTGCCTGTGCCTTTAGCACGTAGTTTTATTATCTATGAGTCAAGTTAACTGATAACGATGTTTGATTTTTCAACCTGATTGTAAAATCTTTGCAGATGGGTATTGGCTTTTTATCCTCATGGCATCTGTCCTATACTCAATAAATGCAAAGATTTCGGTCTTGTTCATCACTCTTTCTGTGTGTGTGTTTGTCTCTAGCACCTTTGAGATTACCTGACTGATGGTAGATGATTAGTAAATGTTTGTTAAAAGAATAAGTGAAATAATCAATCATACTCATTACATTTGAATTGATAACAATTACAGTCAAGCAGGTCATAACATTGCCTCATTACTACGTGGGTATTTCCACTAACATTCACCTTTGCAATTAAATTTTCCCTGTACTTACAGATGGGACCTTTCTCACACCCAGCCAACCTCACCTGGGAAAGTCAAAGATTGGGAAACAAAGCCAGACCTGGATATACCTCATCTACTTCCTGGATGGCTAGAAAAGCCTCAGTTCCAAATATCCAAAAGGGTACAAAAACCCTTTTAGCCCAAGGAAAATAGTACCCATATTTTGGGCTCACAAATGACACTCTCCTTGCTTCACGTAAGGGACAAAACACAGGCCATGCAAACCCATCCCTCTGATGGCTTTGCTGAGGTTACTGTAAGCCTCAGTTCCCTCATTGGTAAAAGGCATGACAACACCTCCCTTACAGAACGATTGTGAAGATTAACAGAATGATCTAGGCAAACTCCCAACACAATGTAAGTAAGTGACACAGTAGCAGCTCCAAGAATACTTGCTTCCTTCCTGGATGATGACACACACACAATAGAGATAGAAAAAAGAAAACCCATTCTGACATCTTCTGGGTGCTATAAAGAAGGATCTACAGGTCTTTCATGTCCTTTACATTCATCTGTGGGAGAATAGGGTCATGCAGAAACTCGCTGGCCAAAACCAAAGTCTCCTCAGCAGCTCACTCCTTCACGTGTTAGTGTTGAAGACATAACATTGCCAAGGGGAGGAAGTGGTGGGTTGATCCCCTCGTGCTGTAAGCCTGTCTCCTCAGACAAGGATGAAATGAGAGCTTTGTCCATTTACCTCAGCTAGACAATGCACAATTGTGTTTCAGTTTGTAACAGAAGAGAAACACACCATTTCTAATTATTTTTATTTTTTTAAGGAAATAGTGAGAGACATTTACATAGCTAATAAGGGCCAAAAGTAAAATCTCTTTTATGAAAACCGATAAAAGACAGGACTTCATTTTTGGTAATTTCCTTCCAATTGAGATGTTGTGGATAATGCTGGATGACTTCCAGTTTTGAAATGACCACCTCCCAGGGGTTGTCTCCTCACACTCCAAATGCTACAGTAACGCTCTTGAGAAACAGCTAAAACACACTCAGGTGATCTTATGCCTGAGTGAAGAATATAATTGTTACCCTAAAAAAATATTTGGTGTGTTAAAATTACATGGTTTGTCCAAATGGAGCATTCTCTCAATGATATTTAAATTTTCATGGGTTTTTTACTCTTTCATAATATTTAAGTGCTTTGACTAAGAGACTAAACCATTTATAAAGGCAAGTTTACTCACAGTATTTATAGCCCTTCCTACAGACCCACCTTCAAAGGTCTGAATTCTCTTTATAAACTTCATATTTCTATCAGAAAAGAGAAGATCCACAACAACAATGCAGATCATTTTAATTCAAGACCGCTCTTGAGTTAAATCATTTGGACATTTCTGAGGGAGAATCACCCAGGGACCAGAATGACCTGAATAATTACCTTCATTATTTAAAAGTCAGTTTGCTAAATCTAGCCTAAATTACCAGCCTTGGAGAGCTTTTGAAGGAGGTATTTCAGAAAATCAAAACACTCAGAATATTTAATGGTATTTTTTCCACTGGATTTATAGGCCCAGGTGAAGGAAAAGGTCAATGACTTAGAGAACAAAAAAATCTTAGACCTGGAAGAAACCTCATGCTCAACATTTTGATAGAAACTTACAACTTATTAAAAAACAACAACAGCAACTGGCAGAAACATTCATCTTTTGATCCTAACAATCACTGTTTGAAACACGACCATAATCTCCATGTTTACAGATAAGAACCCAGAGACTGAGAGAGGGACACTGTTTGTTCAAGGTCACATGACAAATAAGTGACAAGCTGGGACTGGACCAGAGAATATCTCCCACCACATCCAGAGCTATTTTCACTCCACCATAGCTAAATCTGGATGGTTCCAAGTTCTGCAATGAGAACCGGCGGGCCTAAGGAGAGAAGTTCTTGTGTGAGTCCCATGCTATGATCTGTCTCAACATGATCTGAATGTGAGAATCAATTCATGTCAATGCCCATGCTTCCATCCAAATTAAATCAGAACATCTCAGGACTGGGTCTAGAAATAAGTGTTTTAAAAGTTTCCCAAGTGATTTTGATGTTCAGCAACAAACAATCAATAATCAATACCATCAAAAAAAGAGTTGAAGATCATTGTCCTAGCTTGATTTTTGGATAAACAGGTCTTGGGTCTGTTTTTTCTGTTTGTTTGTTTTTAGCAATCACAGACAGTTTAAAATCAAACACACCTGGTTTCAAAATTACATCTTTTCCAGGCCTACCACCTTGCAACCTTGTGGGCTCAAGTAGGCCCGGAAGGACCACACGGAGCCCCAGGCCTTTCCTATGAGAGTAGATGCTAATTCAGTTCTCCCCTGATCTATCTTATAAGGGAGGAGGACTTTTGAACCTGAATTTTTGTGGATTCTGAGAAAGGACTAACCTGAAAAACAGGACTGAGGCTCAGGCCAAAGAGTAAGGCCAAAAATGGGAAAATTAGCTCAAGATTGGAATCCATAAAGATGGAAAGCAAACAGGCGAGTTGGGATCCTGAAAAATGGTGGATTAAAATAATCTGACAACTTTCAGGCTAACAACTCTGAGAAATTCTGGATAATAAAATACTGCTCACTGAATATAGTAAGTTGCATATTCTGTTTTGGTTAAACAAACAAACATACTTTCTGTATTTGTGTAGATATGTTTGTGTATGTTTTCTCACAAGGAGACCTACAAGAAGGAAGGAATATTCACCAGGCTGGCAACACTGGTTATCTTGGCAGGGAAGAGAAGCTTGGAGAATGGCAGGGATATAATTAGTTTTTCTTTTATATAGCCAACATGTGCTCTGTAATTTAAAAAAAAAACATATGTGATATTGTGATTTATAATAAGAACTATGTATTTGGTCTTCATCTCCATTTCTGGCACAGAGCTCCTATAAAACTCTGGGAATTTCCTAAGTGATGAGAGCTTTATAGGTACCTTTTGTCATGTAAATGAGGTGGAGAGATACAGAGGAACTTCAGAGTTCTGGTTACCTCTGAGAAGAGAGGACTGGGGAAGGAACAAGGAGGGCAACTATTTTGGCAATATGCCATTTAATTAAAAAAAATTTTGAAGGGGCACCTGGGTGGCTCCGTGGGTTGGGCCTCTGCCTTCGGCTCATGATCTCGAGGTCTTGGGATCAAGCCCCGCATTGGGCTCTCTGCTCAGCAGGGAGCCTGTTTCCCCCAACCCTGCCTGCCTCTCTGCCTACTTGTGATCTCTATCAAATAAATAAATAAAATCTTTTATTTTATTTATTTTTTTTTTAAATTTTATTTATTTGTCAGAGAAAGAGAGAGAGACCACAAGTAGGCCGAGAGGCAGGCAGAGGCAGAGGGAGAAGCAGGTTCCCTGCCGAGCAAGGAGCCCGATGTGGGACTCGATCCCAGGACGCCGGGATCATGACCTGAGCTGAAGGCAGTCGCTTAACCAACTGAGCCACCCAGGTGTCCCAAATAAAATCTTTAAAAAAAAATTTTTTTGAAGCAAATTTGGCCAAATACAGAAGACTCTTATACCTCGTCTAACAAACAAAAACAAAAGCAAAACAAACAAAAAAACAAAAAACCTCTTATACATGGATGTATATTTTAAAATTTGTATATATTTGAAATATTTCTTAAAAATTAAAAACAACGCACTTGAACCTCAGAGAGGCGTCAAGGAAAGGAGAGGAAAGGGTAAGGATATTGGCGAGTCCTTAATGATGGCCAGTAAGGGGCTCGCTGGGAACCAGATTGTGATAAAGTCAGAGGGCAAGCAAGAAGAGGGTTATATGGATCGTGCAGGCTATGGTTTCCACTAAAGGAACACCAGAGGATGTGGACGGATGGGGAAGTGTTGAGTGTCTTCAGGAGAAAAGCCCAGCAGTGTTCTGCCTGGGGAAAGACAGGGTCTGATTACCTGCATGCCTCTTAGGCTGCTATGATTTTGACTGAACATGACTGTTTTTATCAAGGTCCTTATTCCGAGCAAACATGCTGGCCAGGGTCTAAAAACAGGCAAGTTCAGCACTTCGGAATCATCAGGTTATAGGACACACCACTTCCTGGGACATTATTAGTCTATATGGTACAGTAACAATAGCAGAGGAACAGCAGGTTCGGAGAGGTTAAGTGACTTGCCTGAAGTCACACAGGAGGGACTCCCCAGCATTCCTTCTGTGATTCCAAAGGCTTCCCCTCCCCTATGCTACACACTTCCTCTCAAGATTCAAATAAGCCCTTTGCAAGTTTCCTATTTCCTACAATAGATCCCAAGTGGTTTGAAAATGATTGTAGATAACTTTTCTTTTTTTAATTTTTTCCCTGTGGCCAGAATAAGACATGATTTAGAAAGTACGCATAAGACATCATTCATGCCCGAGGGATTGGGTCTACAGGTCTGGCTGTGCTTAGCAGATCTAACAGGGAAGTAATGATAGAGTCTTCAGGGCTTGGCAGTAATTGGTTTCAGCTGACCTCAGGGAGGGACCTGCTCTGGCAGGAACAGATATCTTCTTGGTCCCCAGGTAAGAACCCCCCTCCTTCCTACCTGGCAAGAAATCTCAAGCACTGAACACTCTCCCTGGTAAAAGCCCTTTCTGGAGTTGATGCTGGATTTTATGGGCCTGGAGAGTAGCTCTCTGCATGCCAAGGAAGGCCACCTGGAGGCCCTGGCCACCTGCTCAGGACGTCACTACTGGTTGGATTCAAAGGCAGAAGTAGTTCTGTTTCTACATGTGGATGGAGTTACTGGCCAGCCAGTGTCTCCTCCACCTCTCCTAGGGTTTTGGTCTTGTCTAATATGACGGGCTTCGGTTCCAGTTCCCACTTGAGCATCAGTGATCTGACTGCACCATTAGGAAGAAAATCAGAGCTTCAGTGAGCAAGCTAGAGGTAAAGGGTAGCCAACAGCAGCAGCAACCAAATTCTTCCCCATCTTTTATCTTGTCAGCCGCTTGAAAACTCAACTGAGACAGAAATCATCTGCCTCTTGGTGTTTTTCACTTTGTCTTACTATTTAGTGTCTAGGCATTGCAAAGAGTCAAGAACAATGGGCTAAGTAAAGAACTTGGCATCTAGTCATGTCTCCACCTGGGCGAAGAGCAGCATGAACCAGGACCTCAGTTTCCCCATTTCACAAACTTAGTGTTTCCTTCCTTCTTTCCCTCCTTCCTCCCTTCCTCCTTCTGTTCTTCTCCTTCTTCCCTCCTTCCTTTTTCTCTTTCTTTAACTTGATTTGCAAGGTTCACTTAAGTTCTGATTTTATACTTAGAGCACCTACTGTGTATTGTAGGTAATGGGGGTGAACAAAGAGGTCCTTGTGATATGATCTAACAATCTGTGACAGATAATCAAGCAAAATGAAGCTAAATTGATTGGTGGAAAGCATGGTAGTGAAAAGAAAGGCAGATCTCTAAGGGCTGGAGGAGAAGGATGAGCAGGGCTTGGTAAATGGTGGGCATTCCAGGTAAGAGAAACGACGTTAACAATTATCTTAGCAACAGACCCTGTGTTAGTGGGGATCTCTCAGTTGCAAGTCCCAAGAACTCAGCTCAAACCAGCTTAAGGGGAAAAGGGGTAGGAGAGCTTTGCTGAAATAGCTCCAGAGCCACAGACTTGGAGACACAAGACAGAGCCAGAAACTGGGGTCTTGGCCACTAGGACTTCTGTCTCTGCCTTCTTTGTCCATTCTTTGCTTCTTTGCTCCATTCAGAAAGGCTTTCTCCAGGTAACAGGTGAGAAAACAGCTGCTGGAATGGCCTGAATCTTAATCTTAAAACCTGTAATCCAAGGAAAAGAGAAGGAACTTGCTCTCCAACATGGAAGTCTGGAGAGAAATTCTGTTGGTGGGATGATGTGAGTCCGAGCTATACATTACCTCTGTGGACACGGGAATGTGGGCATTACTGTGATTCCCACTGAGCCACAAGGGCTAAGACAGGAGCTGTTCTCCAAAGCAAGTGGAAAATGCCACATCAGGGGAGAAAAGGAAACAGATTCTGGGGAAACAACAGTGTCTAATATTGTGCTTCACATCAGTGAACCCCCATTGAACAGTGGATAAAGCTGAGGTTCAGGCTGAGTAACCTGCCCAAGGTCGCATGTTAGAAACTGGCAAAGCCAAATCCTAACCCAGATCCATTTGGTCAAATCTACCACCCAGAGCTGTTGTTCACTCTTCTGATTTAAAAAGGAAGGCACACACATTTCTAGAATGTGGACAGCATGTTAAAGAATAAGAACAATATGAAAATTACCATCACTAGGAAATAATCACCACCACGATGTTGGCGTGTTTTCCTCTAGGTCCTTTTTCTATGTATCTATGGTGGATATTTGACCTGGGCTGTGTTATCACCTATGGTTTTTTTTTTTTTTAAAGATTTTATTTATTTATTTGACAGAGATCACAAGTAGACAGAGAGGCAGGCAGAGAGAGAGAGAGAGAGAAAGGAGGAAGCAGGCTCCCTGCTGAGCAGAGAGCCGGATGCGGGGCTCGATCCCAGGACCCTGAGATCATGACCTGAGCTGAAGGCAGAGGCTTTAACCCACTGAGCCACCCCGGCACCCCTATCACCTATGGTTTTGACTGATACACAACATACAGCCCAGGGCCACGACGGCAGCAAGATCTACCCAGATCTTTACGATGCAGACAGCCCATCCCCCAGTTGCTATGAATGTGGGCTGCTGATGGCTCACAGCTGCCGCCCTACCTGAGATGCTTGGGAGGTTTTATCCTCCCCACACCCCACCCCCGAGAGCCCCCCCCCACCCAGCCAAAGACTGACTATGAACTGAGTTATAAAAGTTCAGCCTTGGGGGTGCCTTGGGGGGCTCAGTCAGTTAAGGTTGGGGGGGGTCCTTATTCAGCGGGGAGCCTTCTTCTCCTTCTCCCTCTGCCTGCTGCTCTCCCTGCTGTGCTCTCTCTTTAAAAATAAAAATAAAAATAAATTTAAAAAATGCCAAAAAACAAAACAAAACAAAAAACCAGCTCAGCCTCCTCTCCCTCAGCAGAGAAAAGCTGGGACCCATTATGCTAGAGCTTCCTGTATAGATTCAGGTAGGCTTCAGCTGAAAGGGCATCTTTGGCTCCTTCCCTCCCCTGCCTTACTTTCATCAGCCCCCCTAGAGGTGTCCCCACGTCTTGCTCAAGCATTCTCCTCTCAGCCTCTGCTTTGTAAGGAACCTCCCTGCAAGGAGTGACTGAGAACGTTTTAATTGTGCTAAGGTCTGAGTTCTAAACACCCGCCTTTTGAAATTGCACAGGCCATTAAACAGCCCACCAAACTGGGTCGACCACCAGCATTCACCTCTCACCATGGCATTGTGACTTCCGGTTCCTTTTTATCCCTGTAATAACTCCCACGAAGTGCTAAGAGCTGTGTTTCCTGGTTTAAAAAGCCAATTACTTTATACATTTCTATAGTCATGTATTTATAGAATCATTAAGGCTCTGAAGAAAAACATACATAATTCAGTTAAATTTTACTGCGTTTTATGGGAGGAAAGTATATGTTGTAGTAGAAAGTCTTAATTTAAGGATTCATGAAGATTTTGAATGGATTGATTATCATAGTCCCTCTATTCTAAGATATACAATTTAATGTTTTTTTGAAAGTCTTAGAATCAATGAATACATTTAGTGAATGCTTTTCTCCTCCCCATACCAATCCCTTGAAACCCTACTAATTACTTTCTTTTTATGCACCCACATGAATTCTAGAATCACCTCATTGGATTCCAAGACATAGCCCCCGCTGTGAATAAAACTTACGATAAAACTAACTCAAACCTATAAATTAATCTGGGGGAAAAAAATGATGGCTTTATAATATGGAGTGTTTGCAACGAGTCCTCTGGTATGCCTTCCCATTTGTTCAAATCTTTGTTTATTCCTCCCGATCGATCACTGTCAGTTTGTCCATGTATATCCTGTACAATTTTTATTTAAATTACTATTGTGTATTTGCAATGCTAACAGAAATCTGTTTCCCCTCATATTTTCTAATTGGTAATGTTAGTATACATAAGAGCTATTTTTAATATTTCTTAAACGTTTGACTACCTTATAGATCTATCTTATTAGTACTATTAGGATTTCAGATGATAAAATTTGGGGTAAATTGTACAGATAATTGCATCACTTGCAAATAAAGATATTTGCTTTTTTCATTGTTATACATTTTATTTCTGAGCCATGTCTTATTACATCAACTAACACTTCCATAAAATTTTTAAATAGAAATAAAAAGAAATCACTGGAAATTACTCTGGTATTTCACCACTAAGCATGAAATTGAGTGTTTAATATATATATTTTTCTACATTGTATATAAAATGTGTCTCCCTTAAGTGACTGAAAAATTTCCATCAATGACAGGGTTGAGTATTATTAAATGCAACTTCAGGAATTTATTAAATGAGACTCAGGCTGATGTGTGAAACATACTTTATGATTTGGACTAAGTTGGATCTGGAGTTGAATGTCAGCCCTAGTGTTCACCTTGGCCTTGACCAATTTTTCTAACCTCTCCCTGCTTAGTTTATTTAACTATAAAATGATAATAACACATAGGGTTCTGTGATCACTAATTAATCTAGCTTGTATGATATGTCTTACACACTGACGATCCCACGATAGATGTCCCATTACCCAGCATTTCCAAAGTAAATCCTACTCGGTCATGGCATATCACTCATTTAATATATGAGTGGATTTAATTTGCTGGCATTTTACTTAGAATTGTCTCATTGATCTAGATCACTGTGTGCCAAATGGAAACATCTCATTTTCTGTGTATTTGTATCATAGGAAGATAACTATGCCCTAAAAGTTGGAAGGGATACACTTAAATTATTTTTTTATAAGATACATGCAGAGAATTGCATGACAGAGTGCATTCGTAAATCCATTTGGACACAAAGTGCTTAATGACTTATTTCCAATTTCTCTTCAATGTCAATGGCTGTCACATATTGGACACTTATTGGCCAGGACTGTGCTAAGCATCTCATGTCAGTATCACAGTCATTCAATATCATGGTCACAAAAAAAAAAACACCATTGGAGGAAAGTTTCTCTCCCCATTTTATGGATAAGGAAAATGAGGCTGGAAGAGGTTAAGCAGTATGCCAAGGTTACATAGTACATGATACAAGATAAGCCCAAACTAAAATAAATTCTCTTATATACCAAGCAATGGTGTATTCATTGAAATGAAGAAAATCCTAACTGATCTAATTCTTTGCTCACTTTTAGAAGTAGTAATTCATATTTGCTCTCAAAAGCATGCACTTCTGACAAGATTTGAAATACATTAGAATTAAATTGTCTCTAATATTTTCTTAGAATATATAATCTGTCCACTGTCCACTTAACTCCTTTTTTAGTTCAGTCCTAATTTTCTGCATTTGTGCTAGCTTTCTCTAATTTATAATTGTGTATTTGGTTTTTTTGTTGTTGTTGTTCTGCTGTCATTCTGAAAAGAGAGATCTTTGGTTTATTTACCATTTTTCTTCTTTTTTCCTGTTTTTTCATTCATTTCTGATTTTTTTCTTTATTATTTTCTTCACCCCGATTTCATCGAATTAGTTTTGAATTCTCTTTTATTTAAATTAAAAATATTGAAACACAGTTTTCCTTAGAATATGCCTTGCGCCACTTTCTAGGGTTCTTGTTTTCCTAATGTTCAATAATGCGTAATTGCAGTTTTGATGTTTCCTTGGACCTAAAAGATGTCAAAGACATTTTTCCCCCCAAGGGCTTGAAATTTTTCATTGACATTTCATACTAAGTTTAATTTCATTTCGTTCTTTTTTTTTTTTTAAAGATTTTATTTATTTATTTGACAGAGAGAAATCACAAGTAAGCAGAGAGGCAGGCAGAGAGAGAGGAGGAAGCAGGCTCCCTGCTGAGCAGAAAGCCCGATGTGGGGCTCGAACCCAGGACCTGGGATCATGACCTGAGCCGAAAGCAGCGGCTTAACCCACTGAGCCACCCAGGCGCCCCTTCATTTCGTTCTTATTAGAGAATTTAATCATAACCATTTGATATTAAGATCATCCATTTTCTTCAGAAACTAGTACAGGTTCAATTGTGGTAAATGGTCCATGAACAACGAAAAGTACCTTTTTCTGTCCATTTTCAGAACACAAAATTTAACCCAAACCCACAAAATCAAAACCAATATTATTAAACCCCCTATATTCTTTTCTCTCTCTCTTTTTTTTTTTTTTTTTTTTGCCAATTTATGTGATAGTTTTCATCTTTTGTTTGGGTTTGGGGTTGGGGGCTTTGGTTTGGTGTTTTTTGGGTCTGTTTGTTTCCTGTCCCAACAGCGGACAGACACAATATGTGCCCATTGACAACGATTATGGCTCATGTAGAAACAGGATCACTCCCTGAATATCAGGGTTGTGTGCACGAGAGTTTTAAAAAGATTGCTTAGTGAATCTGACATGATCTTTTAGACATTTTATACCATTCTTGTTGAGAATCACTGAGATAAATATAAATGTCATAGCATTCTTGTGAATGTTACCTTTTATTGATATAAAATGACTCTTTGCATCTTAATAACTGCATGTGTTGGGGCCGATTCCATTTTAAAACCTGTTAAACCCCTAGGGCCTCCCTGGGCCTACTTAGCCATAGTGACTCCATGTTGCCTAGGTAGCCATTTTGTTGTTTACTGATACCAGTTCCGGGTAACTGTTGCTAAAACACATACCTAAAACAAGGCCATTTTGTTGTTTAATAAATACCTCAGCAGTTACTAGTATGGGTTCCAGGTAACCGTTACTAAAACACACAGGTAGGAGACATCCAACCAGCCAAAGCCACATACGTAGAGGTCTGCGGTTATGCCCTATAAAACTAACCTGTAAGACCAAGTGGGGGTCGCTTTCTTCGGAGGAGGCCCTGGCCGGTCAGTCTGACTTCTAATGCTTGGCATAGAATTAGACTTTGCATAACTTTCACTTCGTCTCAGCCTCGTTCCTTTGATAGCTGACCCAACACATTTGCCTTGCACTATATTTTTTTCCTAGTGTTCATACTGCCACTCCTCTTCTCAGTTTTACTTTCATGGTTTTCTTTTCCCCTCCCCCTTTTAGGCGAAGCTGTGACAAACACCTATAATCGGCTTCTGGTGCATTTTGAGCCGAATCAAACAATGGTCTTTGAATAGGGAAATCTAATCTATCTCCATTCGTGACCATTGCTGATGTGTGGCCCTCCCACATACAACTGATTCTTTAACCTACTATCAGTCAAGTCAGCTTTTTCTTTTTTTAATTTTTTATAAACATATATTTTTATCCCCAGGGGTACAGGTCTGTGAATCACCAGGTTTACACACTTCACAGAACTCATCATAGCACATACCCTCCCCAATGTCCATAACCTCACCCCCCTTCTCCCAACCCCCCTCCCCCCAGCAACCCTCAGTTTGTTTTGTGAGATTAAGAGTCACTTATGGTTTGTCTCCCTCCCAATCCCATCTTGTTTCATTTATTCTTCTCCTACCCCCTTAACCCCCCAGGTTGCATCTCCACTTCCTCATATCAGGGAGATCATATGATAGTTGTCTTTCTCTGATTGACAAATACCCTCTAGAGGGTATCATGCTTAGCGAAATCAAGTCAGCTTTTCACTTAATCAGCTCTTTGTTCTAAAATGCGTCCTGTAAGCATTATGGGCTGGTCCCGCACCTGTTTGTCCAAATGTGCACACACTGCCCTTGCCTTGACCCTGCCCGGCTGCACGTCCCAGTCCATGTCATCAGCTGGCTTCAGGCTGGGTTTCACGGGTGGGAGACATTGGCAGAAGCAGCAGGAAGAACTCTGTGTATCTCTCCCTCCCCTCTCTCCATTCTGCCCTCAGGATCTCCTTCCCGTTTGTCCTCTTTCTCTGGGCTTTTCCCCTACATCCAGACAGAGCATCCTAATTCAGCCCTCCTTAACACTAACCCCATCTTCTGCAGTGTTATTTCTATGCTCTACTGCTTCTAAGGCAAGTTTTACTATGCTGTTGCATTTCTATTTCTTGACCATCTCTATTTCAGATCATTTCTGCTTGCATCTAGCAACGCTTTTAATCTTACTATCTCATCTGTCATTTCTTGACTCTCAACATTCAGATTTACTAAGAGCACAAAGAAGCTTCATCCTGGTAAACGCTCTTAGAGACTTTTTCATTTTTTTCAAAGGTTTGCTTTTCCTTTGAATCTAATAGTCCCCATTTTATGTCCCAGAAAATCTTCAAAGATCTCTTGATTTTCTTACTGCTCCTGCTTGATCAAGGGAAGATCTGTTCAGGTGTGTGCCCAGAGAGTCTGGAAGGATCTCCTTTGTTCTTATCATTAACCACACGATGACAATCAGAATCCACATCCAGACCTGAAGTTGAGGGCTGATTAATATGGACAAACTCTGAAATTCCCAGTGGTCTCGTGTGCATCTTGGACCAGAATGGGTGTTCTCTGACTTCCCTGCCTGGCCTCCGGAACATGTGGAAGGGAATTAATTTCTGGATAACTGTGTGCAACCCTCTCCTTCTTGGGAAAAGCAGTGCACATACCTCTCCACTAACCAGTGACCCATCTCTATTCCTTCACCCTCTTGACCTCACAGTCTGGTACAAAGACCCATACCTGTTCTCTTCTGCCATGACCCCTTCCTTCTCTTTAATTTCTCGGAAACTGTAGTCCCATGAGGGTAAGTAAACAGGGGTGATAAGGTGTAGTGGAGGTTCAATGGCCTCAGAATCAACTTCTGGGAGGTAAGTGGGAGCTTCCTCTCCTTTTGTTCAGAGAAGACCCCATATCTTCAAGGTGGGAAGTAGACAGAAGTAATCATTGAAAATCTCCTGTGTGTCTCCTGCTCTTTGACCCATGAGTATCACTCATCCTTGCTTTACCAAGCCAAAATTCCACCCAAAGTCTAGAATCTACGTTATCGAAAAGTAGTGGTGTTTTCATGACTATTTTCATAGGAAGATGATGGAGGGAAAAGACAAACCAAGTGCCACAATGAGGTGCCATCTTAATTTGGAAATCCCATCCATGATCTTTGGGGAAAAAAAAATGTTTCCTTCCCCCTTTCCCTGCTTGATCTCTGGTGCCCCTATCCGAAGGGGATGTCAAGATGTTATCCTATCTGTACTCTTGCTGCCTAAGAGGATAGTATGGAACTGCTCTAATAGTGGAGGTCTCATGCCTCCTTTCCCAACTCCCTTCAGAGTTTGGGGGATTGCCCAAGCCCACTCCCCATTTCTCTATGTTTCATTTCCCACAATGGATCATTAGTACTCAGGGGGACTGTTGTGGAGTTCCTGCTAATTCAGCATCTTATGATGTTGACCCAGATTTGGATAAACAACAAACAAATATTAAAATAAAGTTCCCGTTTTAACTAATTAATGTTTCAGGAACCAAGAGTTCATACACTAATAGAAACAAAGAACTGGATGCAAACAGAAATTTTGCAATTTATTATGACCTAGAGAACAGCACATTATTTTTTACACCCTTATCATACAGCCTCCTAAAACTGCCATCGTGTACTTCAGCACACACTTATTTTTTTAGATACTTGGGTGTATATCCATCTCCCACTGGGGCTCCATGATGATGTTGATGAGAATACTGTCTTCCTCGTCACTACATCCATGGTATTACATGTTCAATTCTCCCCGACAAAACAAAAAGCTAGGAGCTAAACTGAGTCAAGACTAGCATGTAGGTCTCTAACCTGGAGACACAGGTATCCCTAAGTAGAATGGAAGCAACATAAAAAATTGTGTAAGTCAAGACAATGTGTTATGTGGAAAGAGGAGTTAAGTGTAGTTCTGAAAGATGAATGAAGATTTTAGAGCAGATATTATGGATTAAAATACAAGCCAGGATACCTAAGAAGAAGAAAAAGGAGAAGAAACTGGAGTACAGAACTATTGTAACTATTTAGCATGAAATATGGGGGTGCCTGGGTGCTCAGTCATTAAGCATCTGCCTTCAGCCCAGGTCATGATCCCAGGGTCCTGGGATCAAGCCCCCCATGGAGCTCCCCGCTACTCCCACTCCCCCTGCTTGTGTTCCCTCTCTTGCTCTCTCTGCCAAATAAATAAATAAAATATTTCTTTAAAAATGTGAAACACAGAGGGGGAGGAGTCAAGATGGTGGAGAAGTAGCAGGCTGAGACTACTTCGGGTAGCGGGAGATCAGCTAAATAGCTTATCTAAAGATTGCAAACACCTACAAATCCAACGGGAGATTGAAGAGAAGAAGAACAGCAATTCTAGAAACAGAAAATCAACCACTATCTGAAAGGTAGGACTGGCGGAGAAGTGAATCCAAAGCGACCGGAAGATAGACCGCAGGGGGAGGGGCCGGCTCCCGGTGAGCGGCGGAGCAACGGAGCACAAAATCGGGACTTTTAAAAGTCTGTTTCGCTGAGGGACATTGCTCCAGAGGCTTAACCGGGGTGAAGCCCAGGAGGGGTCAGCGCGGCCTCAGGTCCCACAGGGTCACAGAAGGATCGGGGGTGTCTGAGTGTCGCAGAGCTTACCAGTATTGGAGCGGGGAAGCCGGCTACAGAGACAGAGCCGAGGAGTGACTCTCAGCTCGGGGTTACCTTGAACCGGTCGCAGGCTCGGTCAGCTCGGAGCGCGGCCGGAGGCTAGGGTAGCAGGAGTCATTGGGCACTGTTCTCTGAGGGCGCACTGAGGAGTGGGGCCCCTGGCTCTCGGCTCCTCCGGCCCGGAGACCGGGAGGCCGCCATCTTAATTCCCATCTTCCAGAACTCTACGGAAAGCACTCAGGGAACAAAAGCTCCCGAAAGCAAACCCAGCAAACCCGAGCGGATTACTCAGCCCGGCCCCAGGTAAGGGCGGTGCAACTCCGCCTGGGGCAAAGACGCTTGAGAATCACTACAACAGGCCCCTCCCCCAGAAGATCAACAAGAAACCCAGCCAGGACCAAGTTCACCTACCAAGGAGTGCAGTTTCAATACCAAGGAGAGCGGCAGAATTCCAGAGGAGGAGAAAGCAAAGCACGGAACTCATGGCTTTCTCCCCATGATTCTTTAGCCTTGCAGTTAATTTAATTTTTTTTTCTTTTTCAATTTTTGTTCTCTTCTTCTGCTAAATTTTTTTAACTTTTACCGTTTTCTTTTTTAACGTTTTTTAAATAGTTTATCTAATATATATATATATTTTTTCCTTTTTATATTTTTTATCGGCTTTCTTTTTTTAATAGTTTCTTTTTTTTTTCTTTCTGAACCCCTTTTTATCCCCTTTCTCCCCCCTCACGATTTGGGATCTCTTCTGATTTGGCTAAAGCATATTTTCATGGGGTTGTTGCCACGCTTTTAGTATTTTACTTGCTCCTTCATATACTCTTATCTGGACAAAATGACAAGGCAGAAAAATTCACAACAAAAAAAAGAACAAGAAGCAGTACCAAAGGGTAGGGACCTAATCAATACAGACATTGGTAATATGTCAGATATAGAGTTCAGAATGACAATTCTCAAGGTTCTAGCCAGGCTTGAAAAAGGAATGGAAGATATTAAAGCAACCCTCTCGGGAGATATAAAAGCCCTTTCTGGAGAAATAAAAGAACTAAAATCTAACCAAGTTGAAATCAAAAAAAGCTATTAATGAGGTGCAATCAAAAATGGAGGCTCTCACTGCTAGGATAAATGAGGCAGAAGAAAGAATTAGCGATATAGAAGACCAAATGACAGAGAATAAAGAAGCTGAGCAAAAGAGGGACAAACAGCTACTGGACCACGAGGGGAGAATTCGAGAGATAAGTGACACCATAAGACGAAACAACATTAGAATAATTGGGATTCCAGAAGAAGAGGAAACAGAGAGGGGAGCAGAAGGTATGTTGGAGAGAATTATTGGAGAGAATTTCCCCAATATGGCAAAGGGAACAAGCATCAAAATCCAGGAGGTTCAGAGAACCCCCCTCAAAATCAATAAGAATAGGGCCACACCCCATCACCTAATAGTAAAATTTACAAGTCTTAGTGACAAAGAAAAGATCCTGAGCAGCCCGGGAAAAGAAGTCCGTAACATACAATGGTAAAAATATTAGATTGGCAGCAGACTTATCCACAGAGACCTGGCAGGCCAGAAAGAGCTGGCATGATATATTCAGAGTACTAAATGAGAAAAACATGCAGCCAAGAATACTATATCCAGCTAGGCTATCATTGAAAATAGAAGGAGAGATTAAAAGCTTCCAGGACAAACAAAAACTGAAAGAATTTGCAAATACCAAACCAGCTCTACAGGAATATTGAAAGGGGTCCTCTAAGCAAAGAGAGAGCCTAAAAGTAGTAGATCAGAAAGAAACAGAGACGATATACAATAACAGTCACCTTACAGGCAATACAATGACACTAAATTCATATCTCTCAATACTTACCCTGAATGTTAATGGGCTAAATGCCCCAATCAAAAGACACAGGGTATCAGAATGGATAAAAAAACAAAACCCATCTATATGTTGCCTACAAGAAACTCACCTTAAACCCGAAGACACCTTCAGGTTTAAAGTGAGGGGGTGGAAAACAATTTACCATGCTAATGGACATCAGAAGAAAGCAGGAGTGGCAATCCTTATAGCAGATCAATTAGATTTTAAGCCAAAGACTATAATAAGAGATGAGGAAGGACACTATATCATACTCAAAGGAACTGTCCAACAAGAAGATCTAACAATTTTAAATATCTATGCCCCTAACGTGGGAGCAGCCAACTATATAAACCAATTAATAACAAAATCAAAGAAACACATCAACAATAATACAATAATAGTAGGGGATTTTAACACTCCCCTCACTGAAATGGACAGATCATCTAAGCAAAAGATCAACAAGGAAATAAAGGCCTTAAATGACACACTTGACCAGATGGACATCACAGATATATTCAGAACATTTCATCCCAAAGCAACAGAATACACATTCTTCTCTAGTGCACATGGAACATTCTCCAGAATAGATCACATTCTTGGTCCTAAATCAAGTCTCAACTGGTATCAAAAGATTGGGATCATTCCCTGCATATTTTCAGACCACAATGCTCTAAAGCTAGAACTCAATCACAAGAGGAAATTGGGAAAGAACCCAAATACATGGAGACTAAACAGCATCCTTCTAAAGAATGAATGGGTCAACCAGGAAATTAAAAAAGAATTGAAAAAATTCATGGAAACAAATGATAATGAAAACACAACGGTTCAGAATCTGTGGGACACAACAAAGGCAGTCCTGAGAGGAAAATATATAGCGGTACAAGCCTTTCTCAAGAACAAGAAATGTCTCAGGTACACAACCTAACCCTACACGTAAAGGAGCTAGAGAAAGAACAAGAAAGAAACCCTAAACCCAGCAGGAGAAGAGAAATCATAAAGATCAGAGCAGAAATCAATGAAATAGAAACAACAAAAAAAACAATAGAACAAATCAACGAAACTAGGAGCTGGTTCTTTGAAAGAATTAATAAGATTGATAAACCCCTGGCCAGACTTATCAAAAAGAAAAGAGAAAGGACCCAAATAAATAAAATCATGAATGAAAGAGGAGAGATCACAACGAACACCAAAGAAATATAGACAATTATAAGAACATACTATGAGCAACTCTACGCCAACAAATTTGACAATCTGGAAGAAATGGATGCATTCCTAGAGACACATAAACTACCACAACTGAACCAGGAAGAAATGGAAAGCCTGAACAGACCCATAACCAGTAAGGAGATTGAAACAGTCATCAAAAATCTCCAAACAAACAAAAGCCCAGGGCCAGACGGCTTCCCGGGGGAATTCTACCAAACATTTAAAGAAGAACTAATTCCTATTCTCCTGAAACTGTTCCAAAAAATAGAAATGGAAGGAAAACTTCCAAACTCATTTTATGAGGCCAGCATCACCTTGATCCCAACACCAGACAAGGATCCCATCAAAAAAGAGAACTACAGACCAATATCCTTGATGAACACAGATGCAAAAATTCTCGCCAAAATACTAGCCAATAGGATTCAACAGTACATTAAAAGGATTATTCACCACGACCAAGTGGGATTTATTCCAGGGCTGCAAGGTTGGTTCAACATCCGCAAATCAATCAATGTGATACAACACATTAATAAAAGAAAGAACAAGAATCATATGATACTCTCCATAGATGCTGAAAAAGCATTTGACAAAGTACAGCATCCCTTCCTGATCAAAACTCTTCAAAGTGTAGGGATAGACGGCACATACCTCAATATTATCAAAGCCATCTATGAAAAACCCACCGCAAATGTCATTCTCAATGGAGAAAAAATGAAAGCTTTTCGGCTAAGGTCAGGAACACGGCAGGGATGTCCGTTATCACCACTGCTATTCAACATAGTACTAGAAGTCCTAGCCTCAGCAATCAGACAACAAAAGGAAATTAAAGGCATCCAAATCGGCAAAGAAGAAGTCAAACTATCACTCTTTGCAGATGATATGATACTATATGTGGAAAACCCAAAAGACTCCACTCCAAAACTGCTAGAACTTGTACAGGAATTCAGTCAAGTGTCAGGATATAAAATCAATGCACAGAAATCAGTTGCATTTCTCTACACCAACAACAAGACAGAAGAAAGAGAAATTAAGGAGTCCATCCCATTTACAATTGCACCCAAAACTATAAGATATCTAGGAATAAACCTAACCAAAGAGACTAAGAATCTATACACAGAAAACTATAAAGTACTCATGAAAGAAATTGAGGAAGACACAAAGAAATGGAAAAATGTTCCATGCTCCTGGATGGGAAGAATAAATATTGTGAAAATGTCTATGCTACCTAAAGCAATCTACACATTTAATGCAATTCCTATCAAAGTACCATCCATTTTTTTCAAAGAAATGGAACAAATAATCCTAAAATTTATATGGAACCAGAAAAGACCTCGAATAGCCAAAGGAATATTGAAATAGAAAGCCAAAGTTGGTGGCATCACAATTCCGGACTTCAAGCTCTATTACAAAGCCGTCATCATCAAGACAGCATGGTACTGGCACAAAAACAGACACATAGATCAATGGAACAGAATAGAGAGCCCAGAAATAGACCCTCAACTCTATGGTCAACTCATCTTCGACAAAGCAGGAAAGAATGTCCAATGGAAAAAAGACAGCCTCTTCAATAAATGGTGTTGGGAAAATTGGACAGCCACATGCAGAAAAATGAAATTGGATCATTTCCTTACACCACACATGAAAATAGACTCAAAATGGATGAAGGATCATCTCAATGTGAGAAAGGAATCCATCCAAATCCTTGAGGAGAACACAGGCAGCAACCTCTTTGACCTCAGCCGCAGCAACATCTTCCTAGGAACATCGCCAAAGGCAAGGGAAGCAAGGGCAAAAATGAACTATTGGGATTTTATCAAGATCAAAAGCTTTTGCACAGCAAAGGAAACAGTTAACAAAACCAAAAGACAACTGACAGAATGGGAGAAGATATTTGCAAATGACATATCAGATAAAGGGCTAGTGTCCAAAATCTATAAAGAACTTAGCAAACTCAACACCCAAAGAACAAATAATCCAGTCAAGAAAAGGGCAGAGGACATGAACAGACATTTCTGCAAAGAAGACATCCAGATGGCCAACAGACACATGAAAAAGTGCTCCATATCACTCGGCATCAGGGAAATACAAATCAAAACCACAATGAGATATCATCTCACACCAGTCAGAATGGCTAAAATTAACAAGTCCGGAAATGACAGATGCTGGCGAGGATGCGGAGAAAGGGGAACCCTCCTACACTGTTGGTGGGAATGCAAGCTGGTGCAACCACTCTGGAAAACAGCATGGAGGTTCCTCAAAATGTTGAAAATAGAACTACCCTATGACCCAGCAATTGCACTGCAGGGTATTTACCCTAAAGATACAAACGTAGTGATCCAAAGGGGCACGTGCACCCGAATGTTTATAGCAGCAATGTCTACAATAGCCAAACTATGGAAAGAACCTAGATGTCCATCAACAGATGAATGGATAAAGAAGATGTGGTATATATACACAATGGAATACTATGCAGCCATCAAAAGAAATGAAATCTTGCCATTTGCGACGATGTGGATGGAACTAGAGGGTATCATGCTTAGCGAAATAAGTCAATCGGAGAAAGACAACTATCATATGATCTCCCTGATATGAGGGAGAGGAGAAGCAACATGGGGGCTTGAGGGGGTGGGAGAAGAATAAATGAAACAAGATGGGATTGGGAGGGAGACAAACCATAAGTGACTCTTAATCTCACAAAACAAACTGAGGGTTGATGGGGGGAGGGGTGTTGGGAGAGGGGGGGTGGGGTTATGGATATTGGGGAGGGTGTGTGCTAGGGTGAGTGCTGTGAAGTGCGTAGATCTGGCGATTCGTAGACCTGTACCCCTGGGGATAAAAATATATGTTTATAAAAAATAAAATTTAAAAAAAAATGTGAAACACAGACAGACTAGCTATATTTAAGAAACACCCAGTGGATGTGAAATAGATAAGTGGTGAATGTTTATTAAATTTGCACAACCAAAATAAATTATGGAAAGGAATATAACATTCCATTCTCTCATCCCTCCCCCAGAAATCCCCTTTCCCCCGCAAAACTACATGCCTAGTAACTGCAAACAAAACAAAACAAAGCTCTTTGTGCAGAGTAAGAATCACACACATATGTCACTTCAAGACCCTCCCCTCACTTCTATCGTCTTGGGCCATTCCCCTTTCTGAGCTCGGCTCCGTCAGCCGTAAAATGAGAGTTATAATACCTGTGTCACAGGGCTTTTTAGGTTGAATCACATATAAAGCCTTCGACACATAGGAACATCATTGAGTAAGTGTTCGTTTGCTTCATCAGAAGCCCTCGTAAGTCTAATGAGGGTAAAGGAGGGGTGCTTACTTAACAATCTGGTGAGCAGGCGTGCATTCTTGATTTCATTACGTGCCAGAAGATAAAAACGAACGGTCCTCTGATGGCCCCTCCAGCCCTCGCAGCTGCCTCTCTGCTGAGGGATTTACGTTCTGCGTGATTAAGCCTGAAATGGACAGGAAGCTTTATTGTGCTAGGCTGGCAGGGCGTGGAGGATCAAATTGACAAAGACACCTGGGTCAGTGGCAAGCTGGGTGGTTCCTAATTTATAGAAACACATTGAGAACCATTACTCAGCCCCTTCCTTCCTGCTTCCATCTCCTCACCCCTCCTACTAGACCTTTCTCTGCCCCTTTTGGCCAGATGATGACTTATTTATGGGAGGGAAGAGGATTTACTGATAAGGATGGGGCATCCGCCAACCCACAGCCAGTAAATTCCCAGAGAAACAACATCGGTAATTTGACTTAAGACAACAAACATTTGCCGAACTCTCTCTGCCAGGTACAAGATAGCAGTGACATGGGGGACACACAGGTTATAGCCGGTCTAGCAACTTGGGTATATAACTTCTTTGAGCCTCAGTTACCTTCTTGGGAAAAAATGGGGATAAGGAGAGCTCTTATCTCACAGATAGTAAATGCCGAATGGAAAGTGGCATTTATCAATTCTATCCACCTGGGTTTCCAGACTCTAGGCCTTGACATCTTTCTTCAAAACCCTTCCCATTGACCGGCCAAGGCTACAGTCACTGGGTTTAGAGAAAATATCCCACCCTTCTCAGGACAACTGTGCTAGTTCATATCTTCTCTGGACTTTTGCGTCAGGAAAGGAGAAGGATATGGGACGGACAGGAAGGGCACTAACATTCAGTGAGAAACTCTTTGGGCCAAGATGGCAGTCATTTTAGACCATCCCTTTTAGTAGCCTCCTAGCAGGTCCCTTGCCTTCGATCCCATCCTTTCCTTCAATCCTCCATATCAGTCAAGATATATTTGTCAAACATAATTCTGATCTTATTGGGGTCTCATTAAAATCATCAAGAGCTTCATACTGGTTGTCATATGAGGGTCCTAGTCTTTGGTCTGGCAGCCAAGAGTTTTCATGATCTGGTCCCAAGTGAACCCAAGTCCCAAGTAAATATCTAGCTACTCTTCACCACCAATTCCACAGTCCACCTACATGGCTTGCATTCCAAGCAATCCACTCTCATATTTTCCCTGCTTTTATTCATGCACATTTTATTGATATTACATTGGCTGTACATATTAATCTGGGAAGGACCAACTTCTTTAAGCTGTTGATGGGCTCTCCTCATTCAGGACCACAATATGTCTCTTCACTGATTCTGGCCGTTCTTCATGGCCTTCAGGAAAGTGTTATAATTGCCTTCATATAAATCTGGCATATTTCTAGTTAATCCCAAAGAGTTTTATCTTTTTTGTCATTGTTGCTATTATGAATGAGGTCCATTTATATATTACATTTTCTAATTACATATTTATAATCAATAGGAATGCTATTTTTTCTTCATGTTCATCTTGTATCCAGTTACCTTATTGAACTCTCTTATTAGCATCAACTGCTTTTAGCTGAATCTCTTGAATTTTCTAAGAAAGCAGCCAAGTCATCTATAAATCATGACTCTGAGTTTAAACAAGCATGGTAAATTTATTATAGGGATCTTGAGACACCTCACAAAATACAGGAGCTCAGGAACAAGCAGAATCAGAGCTTCCAATGCCAAAACAATTCTGTCTTTCCAATCTGTCCCTAAGGCTGAACCTAAATTCCACATTTTCATGTTAATTTATTTTTGAATGGATTGAAGGATACAATCCTTTCTTTGTTGGTTCACTTCAATCATTTTATGCATTAATTCAAAAAATCTTCATGGTATAAAAAACACATATATATATGCATACTTTGCTAAGGGTTACTTCTTAAAGATGCTTTTCAAAACTGTTTGAAAACTCAAACAGTATAAAATAAATTTCTTTTTTCCCTCAACACTGCAAGATGGGTGAGTGTTGTACATGTGGCTGTAGTCTATTTTTTTCTTATACTTTAAAAAATAATATACAGGAAAATTGGATCTTTTCTGGTGTACAGTTCTATGAATTTCAACAGATACATAGATTTGCATAATCACCACCAAAGTCAGCCTACAGTGCAATTCCAAACAATTCCTTTTTACTGTCTCTTTTTAGTCAGTACTTCTTCCCATCCCCAGCTCCAGCAATCCCTTGTCTGTGCTCTATCACTGTAATTTTGCCTTTTCCAAAATGTCATATAAATTAATTCATATAAATCAAGACATTCTGAATCTTCCTTTCTAATATTTGCATCTCTTTTTTTTTTTTTCTTGTCTTACTGCTTTGGCTATGATGTTATTGGATTCCGTTGTTGTATTTGCACTTCCCCAACCAGACTTTGAGATTCTAAAGAGTAGGGATGGTGTTTCTTTCAGCACCTAGCCCAATTCTCAGCCAATGTAGGTGCTCACTACATGTTTATGGAATAATACATCAAGGCATTGTTGTCAATGGATGGGCTTCCTAGGGGGCCAGCATGCGAGCTTCCCACAACACCAAAATTCTTTTCCAAGAAAGGGGTACCTTCTAGTGCTAAGCTGGGTCATAGGCCTGGAAAGAAGTCCCCAGGCCCATTTTCATTAATTAACTTGTCAAGATGCAAAGGGAAAATCCCACTTATTACATGCTCACTGTGCCACATGGAACTGTCAGCCTCTAATTAGAATTAATTAGCTAATGTGGGTTTCAAACTTGGAAGACAAGAAGCTCTGCCTGTGTGCTCATTTGGTGTTAATTATCACGGAAACCTGTTTCAACCCAGAGACTCACTTAAAGCACTGAAGCACTCCTTCCCACACAAGATCCAGGAGGTAACCAGTGGGATGCTGGCTGACAATCAACAGGGCTCTCTTGTTATAGCAACATCTTGGGGAAAAGAGAACTCATGGCTCCCCTGGGAGTTTTATTAATGCTTCCCTCTTAAGAGAACTTTTGTGGAGAATTCAGGATTTCTGGCAATCCCAGAACTGGAGTTATAACTTCAACAGATAAATGGAAATAAAATAGGAGGAGCTGGGTCAGATGGCCCCCATTATGTGGGGCAGCAGGAAAAGCACCCCAGAATACTGTCCATTGGAGGGATTGCTATCCTTTCTCCTAGACTATGGGGGATGATTGCTTCTTATACTTGCCAAAAAAAAAAAAATGAATATAACAACCTTCTTGAGACAGATTTGTTACATGTCCCAGAGATATTCTAGGAGAGAGTATGTATTAGGGGTTCATCTTCTAATACATATTCTGATCTGGTGCTGGCCTTCCATAATGTGTGGGGTTTTTTCTCTTTGTTTCATAGCCATTGATGGATCTGGATTCATCTACCATTTAGACCACAGCCAGAGCGGGGAAACAGAGTTCACACTGGTGTTGGTTGGGCAGCCTGCAGGTCTAATTTCTACAGCTGAGGCAAGACCAATTTTATCATTCCTGTAAAATGCTGCTGCCTCTAGCTCATTGGTTAGTCAGGGCTCGTAATACAGCTGGTCCCTAACAAATGTGCTGAGAATAGGTCAATGATTAATGACAATAATTTCAAGAATCAAAGATTTACTTCTAACCTCAGCACCATGAAAAAAGAATAAGACATTAAAAAGATAAATTAAAAAGTTAAAATGATTTTGAAAAATTGGGTCCTCTCTTGGCCTGACTTGGATAAAAGTGAGCTGGACAATAAAGTGGCGGAAGGGGCTCATTTTTCCTTCCGTCTCTCAGCAAACCTATTTCCTTCCCTTGGACTGGCTCCCACCTAATCTGGATTGACTCAAACTGGAACTAAATCTGCAGTCAGGTGCCCCAGGAGAAAATTAAAGCACACATAGTAACATGCATTGAAACCACCTGGATTTGACATTGAACTGGAGATACTGATTGGTAGGTCTGGAGTGGGGAGCTGAGGGTCTTGGTTTCTGAAGGGCTCCCAGGAGATGGCAATGCTGTAGATCACACTTTGAGTAGCAACATGTATTAAATTCCATTGTAACAAATTCCAATAATTTAGTGGTACTGCACAAATCTATCTCCTACAGTTGATAGAGGTCAGAAGTCTGGATGTGGGTCTTACATGACTAAAATCAAAGTGTCAGCCAGGGTCTGTTGCTTCTGGAGTCTCCATCAGAGTATCTGTCCCTTACCTCTTCCAGTTTCTAGAGGCTGCCCACATTCCTTGGCTCAAGGCCCTTCCAACAATGGCAGCACTCCAACCTCTGCTTCTATCCTCAAATCACCTTCTCTGAATGTGATCCTCCTGCCTCCCTTTATAAAAATCCTTGTGGTGACATCAGGAGCACCTGGATAATCCAGGATTATCATCCCATCTCCAGATCCTCAATTTAATCACATCTACAAAGTCCCTTTTGCCATGTAAGGTAACATGCACAGACTCCAGGGATTAGGTCATAGACATCTTAGGGGGTAGGGGTGTATCATTTTTCCGTCTGCCATGGATTAATGAACCTGAAGGGGACATTAAAGACTATGGTGGTGAGGTGGTTAATGTTTGGAGTTGGCTTGGGTTCTCACAATGACTAGGGGCTGCAAAGATGCAACATTTGGAGTTCCTAAGATTTGGGCACATGGGTGGGCAAGCTGTGATAGCTGTCAAGGAGTCTGAGAGCAGGTACTGGGGTTTGGCTGAAATTAAGACAGGACTTTAGGGACTGCAAGAGAGCTCAGGCAGGGGCTGGTACAGACCTGCTCTGGAAGTGATAGAAGCTTAACTTGTTTGCTCCCCATCTCCTCTAAGAGCAGAGGACTTAAAAAAAAAACTCTTGGCTTCTCTCTCTCACTATTCCACCTCCCAGCAGATCTGCTTCTCCAGCCCTAATTATGACCAGCAAAGAGGAACTAGTTGGCAAAGTGTAAGTGACAGGAGCCTTGAGGGAAAGTGACCATATCAGCTCATAGTTCCTAATGGCCAAGAAAAGTTTGGACACATATCCTGAAAGTTAAAGAAGCTTTCAGAAACTCCAGATAAAGATTGGCGTAGGCTATGGCAGAGATGGGCAGTTCTCAGAGCCCCAGTCTGATTGTCTGTGGACCTGGAAAGAGTGATGAGCATATGCATAGATAGGGATCTCCCCAGGTGGCTTGGGTTTTTGAAGGTCAGGAAAGATGAAAACTTGGCATATCCCTAAGGAGTGGCTGGTATGAGGGTGATACTGACCAGTAAAAATGGATGAGGAAGTTAAGTCCCAAAGAGCTGGGGCTGCAAAAAGGGTGAAAGCCAAGATAGGCTTTCATGGTTTGGTTTAGAAGAGCAAGGAGACCAAGCAAGGGAAGAGTTCTGAGCTTGGGTCTTGTGGAGGATATTCTCTGCCTACCCACCCCTCCCCCCAACTCTCTACTTGGCCATGAATCCCTAGAGAATGATCTATGGGCTCTAACACCAAATTCTCTCTCTCTCTGGTTTTGGCTGAGCTTGACCAATGGGAGACAAAGGCAGGAGATAGAGGGGTGAAGTCAAGAAAAGTCAAGATACTTCTTTTCCAGCTCTCTCTCTGCTGGACCAGAGTGGGCTATGGCTGCCTTTTCGTACCCAAGACCACAGATAGCCCTTTCCTAAAGCTACAGCTCTCTCTTGAGTACTGGCAACTGCTCCCATTGACGACCTTCTGTATTCCACCAGCTCCCATTTCCTCTAACTTGGCCTGTCCTTTCATCAAAGTCTCTTCAATGACCCCTCTGAGGGTCCCCCTTTCTCTGTAACCCCTCCCCCCCTTGTAACCCACCTTGTTCCCAACGAACTAGCACCCTCTTCTTGCCCCTTTACTGCCTCCCAACCTCCTCCTCCAAATCACTCAGGCGCTCTGCCTGGCACCCCCTCCCTCCACTGTTCGCACAGTTGCTTCTCCGGGTGCCTATGTTCATGTACAATATGTCTACAAACTGGGACTCATTAAAAAGGAAACAAGTTATATTCAAAGCTTGAAAATCTCCCCCAGTTGGAGGAATTGGCAAAGTCTAACTTCTTTTTGGAAAACTTGAAGCAGAGATTCTTCTAATTTTATAATTCCATTTTGCTTTGTCATATTCTGTTTGGGTCTCTGGGGCACAGTTTACTACAGTTATCTACAAGGCAAATTATCCTAAAATAGTCCTAAAACCCAACAGTCATGCCAACCACTGGAACAAAGGCTCTGGTTCTGGCTCCAAGTACATAGCTCATAACTTTTCTCCCCAAAATACCTCTTCCTCATGTACCCATACTGATTGGCTCCACTGACCCAGTAATCTAAACCAGAAAGTTATGGTTCACCTAGATTCTTCAGAGTCCTCATTCTCCTTCATTCTCCCATAGCTGATGAGTCACCATGTCCTGTCCAGCCTGACTATATAAAAATATCTCACATCTCAACCTTCTTCTCCAGTCCGTTTCTCCTGCCCACTTCAAGTTCCCATCAATCAGTGCTCTCTTAGATTACTAGAACTGCCTCCTACCTGTTCTCTGATTCTACTCAACATACACACCCCTCTCCAATACCAGTCATCACAGTTAAAGTCCCCCAAGCCCCTCAAAACACTCAATACCCTCCCTCTACTCAAGAACCTTCAGTGGCTCCCTACTACCCAGGAAAAAAGACCCAAATTTGGGGCATACCCTTTAGCTCTCTTTGTGATCTGAAACCCTGCTGATATATCTGTCAAAGACTCAAAATTGGTAATGATAATAAAATAAAATCTAACTCTGGGCTTTTGTGCCATGCTCCATGAAAGAACATATCTCGAGACTCAGCTCAGTGAAGTCAACCTAGTTGAAGGTCCCTAACTGCTCCCTGACTTCCAAAAACTTGCAGTGAGTTGAGTTCTGATGTGTCCTCTCAATTCCAGCATCCTGATATCCTAAAACTCAAAGTAGAAATGTTACTTAATTGTCAGAGAAAACTGTCAGGTCGCTTTCAAGAGGACCATGAAAATGCGGGGTAATGGGGTAGATATCCTAAAGCAATTAGCTAAAAACAAAGACAAACCATTATGTAAACACACAACTGTTTAGTTTCGTGCAGATTGCCGTGAAGATACTGAGAACAAGCAGAAGGAATGGAATCCAAGTTTTTCTCTGCCTCTTCCCCCAGTTCATTCTAATTTTCTTTGAAAATTAGGCTTCCATATGGTTAATATTAGGTCTCTGTGGCATTAAGAATCTGCAGTCTTAGCTCGTTAATACTCATTAACAGGAAAGGCTCATAATAATAACCCTTCGCATCTGTGCAGCCCTTTATGGTTTTAAAGCCATGCCATATGCACAATCTCTCACTTAATCGCCTTTAATCCATGGGCTAGAGGGTCCAGCCAGAGGAGTTCCTTGATGGAGGGGGAAGATACCTCCCAACTCAGGGACCACGAGAAAAGATGAGAAGACCAAGGGGTGTCTGAGATGTACTGAGATGTGGGGGCTAAATCAGTTCACTGTAAGTCTCTGGTTTACAGAATATTTTTAAAAAGAAATGCTGTCAGTGCTGCTTGTAAGAGAATAATAAAGGAACGGGAATAGATTTAACAGAGGGCTGCCCAGAACAGGCCTGGCTCTAACGAGTGGATAAGAGTTAACTTATAATTAGCATATCAGAGTGTGACCCATCCAAGACTGAACTTGGCTTCTTTTGCAACAACGTGCTGGAAAGACCATGCATTCTCTGGCTGGGGAAATACCATTCTTTAATCCATAAATCAAGAGAGATATTCCGGCTTGCACAAGGGGGACACCCACACTCACACATCTTATGGTATGATATGAGGATGTGCAAAGTACTAGCTCTGCAACTGAGGAAATTTGAACATAGGCTTACAAATATAAGTGATAACATTTTGAATTTTCATATAATACTGGTATTATGTATATGTAGGAGAAAGTGGTTAAGAGATGAATACTGATTTATTTATGGATAAAATGTCATGACACATGCAATGAACATATAAATGTAGCATAAATTTTATAAAAGTTTGTATATAAACATATCTATACATATATAGAGAGAGAAAGAGAGAGGCAGAGACACAGCAAATATATATTAAAATGTATCCATTGGCAAAAAAAATAAACTTCTAGCTCCAGAATCTCAGTGACTTGTGCTCAGCTCCTTTGAAATCCCTTCCACTTACAAGTCACACCAGCTCTTTTAAGCTTGAGTTTCCTCATTTGTAAAATAACAATAATAATAATAATAATAATAATAATAATGAAGATGATACTTCTTACTTCATAATGTGGCTGTAAAAAATAAAATAACCCAAATGACAATGTGACAAATAGAAAATCATCTAAATTTCACTATTATTATTACTGTTATTTAGATACACATGTTATTATTACTGTTATTTAGATACACAGAGAGTAGTGTGTGCTTGTCTCCCCAATTAGATTTTGAGTCCCAGTAGAGCAGGGACCATGGCTGATCACTGCATCCCTCTAGTGAGCCAGTGGAGGACAAGCCCATAACACTGCCACAAGGATGAGAAGGGTCAGTCCAAGTCACACGATTTAAAGGTGCCCATCATGTAGTAAGGACATGATCATTACTGGCTCTTAATGAGACTGTCTGTTTATATGTATGGCCTTGAAAGCTCAGGAGAAATGTTCCTTGATAGATGTTTGGGGAGCCCAAAGTTCAGGGAGGTCCACAGGAGTTCATGTAGCAGGCAAGGACCAGAGCACAAGTCAAGAAAGAGGGCTCTCCGCCTGACTCCACCTTGACTCTACTACCGAACTCCAAACAGCTCACTTTGGTCTCCAGGCTTCCATTGCTACCATCTGTTAACTGAAAATAGAGAGAGAAGCTCCTTGAAGACCTCCCAACTTGAGATAGTATGCCCCATGGGAACTATACATGGCCTTGAATGGGCCTTTTGGTGCTGGGGGTGTATAAACCCAGAAAATACAATGAATCTTGCATCCTCTGCAAAAGGGAAGTGACCTTGTCTGAACCAGAAAGTTCTAAGGATTACATGAACTGAGATGTGTGGGCCAAAGACAGGTAATAAATAAAAACTGCTTATTCCCTTTCTCCCCATTCCCTAGCACACTAAGGTTCCAGAGTCTATGGTCCTAAGACAGGATTGGGCAAATCACAAATCCAATAAAATATTACCAAGAGGATCCAGTGTGTTACCATATTGGGGTATAGACTTAGAGCAACTTCTCCACTGAGATTGCCTTCTTTGGGTACATTCTATAGGAAGTAGCCACACAAGGCTCCCCTCTGAGAAATATGGGCAGGCAGAGACGTTGGGCCACCTGGGGAATGGCTTAACCTATAGCCACAGTCTTTGTAAGAAGTTCTGTCCAGCTCTGGGCCTTGAATTACAGGCCTAAGGGTGTTGGCTATGGGTTGAGGCTTGTTTCTATATGTGATAGTTAATTTTATGCACCAATTTAACAGGGCAATAGGGTGCCCACATGGTTGGTGAAACATTATTCTGGTGTGTCTATGAGGATGTTTTTGGATGAGATTAGCATTTGAATCAAGTAGATTAAGTAAAGCAAATTGCCTTCCCCAATGTGAGTGGGCCTTACTCAATCTGCCAAAAGCTTGAATAGAACAAAAAGGCTGACCTTCCCCCAAATAAAAGGAAATTCTTCCTGCCTACTGTGAGCTGGGACATTGGTCTTTTCCTGCCTTCAGACTCAAGTTGAAACCCTGGCTCTTCTGGGGTTCCCAGCCTAGTAGCCTTTGGACCAGGATTATACCATGAGCTCTCCAGAGCTGAAGACTACACACTTTAGGATTTCCCAGCCTCCATAATCATGTGGGTCAATTCCTTATAATAAATCTGCCTATCCTATTGGTTGTTTCTCTGTAGAACTCTAATAGGTGGGTCATCCCCTGAGCTACAACTAGAGTGGAATAACCATCCACTGGTTGCTGATGATGATGATGAATAACCATTACTGGCCGAGATATCATTATTAATCAATACTTCCTGCAAGGGAGCCTGCTGACCCAGCCCCAGACCTTGGATCCTTGGGCACAGAGTCTTGGATGGGTCCACACAACAGGAAGGGAAGATCTCTGGACTAGTGCTTCTCAAATGTGGCCCCCAGATAAGCAGTATCAGCATCACCCGGGAACTTGTCAGAATGCAAATTCTTAGCCTCAGCCCAAGATCCTGTGAATCAGAACACTTGGAAGGAAAGCCTCCCAATCCAGCTAATTCTGAATCATCCAAGTTTGAGAACACAGCTCCATCAAGTTCAGTGATGGGGAGAGAGGGTATGTGCATAGAATTCAGGTAGCTAGAGTAATGGAGTTCAGAAGTATGAGTTCAAGTCCTGACCCTACTACTCACTACCCGTGGGATCTTGAGCCAATGATTTAACCTCTGTGAGCCTCAATTTCCTCATGTTTGAAATGGGCATCCCGTCTTTCTAGGTGTTCCTAATTCCTCAGGGATTACAATACCTCCTAGGGCATGAGAAGTTAACATATACGAAGTAATAACCTGGACCTTGCACACAGTTCCAGCTCTCAAATTTTTACTTTCCCTTCCCATCTGGCCAAATAATTATCTTATTTCCCCGAAAAGGTCCAGTTCTTTCTCATCTTTGCAGTTTTCTCATGCTGCTCATTTTTTGTTGTTGCTTCTCAAATTTGAATAGGGCATATGAATTATTCAGACATATGAAGGTGCATATTCTGATTCTTTAGGTCTGAGTTGGGATCTGAGATTCTGCATTTCTAACAAGTTCCCTGATGTCACCAATGTTTCTGTTCCATGGACCATACTTTGTGTAGTAAAGGTCTAATCAATATAGCACCCAATTTCCGCCTGACAAAGTTCTACTCACCTTTCACTGCCCAGCCCTAATGCTACAAGTTCCATCAATACACTGAAAATAGCTTAAAGTATGGGTTGGAGAACAGAAAGACTGGGGATAGAAAAAGTTTTTAGGGAAGAAAATATGTCAATTTCCTGGAAGGAGGTGGTCAGAACTCTAACTAGGGAAGATGGCAGGAGGAAGCAGTTAGGAGAAGATATGGTTGAGAAATTAGAGCAAAGGTCTTGGGCTTATTGACCAAAGAGTTGTAGAGAACCAACCAGAGCAGATGATATTCATTGAGTCAGAGACTAATGGAGGAGGAGCAGGTGAGTAGAGAAGGAATCACAAAATCAGCTTGGGTATGGACCCCAGGTTGGGATGCCTATAGATTATCCAACTGCAGATGCCCAGTAGTCATTTAGATATTTGGGTTCTGGAGCTCAGCAGAGAGGTCTGTGCTAAGTGCTGGAATTTAGAGGTCATCTGCATGTAGAAATAGTCATAAATTTGGCTGAGATTGTCCAGAGGAGGATGGAGAAGGTACCAGAGTTATTTGGGTCGTAGGGTGTACACAAGTACCCATTCATGCCTGTCCTATCTCAACCCATGCCCATTTCTCCCCAAGCCAGCACTTTGAGGGGTGAGAGATCTGGAGAGGCATTTAGATATCTCCTTGGTGGGAAAAACATGTGAGAATTTTGAAAGTAGTTAAATCCTGGTTAAACTTCAGCTCTACCACCTACTTCAAACATGTTGACTCAGCTCTCAGGGTCTCCATTTTGTCATGGGTAAAATGAGCTAATACTACCTCCCCACCTGGACCCAGTATGATACATGTATGTTTATGAAGTGCTTCTTGGCACCCAGTAGGTGTTCAGACAATGTGAGCTCCCTGCTTTCATTCCCATTGCCATCCCAAGGCCAAAAATTAAATGGTTCTTGGTGGTGATACTCTTGGGTAGTGGCCATTTCAAATTTGCCTCTTCTAACCTACACTCCATGGGGGCTCAGATGCTTGACCTCCCCAAAGCAGAGATCTCTCTCACCATCTTTCCATATCTCACCAAGAAGCAGGGTCCTGTGCACCTCTCTCTGCCCCAACTCCATCTTCATAACTGACCCTTAAAACTATAGCTGCCCACACCCCAAACACTACATCCCATCTTAAATATTTGTTTAATAAATACAAATACATATGAGAAATCCTAGGCCCACAAACGTTGGGAAACTTGCCCAAGATCACACTGCTGCCTTAAATCCAAGTTCACATGGTTGACTGCGAAATCCATGCAATTTTTGTGTTTCAATGACAGGTGAATTTGTTTTCCCTTGAGTAAGACTTCTGATGTCTTTTTGTTTTAAATTCTGCTTCTTTTAAGTCAAAATTCGTGGTCTGCAAATGGATCCAAATGGCTTCTGCATTTGCCAAGGTCATTCCCTATCTGTTCGAGGAGCTCTGCCCAGGGATCACTGTGTGTAGATGCTGCCCCCTGGGACATAGCTGTGAGAAAGTTTCTCCTGGGGCACAATGGACTTCAGGGATCAATGCTGTTGTTCCTGGCTTTACACTACCTCTTGTTAATGTGCTAACTGCCTCCCAAGGAGAAAGCCCTAGTCAAAGTGGTTGATATTGCATTATGCTCTGGAGAACTGGAAAGCAATTCACAGTGACGGGGGAAAAAAAAGATGATGTTAGCAAGCCAGTGGGGCAGCTCCATCCCTCATGCTTTCAACTGGGTTCCCTAGCAAGGGGTAAAGAGCAGGTCCTTCTCTCTTCCCCACCCCTCTGCTTGTGCCCACCCACTCAGGAGCTGAGCTGGGCCCCCACCCACCCCAGACACCCGTCAGACACCACAGCACCATCATTGCCAGCCAGCAGCCTCCTAAGATCTATGAGCCTTCTTGATTTCAGAAATAATTGCATGCCCCTGGTAACAGGTCTCTCTATTCCTGAAACCTTTTATTAAACGAGACGACAAAGCATCCCATTCAGGGCTCATGGTTCAAGCTTAACAGCATTTGACCCCAGCTGCAGTTCATAACTGGGAGGCAGGGACAGAATGTTGGCTTATTAATAATGCACCAGCTATCGCTTCCAGACCACCAGAAGATCAGCACACTCACTCGGCTCCTTTCCTCACTACAATACATTGCTTTTTACCCTGAAGCTGCACAGAAGAACTTGCAAAGGCCCAGGCAGTCTTCAAAAAAATGTTAAGAACCAAGCAGTCTGTAGATTTCCACACCAACTTAGTAAAGATTTTGTAATTACATACGTGTGTGGTTAATTAAAGGCCGTCTTCCCCACTAGGCTGTGAACTCCATGAAGATGGGGCTGGTGCCCATTTTCTTTGCATCTGTTTTATAGGAGATGCTCAATATTTACAGCATGAGTAAATGAATGAATGATATACCCAGGAAGTGTAGCACTTTCTAGCCAGTCTCTCTATTCTACCACTCAGCTGCAAGAGATGCTGGGAGCCCATGGGGAGGAACCTGGAAGACTGACTCTAGGGGTGCTCAACCAGCCCTAATGATCTGGCCCCATGAGGTCAGCAGCCAGAATCATAGAGTGTGAAGGCGGTTGTGAATCATCTCTTCCAAAGGGTCCATGTTGATGGTCCCAAAGGAAGTAGATTTATTTCATGGTGGCAATGGCCAAGAGTGAGTAATTCAGTGGCCAGAGAGGGAGGCCTGTGTGGACACTGAACACACACGATCTTATGGCATCAGTGTCTATCACCACACATACAACATGAGTTGCCCAAATGAACAAACCTCATCCATTTCCCAGCAACTAGGGTTACACTCATGTGAATAATCCTTTAGTACAACCAAAACCTCATTAACCCTGAGCTAATCCATTCTTGATTCTTCACATCTTTCTGTGTCAGGAGTTCTCCAGAGATTCCTAGGTAGCAGCCTGTGTGGCCATCAAGTAAAGTCAACATCAGAGAAGAGGGGGTGGGGGTTCCAAGCAGAAGGAAGCTTTAGCCCACTGTGCTTGTTGCCCTCCTCACAGCCCCTAACCCTAAACTGCCTGCGTGCTTGGCTTCTGCCCACCAGCACCTGTAATTCTTTGCCTGGGGGCTTTTGCCCACTACCAAAGCTCACTTTTGCCCATGAAAGTGGCAGGCCAGAGGTGTTGGGCATTCAGCCTCTCCACCATACTCTCCAACTCGCCACCAAGGTAGCCCTCAGCCAACCGCTGATGGAGGTCGGTGTGTAAATACCCCAGTTCTCACACCCTTCCTGCGGGTTAGTTCAGAGGGATGTACTACACCAGCTTCTAGACCCTCCCCAGTGGGCTAAACCCTAGCCACCACAGGTTGGATGGCACCCCTTCCACCAGCAGCCTTCCCTTCCCAGTCCTTCGCCACTCCCTCTCCAGTGCTTTGTGCGATCAGCCCTCAAACTACCTGCACCTGAACCTTTGCCTCAGGTCCTCCTTGTGGGGGAGCCTATGTGAAGAGGACTGTGTGTGTGTGCAGGTGGGAAGAAGTGAAACAGGTGGCCAGTTTGGGGAACATCAGCATTTGGTGGAGGTGGAATAGAATCCAGATGAGAACAGGGGAACTGAGGCAGGAGGGGTTAGTTGGGGCAATCCTGAGGGACTTCCCGTACCAGGCTGGGGAGTCTGGTTCCACCTGATGGGCAATCACTATCTGCTACCTGAGGAGCCATGTGGCCCACATCCACGTGAGAATGGCTCTTGAGACCAAAAGGGATCCGACATCATCTAATCCTGCTCCCTGACCCCATCCAATATTTGAATACATCCCCCAGCATCCCCTTGTCTCCATGATTGCTCCCAGCAGATTGAGAGCTTACACTCTCACCAGGCTCATTCAGCTTAGCCAACTCTGACTACTATTAGCTAACTTACAGAAAGTTCTAGAAATAGCCCCCTTGTTTCTTAAAGATACCTAATTTTTCTCCCTTATGAAAGTCCTTCAATGTATAAACCATGTCTCCTCCCTGACTCTTCTCTTCTCCAGGCACAATCTCTCCAATTCCATTCTATTCTCTTACGTGTGACAAGGTCACTTGTCCCTATTCCATCTCAGGCCCATCATCTTCATGTACATTAGACTCTCAACTTGGGGAATGATACTCCAGGTGGATCCAACCAGACAAGAGAAAAGGAGGCTTCCAGTGTCTGCTTCCTTCCTGATCCATAGGAGACTGCTGACCAAAGCCACTTTCAGTCCCTCATTCATTTATTGATTTGATATATATTTGATATATATCAATATATATATTGATTTGATATAACTAGGCACTAGTTCTAGATGCTGGGTAATGATACCTAGATTTTTTTGTTTTTTAAGTCCCTGCTCTGACAGAGCTTATCTTCCAGAGCAGGAGTCAGCAAGCTACTCCAAATCTGGCCCACTGCCCTGCTCTTGTAAATAAAGTTTTATTGGAACAGAGGCATACACACGTTTTAGTTTATGAATGGTGTGTTTTCACATGACAACAGCAGAGTTGAGCCATTGTGACTGAGACCGTAGAGCCCACAAAGCCAAAAATGTTTACTCTCTGTCCTTTTACCAAAAATTCCTGATTCCTGTTCTAGAGTACCTACCAGAATGTTAGTTCTAAAGATACAGCAACAAAGAGACCAAGTCCCTACTCTCAGAGCTTGTGTTCTAGAAGCCCAGCTAGGTACCAGGCAATGTTCAGGATACTGGGGATTCTGCAATGAGCAAAGAACCTTCCCTTGTGCAATGTTCTAGAAGGCTTATCATGTACCGAACTTTGAACACAACACTGCTGCAGAGGCAAACCAGACTGACAAACTCCTTACACCCACGGACCTCCCAGTCCAGTTGGGGACAAAGCAACACACACACAAACACAGCTCTCAATGGTAATGTACGCAATGAGAAAGTAAGCAGGAGCTGGGATGTCCTTGCGTGGACTGTTAGTGTGCAAGTCCCAATTTTCTCCTTGTGCACTTGTTCCGGGTGCAAATGGAGGCCCTGATATGGAAGCAATTATGTTAAACTCCCATCTCGTTGAGCTGGGCCTTTGTTCCTGACTGTTGAGCTGCGAGGGGGAATGGAGTCAAAGCTGTCAGTCCCCAGGGGGCCAGGCTGACCCCAAGCCCCAGGCAGGCAGGGCCCTTTGCATCTCCTTATCCCCTCCTTTTGAAAGGAGGACAGCTGGATGCGTGTGCATGTGACACTGACAGCAATCCTTGCCGCTTTGGTTCACGAAAGTATTTTGCACACAAGATTCCCTGCTCAGCCGTTCCTTCTAATTATCATTTTCTTTTTACACTTGTGTTGTGTAGAGTTCACAGGAGCAAGCTCATGGTGAGCAAGGGCCCCGGGGTGGCAGGGAAAATAAGGCCTGGTTATTAGGGGGCTCGGTGAAGCGGCAGCTTCTACATCTTCCAGGCAGTGGGGGAGAAACGGCTCAGAAACTGCACGGCACCAGGCCAGCCGCGGCACCGTAGGACCTGGCTCGGAGACAGCTTTGTAAGGTTAGGAAACAGCACTGGCTTGGAGGGGGAGGCAGAAGCTCTATCCGAAGCCTGCAATGTACCACGAAGTTTCATTTGCTCTGTAGATGGAGGAACCACCAGTGGCTCCATCAGAATCTGACGTTCTTCAGTGCTCAGCCTTCACCATTATGATGATACCCAGGCACGGTTTTCACTCACTTTTTCTTTCATTCATTCATTCATTCACTCATTCTTCCAGGGAACATTAGCAGGCTTCGGTGATGTGTCAGACTGCTAGAGACAGAGACGGGAAGAAGGTAAAGATGGACAGGATGTGTCAAAGAAGGAAATGCAGGGCAAAGGAGAGAGAACAGGAAGGATTGCTGGTTTGCATTCTTAGAAGGATGGTGGTGGTGGTCACTGAGACAAGAAACCAAGGAAAGGCCTGCACTGGGGCAGGGTGGGGAGGGATGAGGTGTGGGGGGACACGATCAGTAAAATTACCTGCAGATGTCCCAGGAGAGAACGTTCACTTGGTAGCAGGGAGATGAGCCTGGGATTCCACAGGTCTGGCCCAGGACTCAAGAGGAGCCCAGAGAGAGGTTGTTGGGGTCCTAGGGTGGGAGGTGGGGTGATGGTTAGCACAGGCTGGTTTTCAGAGGGTCTTATTTCACTGAAAACCAAAGGTAGTGATTACCTCGGGTCTCAACCCAAGAAGCAGGTGGGACCCATCTGAGAGGCCACATTTTATTTATATATATAAACACATTATATATATTTGTATTTATATATATACACTTACAACATTAAGTGCAGGGGGGAGAAATGGCCCAGAAACTTTATATGCATTTACAATGCACACACTTCATACACATGCATGCGTATGTATATGTGTGTGTGTGTGTATATATATATATATATATATATATATATATTAATATATATTATGTCCCATATTTATATATATGTCTGGGGCGTCACTGACTCTCTGGCAGTGTTTGCTAGAAGACTGGACAGACGGACAGACAGACAGACAGATGGATGGGAGCCAGAGCCTGTGTGTATCATAATAATAGTAACAACCAAAGCAGTAGTTGAATGTATACTGTGGGACGCCTGGGTGACTCAGTCAGTTAAGCATCAACCTTCAGCTCAGGTTATGATCCCAGGTCCTGGGATCGAGTCTGGCACCAGCCCCCTGCTCAGCAGGGAGCCTACTTCTCCCTCTACCCCTTCCCCATCTTGTGCATACAAGCTCTCCGTCTCTCTCTCTCAAAAAAAAAAAATAATAATATTTTAAAAAGGGTGTATACTATGTTGCAGGCACCATTCTAACTTCCTTACATACATTACCTAACTCTCTCTCGCTCTCCGTATCTATAAACACAGATACACATGTTTGTAGGTACCATGGAGCCAGGCTCTATTCCAAGGGCTTTACAAATATTAACTCCCGTGCTCACAGTAACCCGATGATTAGCTAATATTACTCAATTTCACAGACAAGAAAAACGGAACACAGAGAGATTAAGTGACTTGCTTAAGGTGCCCCAGCTGTGAAGGGACAGAGCTGGCATTCAAACCCAGGCCGTCTAGCCCCAGGATCCCTGCTCTCAGGGGCTGAGCTCTTGCTGCTTCTGGGGACCAGGGTAGCTCCCGCCCAAGCCAGGAGACATGCCCCTGAGCCCCAAGCCCAGAGCTGGCTGGGCTGGCACAAGGGGGGCCGGCCTCCACCACCCCCTTCCCCTGAGGCCTCTGCCACTGCATCCCTCTGTTCTGAGGAACATGGGCCCTTTTTCCCTGCCTTCCTGCTCACGTGCTGGGGCCAAGGACGGTCCCCGGGACCCGGGCTCAGCAGCAGGGACAGAAGTCTTGGTGGCAGGCTGTCAGCTCAGTGTCTGTGTGTGGGCTGCCTCCTCCGGCTTTATTAGTGTCTTCTAAAATAGACTTTTCTCTTTCAAACACCCCCACTTACCACTCGCCACCCATCTTTCGGCACCGCCACCGTGATCCCCTGTCATGGTAATGTGCTGCTTAGATGATCACAGACAGGCTGACTTTTTGTGGAACAGCAGTCTCTTGAGAGAGACTTTTCTTTCCCTCTTCTAATTATGCCATTTTCCAGCTGGCCTTTCTCTTTTTGAAAGGTGAGCCCCGGATTACTGACTGTTCAACCATTAATTTCAATGTGTGGATCACACTTATCAGAGGAAGGCAGGATGAGTCTTTAGATGCAGTCCCACTGCCTTACTTTGCAAAGGAAACAACCACATCTCAGAGAGGGAGCTTGGCTCGCCTGAGATCACACAGCCAATTAGTGGTGGACTGCAGCTGAAACTTGAACCAGTTAATACAGCCGGGCGGGGATTTCAGAAGAGGGGTCATAATAATTCCTATTTATCACAGCACTGATGTTTACAAAGCACAATTTAGTTCTCTGGGTATTGATTTATGTGCCTGGTCATCTCATCTAAGGAGGGAGGACCCTCTTTTCCTAACACCAGCTGTCCATTCCACCCATATGTGGAATAAATTTCAAGTGCTCTCATCCTATAAGAATGAAGTGGCCACAAGGACATCTGAACCTCATCAGGAGGCAAGGCAACTTCACAGAGCCCTGTGTCAATCCCAGAGGAACCCCACAGCTAATTCTGCAGCCCAGACTCCTCCATCTCCCCCAGACACCTCCTCTCCCTCCTCTTACTGCTGTGTTTCCCACTGGGGTGGCAGGAGAAGATGGGGCTTCCCCCATCAAACAATGAAATGCCTTTGAAGGGCATCTTGGTTCTTTCCACAGTTTGGCAACCGTGGCCCTTCAACGGACGAATGGATAAGGAAGATGTGGTCCATATACACTATGGAGTATTATGCCTCCATCAGGAAGGATGAATACCCAACTTTTGTAGCAACATGGACGGGACTGGAAGAGATTATGCTGAGTGGAATAAGTCAAGCAGAGAGAGTCAATTATCATATGGTTTCACTTATTTGTGGAGCATAACAAATAGCACGGAGGACATGGGGAGTTAGGAGAAGGGAGTTGGGGGAAATTGGAAGGGGAGGTGAACAATGAGAGACTATGGACTCTGAAAAACAATCTGGAGGGTTTGAAGAGGTGGGGGGGTGGGAGGTTTGGGGAACCAGGTGGTGGGTATTAGAAAGGGCACGGATTGCATGGAGCACTGGGTGTGGTACAAAAACAATGAATACTGTTATGCTGAAAATAAATTAAAAAAAAAGATTCAAAAACAAAAACAAAAACAAAACGATGAAATGCCTTTCCAATAGAGCCTCCACATTAATGAACAGCAACACTAGAAGACCCCTAGAAAGTGTTTTGTTCGACCCTCCCACTTTATAGACTGGGAAGGCAAGGCCCAGAGAAGTAAAGTGAATTGCCCAAGACCACACCGCTTTGAGACACGAAACATATGCCTGGACCTCTTGTCTCTTGTTCTCTATAGTCTAGGCACCCAACATGGAGCTCTCGCTAAATGCTACCCTGAGTGGAACTTGTCTTATTGTCTTGTTAAATGAAAATTATATCCTGGGGAACCAGCCATAAAACTATAGGGTGGTAACAACTCACCCACCTCACCCCTCCGTTGTCCAACTCAACCTTGGCTGCACAGCCGAATCTCCTTTGGCACTTTATAAACATCCAGATTCCTAGGCCCATAGTAGACCAAATGGACCAAAGCTCTAAAGAGTGGGGTCCTGGCATCTGTGTTTGTTCAGACCTGCACAGGCACTGGAAGAGGCAGCCAGGGACGGGCAAGACTGAGCCCTCCGACAGCCAAGAATCCCAAGAATCACATCAGCAGTCTGAACCATTGTGACTGAAATGGAACCTAATTATATTTTTGAGCCTTAAAAGCTTAATTTGAATATAATGAAAACAGGAAGTTGACAGAGCAGGACAGATTGCTGACCAGAAGAGCTCTTTCGGAATCACGCCCAATTCTGGCTCACCCCTGCTTACAAAAAAAAGGACTACATCAGACCACATACCCGTGAAGTCATCATGTGCCTCTCCAGGGGGAACTAGAAACGCTCGGCTGCCTAAAGGGCCACTCTCTTTCCATATTCCAAAGTAAGGAAAATAAGCTTAAATAATAGAAGTTAGAGGTCAAAATGAAGCTCGCCCCTCCCCCACGGTCTTTGCTTTCGTTATCTCTAGCTGGTGCTCCCGATATCTGATGTGTCCTCAGATCATGTGTGAAGTCCCAGGCCCAAGTCAAAGTCCTTGTGAAGGACAAGGTTCATACAGAAGGTAGAACCGCACAAGACAATGCGTAAAAGAAAACGGAGGGCCTGATGGCACTCAGAAACAGCACGCTCGGCGCCCAGGCTGAGGGGACCCAAGGCTGCAGGGGACCGGGGTACATCCTTGAAAGTGACAATTCGACCCAAAACACAGACCTGAGGAGAGAGGAGATGGGATAGAGGCACTTCATCCGAAAGCTGAAGAAGGATAATAAAAATCAAGAGGTTTTTCATGTGTTTTGAGAAACGCAAGATAGTAAATGTTCAGGTTTCCCCTGGAACGAAAAGGGGCATGTGCTCTGCTACAGGGAGGGGAGAGGAAAGGTGGAAATCAGCACAGGCCCAGGGCGGAACCCTTGTCGGGCTCAGTATTGAACTCGTCTCTTCCACACTTAACCACCTGCTCCTGATTCAACCACCAGCCCAAAGACACGGAGGAGCGGTTATAATTACCTCCTTCCCGAGAATGAGGGAAACGATGTTTGAGGTGGTCATGCAGCTAAATGTCAATCTAGACTCTCTGAACTCTAGGTAGACAGATCTCTTTCCACCATGGAGACAACGTCTGCTGGAGCATGGGGAAAAGCTGGGAGGGAGAAAAGGGGGAGCTTCCTTTATCTGTCTGAGTGGGAGCCATAGACATCTGGCCATTGGAGCAGGACAATGCACTGGGACTTTCTCTAGCTGGGAATACCAGAAGTATTAGCTTTTAGCATTTCTGGCTAATAAATGGAACTCTCTATGAATATCGGCATTGATTCACCCTCCCCTTGCTTCCTTTCTGCAATTAATCATACTTCTCCATGTGTCATTGTTTCAAATCCTGGAAGGGTCTGTTTTGCCTCCTCGGAGTTCCCCCACCACACCTCCCCTCTGTGTGGAGTCGGGAGTCGCTCCCTTCCTCTCTGTAGCTCTACCTGCCAGGCCTGGGGGCAGAACCACAGTCAGCTGTCCAACAGGACAAGAGGCTGAGCCCCACACAATGAATGGGCAGTGCAGAGAGAGCCCAAGAATGGGCAAAATCAGGGAAACCAAGGTCTATGCGCCAGACACTAAGGTAAAGGCTTCACCTACATGGTGTCATTCAATTTTCATGATCAACCTATGAAGTAACATTCTACCCCATTTCACAGCATGGGTAAGTTAAGTGACTTCCCTGAAGTCATACAATGTGTGTCAGAACAAGGCTTCAAACCCAACACCGACCTGAAAACCAGTGCTATTTCCACACTACAATGCATTTCCAAGAACTAGGAAGGCGCACCAGAGTGAATGGTCAAGTTAGGAGTCGAGCCATGGGGTTCTGGCCACAGCTGGGTTAGCTGAAGATCAAAAATGGCTCAAACTGAAGCCCAGGGACATCAGTAAGAGTCCTGATAGGACTGAGATGGCATGCTCTACGTAGATCATTTAAGGACACTTTAGTAAAGAGACAGGATGCTGGGAAACCACAAAGAAGAGTACAGAACCCCAGGGACAGGAACACACTGCTCTCACCCACCCTAGACATGAATGAGCAAGAGGAGGGAGGAGTCACCAGAACCCGGAGAGAGAGTGCTTGTGGTGGAGCCCACCCAGCTGACCCTGGCGAGACACTAGAAGTAGGCAGGGAAATAGAGATCCCAGCCTCACTGTCCTCTGGCCCTTGGCTCTCCTGCTAGTGCTGGCCAACTGAACCCATTTTGGAAGCCTGATGATGCACTCCATACAGGTCAGCCCCACAGAGGAGGGGAGGGAAGGGTGAAGAGGGGATCTAGAGGAACCAACAGAAGAAATCCAGCTTCTCAGTCCCATGGAGAGGCAAAAGCCACAGAAGAGATCCAGAGTCAGATGGATGGAGCAGGTGTGAGGTCCGGGCTTCAGAACCCAAGCAGTCATGGACAGCCCCTTTGATAAGATCTGACTGCCAAGATCCCCTTCCAAGAGCTCAGGGCTTACTCTGTGGTTGCAGGTTCAACTGTCATCAAGATTCACTTCCCTGACCAGTGCCCGACACCTGTTCCTCCTCCTGTCCTTGCTGCCTTCAGAGGACGCAGTGGTTATAAGCGGAGGTTTTGACCTAGATTCAAATCCTGGCTCCACCTCCCACCAGTTGAGTGATCCAGAACAAGTGACTGAGCCTCTCCCCACCTCAGTTTCCTCATCAGCAAAATGGGTACAAGAATAGTGCCTCCCTTAATGGAGTGCTATCAGAAATGGATGTAGCAAGTGGTTCACACAGTGCCTGGCAGAGATCAAAAATTATTAGTCATTACCATTATTATTATTCTCCCTTGCAAATATTTACTGAGCTTCAGGGCTCACTAGCTAGGAGAACTGGTTGCAATTAAATGCCCGTGTGAGAATGTGCCAGCAACTCTGGCCAAATACAAGTAGGTAACGGGCAAGTATATGGTGCCTCTGAAGAAGGACTCGGGGTCTCCAACCATAAATCAAAAGGAAACCAGATGCTGAGAATAGTAACTTCAAGGCAGTCATTACACAGTGTAACTGGAAAGTATGTGAACTTGGAGGAGTCAAATAGCAAAGGACGATCCCAGCCTCCCTTAGCAGCTCCCTTAGGTGAGGGATGTCAGCCGAACACAGCAGCAGCTACGGAGTTCAGCCAACAATCCACCTAGAAATTTTTTGGTTTTGTTCTGCACCCTGGAGCCAAACAGTCCTTCTAGGAGCACAGAGAGACAGTGTCCCTGGGCATCTCACCGAGACATCTTTGCAAATGGTATTAGCAGAGTCTATTTGCAGAGAAGTAGCTGCATTTGCATGAATCACTACAGGAGCAAATGGGACCAGAATGAGCTAAAAACCATACAAATAAGTTGGCAAAGACTTTTAAGAGGCTAGATTGTAAGAATTGTTATCATGCAGGCTGACATCTCTCTGCAGTTGGTGTAGCCAAGGAAGCAGACGGCCAATGTTCCCACCAGACAAGCAAGGCAGGCAGGGGACACTTTACCTGTGGGGCCATCTCCTGGAGCTGGCTAGGAACAGAGGGGGCGTGCTCTGGGTTAGCTCTCTGGACAGCAAGACCAATAGTGGAGCAGGGCCAGAAGGGAGCTAGGTCCAAATCAGATTACCGATATGCGGTGATCCAGGTGCGGAACCAAACAAAACAGGGCTCAGGGGTGCAGAGAGCAAGCAGGTTCCAGACCCCAGGCATGTCTAGGACGAGAGCAATCTCTGGGTCAAAGAATGGGCCTCCTGGTTAACGTCTTCCAGTTCCTACAACCATGGGTAAGGATGTGCTAAGAGAAAGAATGGGGCAAGGAGCCGTGAGCAGGCTCACAAGTTCCAACACAGGCCACTGCAGGCATGCATTCAGCAAACATTCACTGGTCACCCACCCTGTGCCAGCTACTGTTTCAGGCAAAGGGTATAGATACAGCCATGAAAAAAATGAATCAGATCACTGCCTTGATGGGGCTTACATTCCAGAATGGGAGAGAGAAACAAGTAAGTAAACTAATAAACACACAAATTTCAAGTAATGATGAATACAGTGTGTTATGGGGAAGAAACGAAGAGGAAAGAGGAGTAAACATACAAAACCCCAGCAGCCTTCCCCTTCCCTGGCTCAGCTCACCTGCTGGGAAAGGGAGCCGCACAATGTAGGAACTACATTCCAGGGAGCTGCCTGGTGGAGGTGTCCCCTCACTTTCCAATGGGTATTGTGTTTTCTCTTTTCTCTCTCTTACCCAAGCAGCAGGAATAGCTAACCATCCAGGTGCCATCTGTCCCGCAGACCTGGCTGGCCCCTTCTCCTCCCCCTCTCTCTTTTATTCCTGTGTCTGTAGCAACAAGGCACTCTGCTAGGCAAAGCTGGCTTCACCAAAACATGCCTGACCACTTCCTGGTCTCTTCCGGCTTTTTTCCTACATGCTATCCTAGTGCCCGGAGCTCTAAGGGTCAGATTTGGACATGGTGGGGACAAGGACAGCAGGGACAGCCCACTTCAATATGACATGGTCCAGTCCAGCTCATCAGCCATTTCCAACTTTGGGTTTGGGGAGCCAAGACTGGTCGACAATGGTGATTCTCCACCCCTCACCAGTGTACCAATAAGCTACTGTCATCTAACAAACAATCACAAATCTTGGTAACAAATAAGAAGCACTTATATTTTTTTGTGCACCTGTGAGTTGGCTGGGGCGGTGGGGGGTTGCTGTTCTGCTAATCCCGGCCTGGCTGGCTTGAGCTAGGACGGGCACAGATGGGCAGCTCCAGGCGGAAGGTCAGGTGTGGGTCTGTTCTACACTGTTTCCAGTGTCTCTCATCTGCTTTTGACCAGCTGGCTCGCCAGCTGTGTTCTCATGATGACAGCAGAGGCACAAGAGGGCAAGCAAAACACCTGAGCCACCTTACAACCTAGGCCTGGAAGTGGCAAGTGGGAAGTGATCAGCTTCGGGCCACACACCCCTGGGCCAAAACAGGTGCCTAGTCTGAACCCCAAATCAAAGGGCAGGGTCCGGCGTCTGCCTTTAGCAGAGTAACCGACACGTTACCTGGCAAAGGGTATGGTTAGAAGAAGGAGCAAAGAATTAGGACCAAAGATTCGCAGGCACCCAGCTCTGAGGTGCTCCTCAACAGGGACATTACCTAGAGCACCCACCTCAGTTCTGAGCTCAGCTTTGACTAGAGATCGCCAATAAGGAAGCAGTGGACTCTGTACTAAAAATTTTTTTTAAAAGGCAATATTCAAGGTGGGGAGGGATAGGGTGGCTGGGTGGTGGATTTGGGGGAGGGTATGTGCTATGGTGAGTGCTGTGAATTGTGTAACACGGATGATTCACAGACCAGGACCCTTGAAACGAATAATGCAATAATACACTATATGTTAATTAAAAAATAAAATAAAATAGAAAATAAGAGCCAATGTTCAAATCACCGAACTCTACTCCAGAAACCAAGATTGCCCTGTATATTAACTAAGCAAAATTTAAATTAGAAAAAAAAAAAAAGCCAACATTCAATAGTCCACACTTACTCTCGGCTAGGTACCATTCTAGACGCTTTACGTGAGTAAATCCATTTTAATCCTCATAAAAATCCCGTGAGGTAGCTTCAGGGATCGTCTTCACTTTGCAGATAAATAAACTGAGGCACAAGATGGGGAAGGAACTTGTTCAAGGTCACAGAGCTGGTAAACACCAGAGCCAGGATGGAGACGCAGGCATCCGGCTCCAGCACACCCCCTCCCAAGCGTAAACCATCCCACCTTCAGCAGAAGGTGGGGCCCGAGTGCACATGTCCCTGGTCTGTCCTGTGCCTTTCCCCACAATCTCAGCGGAGGCTCACAAAACAGAAGAGCTTTAGGTTGGGGGTGAGGGGAGTGCAGGAGCTCAGACCAGGACAGCAAGGGGGAGAACTAGAAAAGGAATTCATGTTTCTTGGGGACCCAGGGAGGAGTTGTGTGGCCAAGAGAAAGGCAGGCTGGGTTCCAGTGCCTAGAAAGAGGCCCTCAAGACTAAAGAGAGACTTGACTTTACTACTCTGCAGGGCTCATCTCAACATCCCTTGCTCCCTAACTTTGTGGGACCTGGGGCTCCTTGTCAAAGCTCTGCTGGGAGTGAGGGCAGAGGGCAGACCAGGAGGAGCCAGAAGCAGATGCTCTGGGGTCACATCTGAGGGAGCACGTTCCTCTGAGTGGTAAGTAAAGAGACAGGGAGCCAAGGAGTCCCCGGAGGCACACGGCTGGTTTCTATACAACTTGTCACTCATTTCGATCAGTCCTCTTGTTTTCTTTATGATAAACAATGATAACAGCTTACTCAGGAAGAATTTTATAAGAGGCAAGGTATTTTCAGACACAGGGATCGCATGTGACACCCACAACCACCACATCTGGGAGCCAGCGCATTTTAAGAATAAGGACACCAGGGCTCAGAGGAGTCAAGTGGCTTATTCAGAATCACACAGCTCATTAGAGGAACTGGAATCAGCACCTTCACTCTTTTAGCCCTGCACCAGCCTCACACCTTTCCCTGGAAGGAGGGAAAGCAGAATTATGTCAGGCTTCGAGCTCTTAAGAGAAGGTGGTATTTTGTCTCTATCAATCATTCACACTTTAGTATGATGTATTTGCCATCTGGTCCTGAGAGTAAAAGCACGGGGTGCACGCACTGGAGGGATGCGACAAGGGCTCCACCAAGGGGTGGAAGGGAAGCAGTGCAGTGAACTTGAAAACAATTTCACCCAGTTTCGATTTCTCCCTCCTGTAGTATTTAGCTGGAGCCAAGCTGAGGTTCAGTCAAGACAGAAGATGTCAGATGAAGACATCCAACTAGGAATGATGTTGTTATTATTATCGAGACCCTTCTAGATGAACAGTGCGGAGCTGAGCAGTTGGGAGACCACAGTAAAGAAGCACGGATGCTTTCATTCCAGGATGCTGAGAGGCAACAGATAAGCACACAAATAAAGAGAGGTACAGCGGGGGGTATGAAGACAAAGACAGGTCATAATGAATAGACAGTTTTGAGAGTGGTAGAGTGCATTTACTACTTTGGGGTTTGGGGAGGTCAGAGAAGACCTCTCTGAGAATGTGTCATGGGGGTGACCCCTGAACAAGGAGCAGGTGCCAGGCTTGCCAAGATCCAGTTTACTGGATGAACAATGTCAGGACCCCATGTAGAAAAGTGACCATGTCACAGCAATAAGAATGGCAGAATGGTGGCAGCAGGTGCTAACACTTATGCGACACTTGGGCGACAAGCACCTGCTCTAGCCAGCTGATATACGTTATCATTTCCTACTCAACCACGATCCTGGGAGACAGGCATTACCACCAGCCCTACTGGACAGATGAGCAAAATGAGGCACACAAAGGTCACGTGACTTATCCAAGAGCAAACAAGAACCAGAAGGAAAGAAAGTTGCTAGGTGGCCAGTGGTCCGGTCCCCAGGGTCCCAGCACTGAGTCCCAAGAGGCAAGATGATCAAAGAGCTCAGGGCTGAAATTAGGGTATCTGGCAGAATTTTGCAGACTATGTGCAGGCCCCCCATTTCCATCACCTAGCTCAAAGTCAAGAGACCACCTGAGTGGCAGCACCAGAGCAATCATGTGACCAGGTGCATGGGTTTGGCACCAACCTCCCCATGGACTGAGAAAACGTTCATGGCAGAGGACTGAGTGTGGGGTATGGGGGTCAGGCACATACCACCCACTGTTGATCTCATCCTGGCTACAGATAATAGAGTTAAGAAAAAGAAACCCACAGGTAGGGGTGCTTTTATTGTTAAGCCCACTTTCTGGTCTGCTTGCTCCATCAGAGACAAGTGATGACCCGAACCCAGCCTCAGACATGGCGAACTTCAGTGTGTCAGGAAATCAAATGGTTCATGTCAAAAAATCCAGGCAGAAGATTCCTCGCCACAGGCAGGAAGGGAAGTTTCCTTCTATGGACCCCACAGTCCCCTTCCTGCAGGCCTGACCTCAGCTATAACTGCCATCAGCCACCTCCCCTGCTCCCCTGTCCCACCTCTCATTGCTGTGGTTCTGGTCATTAATAGAACACATGTAGCCTTACAGGACTTGGATAGGCGTCATGGGAGAAAAAGAAAGAGAGGAGAGGGGAGGGGGAGGGGAGGGGAGGGGAGGGGAGGCGAGGTCTGGGCTGAAGGGTAAGGAGAAGGACATCACAAAGTTTGCTGCTAAAGAGCTCAGAGCTAACAGGACATACGGACACAGAAACATGTGAGGACAACCCAGTCTGGTACGTGGTTTGGGAAAGATCCAACCAAAATGCAGTAGCACAGCCAGCAACAACTTCTACTTTGATCTGAGTCTTGAAAAGTGAGTAGGGGTCTTCCAGGTGGAGAAGGGGAGATAGCGCACTCTAGGCAGAAGGAAGAGCATATGCAAAAATAAGATGTATAAAGGAGCCCATTATATGTAGGGAGACAAAACAGGTACCCATCAACCATCAAGACTGTAGATGTCACTGTGCCTGATTCTTCCTCCAAAGCTGGAATCTTAGAGCACCTGATGACTCCTCACAGCCATCTGCTCCCCACATCCAGACGCCAGACCCAGGTATTTTTGCCTCAGAACACCTCTTAGCTTTGTCCTCGATTCTGGTGCCCACTGCCACCAAAGGTCATTCACCCATGGCCTCTTTGCCAGGCCTTTCTTCTTACAACAGCCTGCCTCCTGGTCCTCCTCACCCCAGACTGTCCACTCTCAATGGCTTCCTGTTTCTAAACCAGTTCCAGAGAGTTCACTGTCTAGTGGGGACCCAAGAAGGTTGGCCCTTGCTTCAGCCAGAACCCAAGGAACCCAGCAGAAGATGGATTAGAAAAGGAAACCTGTGAACATCAGAGAACCAAGGGGCAGAACAATAGCTGGGCTGAGGACAGAGGCAGGATTAATTCATTTATTCACTCATTCATTCATTCAACAATACTATGGACCACTTAGTCTGAGCCAGTCTCCACTCTGGGCACAAGGCATGAGATAGCACACAAAAGAGCCCCTGTCCCCATTGTCCCTGCCCTCGTGGAAATGGGAGGAGACAGCAATTAACCAAATAATTACACAAATAAATGGAAAACTACAAATCCTGATAAACACTAGAAAGAAGGCTTCAAGGGAGCTCTGTGTGTTTACCGTAGTAATGAAGGCAGTCAAGAATGACTTCCAAGGATGGGACACGTGAGCTGAGAACAGTGGGTTAATAAGTGAGTGGTGAGAAGGAGCAGTTCCATCTATTAGTTTAAAAAAGTTGGTTAGCCTAGGGGTGCTCTCCTCTGGATTTGAATCCTGTCCCCCCCCAAAAGAGCAAATTATTTCACACTTGAATGTCTTGGTTGCCTCGTATGTAAAATGAGACAGTAACTGTATTTACCTTAAAGATTTGTTATAAATAATTTAATAAGATAATAATGAGTACGACACAGAGTAAGGGTTCCATAAATGGTAGGAGGACCAGTAATAGTTGCTGTGGTCGGAGTGATGCTGATTGCAGTGATGCTGCTGTGATGATGATAATGGAGAAGGTGGTGATTATGGGGAAGATCCTGATGGATCATGATATTGATGATGGTCATTATGAGAATGATGGTGGTGGTAATGACACTGAGGAGGAGGACAATGACAATGATGACGATGAAGATGACTTTTGTGCTCACAGCAATAGGAACAGCATATGCAAATGCTCTCGGGTTAGAAACATGCTCCGCATGCGGATGGGAAGTGCTAAGAAGAGCTAGTCGTGTCTTTTAAGGCAGAGACAGGCTCTGCAAATGCTGAGTTACAGACTCTAGATCCTAAGTTTCTTCAAAATGTAATCAAAGAGTTCTAAAAAGGATCCAAGAATGTGCTGTTAAAGTTGACCTTTAAATAAGGTAGGGGTTATGGGCATTGACACCCCCCCATACAGTAACTATTTGCATATAACTTTTGACTCCCCCAAAACTTAACTCCTCATACCCACTGTTGATCAGAAGCCTTACCAATAACAGTCAGCACATATTTTGTATGTTAAATGTATTACCTACTGTATTCTCACCATAAAGCTAGAGAAAAGAAAATGGTAAAATCAGGAGGAAAAGAAAAATACATTTAGTACTGTATTTATTGAAAAAAAATCCACATATAAATCGATCCATTTAGTTCAAACCTGTGTTGTTCAAAGGTCAACCATACAAAGGTCAACCATACACTCAGATTCAGTTAAAATGTATTGAGTCCCCTGCCTTAAAAAGTCCTACCATTATGCCAACAGTAGTACCAAGGGAGCCAGGGTCAACTGAGTGCATACTATGTGGGGGCAATTATTCGTGTGTTGCTCCATTCTCTCTTCATGACACTTACCAGGTGCCAGACACAATACGGATTGCTGGTAATATACCAGCAAACCGGATACGGATCTTATGCCCATTTCACAGAAAGGAAAATAAACAAGGCATAGAATCTTTAAGTAATTACCCAAGTCACACAGTTAATAAAGGCAAGGTTTCAGCCCAGGCCCAAATGTCTCCTAGTTTATGGCCCTTGGTCCATGGACCACATTACCTTTTGGCACTGAGGCAGAGGACTGCTGACTTACAGAGGCAGAACTGCAGGACTCAGGTCCCAGGCAACAAAGGAGTTCCTTTTGCTTTATCCCCAGAGTAGGGGCAGCTCCCCAAATGCTCATAGAGTTCACAGAAAGTCCTCAAGTTGGGTGAACGATACTTTGTAGTAACTATTGATAAGAGACAAGAAGGGGAAAGGATGTAAGTGTTCACTGAAACCCCTACAGGATGGTAGGTATTTTATATCCTTGACTTCTTGGGAGGCCAATCCCATCCTTTACTATTACTGTCCCCCATTTATAGGCAGAAGAAACTAAGACTCCAAAGGGTTGCAAAACTTATTCAAGGTCACACGATGGGGAGGATCGGGTTTAATTGAGAACTCTCAGACTCCAAAGCCCAGCTTTGATAGCCCAACTATGTTCTTTTGTGGTGTAACACACACACACACACACACACACACACAGGCACACACACGCACAGGCATACAGCCAAGCATAGCGATGAACACTTAGATTTTACTCCAACTCTGAATGCATAAAAATGTATCTAAATTCATAATGCTTTTAAAGACACCCCCACCTTGGAGACGCAAGCAGGAGGAATAAAGCAGAGTGTTGCCTGCTTTCCTTATGCATTTAGGCTGTGGCAAGGCTTTATACATTTTGAAACACCTGGCTGTCTCTCCTGGGCTCTGTGAAAGATAATGGATGATACAGCTGAGGTTTCAAGGTGGAGGCTCTGGACACTGGAGAACAAGCTTTCACAGGCTATTTATTTCTTCGTGTCCTCAGCTCCTCCAGCAACTGAAGTTACTACATCTGTCCAGGCCAGGGGCTGAGCAGGGATGCGGGAAACGCACGCGGGCCCATGGGTGATGTACTAGTGCTTGTGGCTTTCTGGAGACGATGTTTAAAAATGAGTTTCTAGACAGACTCTTTCCTTTTCTAGCTATGACCTGAGCTTTCCTTTGCTTCAGCTTCGCCATCTGGAAAATGGGAATAACGGGCTGACCCACCTATCTTCGTCAGCTGTTGCTGAGACGATGCAAACTAACAAAAGCCCCCAGATCTCAGTGGTTTGCCACAACAAGCATTTCTTTCTCACTCACAGGCCCGCAGGTCAGTGGGGCAGCGCTGTTTTAGGCCAGAGGTTGAGTTCCAGTCTCTTTGAGGATAAAGGGAAGCAGGTACCAGGAGCACGATTTTCTCACAGCCAGTCACAGGAGTGCAAGAGGCCTGAACAAATCACCGAGCACATTTAAGTCTTTTGGTCCGACATGGAAGTTCATGGCACCCACTCCCCTCCCAAGAGCTAACATTAATCACACAGCCAGGTCTATAGTCCATGAGGGGGCGGAAGAATATTCTACCCACAGGGAAGGCATGAAAGAGGTGGTACTCCAGTTCCTACTGGAATATAAAAACGCACTCTACAACTTAGCAGCCCAAACCGCCACTTCCTTTTACTAGGGACTGTATCGGTCAGGATTTGGGGGAGGGCTTCACTGGGTTCTCTCCTGGGATTGTAATCAGGTGGAAGCTGGGGCTGCAGTCATCCAAAGGCTCAGCTAGGCAGGACGAGCTGGACAGCTCCCTCACAGGGCTGTCACTGCGGCGAGTCAGCCAGGCTGTGGCCCAAAGTCCCCGGATGTGGCTTCCCCAGCACAGCTGTCTCGGGGTAACTGGACTTCTTCCACAGGGCCTCGCTTATAGGGTGGATGTCCCCAAGAGATGCAGTAGAAGCTGCATGGCCTCTTGTGACCTAGTCTCCAAAAGAGCATCATTTCCATGGCATTCTACTGGTTACAAGTGAGTCACTAACAACAGCCCAGATTCAAGGGCAGGGGACATAGACCCCCAACACTCAATGGGAGAAGTAGCAAAGAATTTGCAGGCATCGTTTTAAACCATCCTAGGCGGTACAAGAGGAAGAAAGGTGAATAAATAATATTGTCTACCCACTCCATCCCCAGGGAAGTTGTGAGATAATGTCTGTGGGACAGAGAGCAGAACAGTTCATGAACTATAGCCATGCAAACCACAGTCACTGGGCAGAGATGCCCCAGGAACTGCCTGTCTTGCTTGCTCACTTGGTGGAGCTCACTAGACTACCTTTTTTATTATTTTTTTTAATTTCTTTTCAGTGTTCCAGAGTTCATTGTTTATGCACCACACTCAGTGCTCCATGCAATACGTGCCTTCCTTAATACCCACCACCAGGTTCACCCAACCTCCTACCTCCTCCAAAACCCTCAGATGTTTCTCAGAGTCCACAGCCTCTCATGGTTCATCTCCCCCTCCAATTTCCCCCAACTCCCTTCTCCTCTCCTTCTCCCCATGTCCTCTGTGTTATTCCTTATGCTCCACAAATCAGTGAAACCATATGATAACTGACTCTCTCTGCTTGACTTATTTCACTCAACATAATCTCCTCCAGTCCAGTCCATGTTGATACAAAAGTTGGGTATTCATTCTTTCTGATGGAGGCATAATATTGCATTGTATGTATGGGCCATATCTTCTTTATCCATTCCAGCCAGCTCCCTCTCTGCAAGGTTGCCTGGTTCTGGCTGGGTCTCAGCTGAGGGACCCACCTCCTGTGCCCCAGCTTTTTCTCCCCAACTCTCTCCACCCAGGCCCCATTACCTGGTGCTTCTTCCTGCTCCTTCCTTTTGGATCTGAGGTGGGGACTAACCCCAGTAAGGCACTACCCTGTATGATTTCCCTTACACCTTGCCCACATCTTAATAGTCTTTTTTTTTTTTAAGTAGGCTCCATGCCCAGCATGGAGCCCAACATGGGGCTTGAACTCATGACCTCAGATCAAGACCTGAGCTGACATCAAGAGTCAGAGGCTTAACCAAATGAGCCACCCAGGTGCCCCAATAAATAGCCCTTTTAATTCCTCCTTGAATTAAACTAATTGTGGAATGTGCCATCTGCTTCCCACTGACCCTAATAAACACAGAGGTGTTTGGGGGACAGTCACCAGACATGTGTTCCCAGCTATAAGGTCGCGGACTCTCTTGGATGCACAGGCCTGGCCAGAAGACACAGGATCCCGTGGAGTGCATGACCAGTCCTGTCTGCAGAGTACCTCCCACCTGGGCTGGCAAGCTTCTACCCAGGGCTTCCTGGAGGGACAGAGGCATCTCTCTCCTGACATATCAGTGACAGAGAGAATTTCAGTTAGAACCATGAGGAGCCTTGAATGCCTGACATATCTCACAAGTGACAATGAAGTGAGCAGGTCCTGCAGTGCCCTGAGGCTTGCCAGGCTGCCTCCCACCCTCTCCTCCTCCCATGAGGCTAGACAAGCACAGTGAGGCTTCTCCAGGCCCACAGTCAGCTTCAAGCTCCCCACTTGAGAAAGTCTCCCAAAGCAACCCCTGCCAGGAAGTGTGATCACCATCATGTCTACTTACAGTCATGGCCAAAATCCCCACGCCCCTGCTCCAACCCTTGCAGTGGCTCCCATTTGCCCTAAGGCCCAAATGCTACCTGAGCCCTCCCTGAGCTCTCCTGTAATGCCAGACCAAGTCAAGGTCCCCTGTTTTACACTCCTGAAACACCCTGGACTCTCCCTCCTGGTTCTCACCATACTCGTGACTCATGATTCACTTGTATAATCATCTACATTCTATGCTCCATTGTGGTGCACATGTGAAAACCCAAGTGAGATCTTTTTTTTTTTTTCTAAGATTTTATTTATTTATTTGACAGAGATCACAAGTAGGCAGAGTGAGAGGAAGGGAAGCAGTCTCCCTGCGGAGCAGAGAGCCTGATGTGGGGCTCAGTCCCAGGACCCTGGGATCATGACCTGAGCCGAAGGCAGAGGCTTAACGCACTGAGCCACACAGGCGCCTCCCCCAAGTGAGATCTTGAAGTCAGATCAAGTCATTCTTTAGCTCAAACTCTTGGCTGCCTTCCCTTTTCACTAGGTAAAGGCTGGTCTTCACAGTGGCCATGAAGCTCTATACAGTCAGGCCACTGTGACCTTCTGCCACACCTTCTCTTGAGCTCTGCCCCAGCCAGCCTGGCCTTCCTTCAGTGCCTCAAACAGGCCAAACAGGCCCCTGCCTCAGGGCCCTGCACATGCTCCTTCCTTTGCCCAAAATACTGCTGCCCACGTAGCCGTAGGATCCCCACCTCCTACCTCCTGTTTATCTCTTTTAAAAGATTCGCCCTGCCCAGGGCATAGGCAAAGACACAGGACACATGAACATTCTTTTTTCCCTCAAAATCAAATGTATTGTAACTTTATGGGCAGAAAATAGCAGGCTCAAGTCACTGCCATTATAGGACCTGGTTTTTTGAGGCCAGGGAACCCCTGGTGTACTGCCCATTTTCCTGAGCCTCTCCTGGGTCATGTGACTACTGTTCTGGAAGTCAGGAGCTCAAGGTGAACATCAGTTCCAGTCTATGAGGCTCCTTTTATGGCTGATTATAAGTCACACACTGCATTTTGTTCAGTTGCTTTTTAAAAAAAAAAAATAACTTGCTGAGGCAAAATTCCCATAACATAAAATCAACCATCAACTTGAGCAATTCAGTAGAATTTAGTATATTCATGATATCATGTAACCATCACCTCTGTCTAGTTCCAAACCATTTCCATCACTCTGAAGTAAAACCCCTTAGTCTTCAAACGGCTTCTCCCCCACCGTCCCTTCCCCCTGGCCTCTAGCCACCACCAATCTATGCTCTCTCTGGACACATCTATTTTAGATACTTCATATAAATGGAATCATTGGCTACAAGACCTTTTGTGTCTGGCTTTTCTCACTCAACATCGGGTTCTGGACGATTGCCCACACTCTAACATGGATCTGTACTTCATTCCTTTTTATGGCTGAACAGTATTCCATTGTATGGATCTACCATCATCTGTTCATCCCTTCACTTATTAATGGATATTTTTAGGCTGCTTCCACCTTTCAGCTATTATGAATAGTGCTGCTATAAACACACATGTGCGAGTTTGTTTGAACATGTTTTCAGTTTCTCAAGTATGTACCTGGGACTAGAGCTGCAGAGTCAGCCAGTGATTCTCTGAGGAGCCACCAAAGTGTTTTCCACAGTGACAACTTTTTCACTCTCCCACCAACAATATACAAAGGTTCCAATCTGAGCACATCTTCACCAACACTTTTTTATTCCTTTTTTTTTTTTTAAATAATATAGCTATCCTAGTGGGTATGGTGTCTCATGGTAGTTTTGACTTGCATTTCCCTAATGACTTAAGATGTTGAACATCTTTCATGTGCTTATTGGTCATTTGTACATCTTCTTTGGAGAAACGCCTATTCAAGTGTTTGCCTATTTTTTTTAAATTTTATTTATTTATTTGACAGACAGAGATCACAAGCAGGCAGAGAGGCAGACAGAGAGAGAGGAGGAAGCAGGTTCCCTGCTGAGCAGAGAGCCCGACGTGGGACTCGATCCCAGGACCCTGAGATCATGACCTGAGCCGAAGGCAGCGGCTTAACCCACTGAGCCACCCAGGCGCCCCAAGTGTTTGCCTATTTTTTAATCAGGTTGTTTATTTGTTGTTGATTTTGGGAATTCTTTATATACTCTGGATACTAGACCCCTATCTGATATATGAATTGCAAATATTTTCTCCCTTTCTGCAGATTTTATTTAAATTCAATTAGCAAAAAAATAAATAAGTAAATAAAATTCAATTAGCCAAGGTATAATTACATCATTAGTTTTTGATAAAATGTTCAATGGTTCATTAGTTGAATATAACAGCCAGTGTTCATCATATCAGATTTTCTTTTCACTTTCTTGATAATGTCCTTCCAGCAAAAGTTTTTAATTTTGACAGAATCCAATTTAACTATTTTTTCTTTTGTTGGTTGTGTTTTTTGTCTCATATCAAAGAGTTCATTGTTAAATTCAAGATCATGAAGATTTACCCCTATGTTTTCTTCTAAGAGTTTCACAGGTTTAATTTCTATATTTAGTTGTTGAACACTTTGGAGTTATTTTTTTTTCTATGATATGAGTTTTTGATCCAACTTCATTCTTTTGCACATGGGTATCCATTGTCCCAGAATCATTTGTTAAAGATGAAGATTTCCTTCCCATTAATGGACTTGGCATGCCTGTCAAAAATCAATTGGCCATAGATATATGGGTTTATTTCCAAACTCTCAGTTCTAGTCCACTGATCTATATGTCTATCATTATGCCAGTGCCACACTGTTTTTATTCATTTATCTTTATGGTAAGTTTCAAAATCAAGAAATCTACGTCCTCCAAATTTGTTCTTTTTCAAGACTATTTGGCTTGGCAGGGGACACTTACAATTCTATATGAGAATGAGGTTTGCCTTTTGTATTCCCGGAAAAAAAAATGGCCATTGGAATTCTGATAGGATTTACACTGAATCTGTTAATGTTAGGATAATATTATGTCATCCAATCCAGGAACACAGAATGTCTGTCAATTTATTTGGATAGTCTTTCATTTCTTTCAGAAATATTTTGCATTTCTCAGTGTACAAGTATTTCACCTCCTTGGTTAAATTTATTGCTACATATTCTATTCTTTTGTATGCTGCTGCAAATGGAATTATTTTCCTAATTTCCTTTTGGATTTACATGAGCATTCTTATATGCTGCAGACAGAAAACAAGTTGATACAAACTTTCTAAAGTTTCGTTTGGCAATTTGTCTAAAAATATATGTACCTTATGACCCAAACTTTCCAAATTCAGGAATTTACTTTAAAGAGATAACAAGACATGAAGATATTTGCACAAAAATGTTCATTCTTCATTGTTTTGATTATTAAATTCTGGAAACAACCTAAATGTCTGTCAACAAGGAACTAAGTTAAATGATACATCCATACAGTGGAATATTATTACAGGCATTTATAAAATGATGCAGAATCGTTTTATTAAAATGGAAAGATGTTCACAATAGGTTATTGAATTATTTTCATTTATAAAACAGTGTGTGCACCTCATAAATATCTATTTATATCAATATGTATGCCTCCAAAGAGCTGATAAGGTATTCAGACAAATGTTAATAGTTTTTATCTTTGGGTGGTCATATTTGAGGGGTCTATTCATTTTCCTTTTAGAGAGAGAGAGCGTGCATGCGTGCGCACGAACAGGGGCCGGGGAGAGGCAGAGAGAGAGAATCCTAAACAGGCTCCATGCTCAGCACAGAGCTTGACATGGGGTTCAATCCATGACCCCGCAATCATGACCTGAGCTGAAATCAAGAGTCAGATGCTGAGGCACCTGGGTGGCTCAGTGGTTAAGCCTCTGCCTTCAGCTCAGGTCATAAGCTCAGGGTCCTGGGATTGAGCCCCGCATCAGCCTGCTTCCCCCTCTCTCTCTACCTACTTGTGATCTCTCTCTCTCTCTGTCAAATAAATAAATATTTAAAAGAAAAAAGAGAGAGTCAGATGCCCAACTGACTGAACCACCCAGGAGCCTCTGAGGGCTTTTTTAAAGAGACATCTTTTAAAACTTGAAAGGAAACCTTTGCCATGTTTCAGCATGAGAAAACCCAATAAAGATTTTTTTTCTTTCCAAATCTATACATTTCATACACTCCAAATAACTCTAATGTTTACCTAGCAAAATAAATGTATGATAATAACCAGGAAGATGTTTTAAAGAAAACAAGTGAGAGGAGATTTGCCCTACAGTATTCTAAATGTATTGTCAAGCTACAATGTGTTACTGACGCTAGAATATGCGCATTTTGCTAATAACATGGAAGTGGCTCTAAGTACCTGTAGACTGAAAAAAATAAATGAAACAATATCCCTGGTTATTAGAGAAAGGCAGCTTTAAACTATGACCATAAATGGCCAAAAAAAAAAAAAATGCAATACTATTACTTGGTATTGAGGTGGGTGAGTAAAAAAACACTAAGCATCACTGATGATATAAATTGGTATAATAGTACCAATTTTATATAATGATATAAAATGGTATAAATTGATACATTTTTGATCAAGCAGATTAGTTACATGTTTGCATGTAAACACTCATTACAATGCTATTTATAATGCACTGGGAAGCAACAATCTGTCCAGCAAAAGGAGATCAGTTAAATTATGGTAGCTCCATACAATGGAATACCATGATGCCATTGAAAATGATAATATAAACATCCATTTCTTAACATGGAGGGATGCTCACAATATACTGTTACATGGTTTAAAAAAAAACATAGAATTTTAATCTTCTACTTCACAAATATTTATAAAGGGTCTTCTCATGGCCCAGCACAGAGGGGAGTTGAAGACCCAAGCTAGTCAGGGTCTATCCTCATGAGGCTTACTGTCCAGCATCAGGGAAAGATTAAAAAAAAAAAAAAAAAAAAAAAAGGCAAGCCTCAGTATTGTGGCAGAAAAGTCATGCTACTAGGAGGTGTCTGACGGGGACCTAAATTTATTGGAAGGCCTCCTGAGTAAGGATGAAGGACAGATGTCCAGGCACAGTGGGGGTCCGGGCTCAAGGGGAAGATGAAGGGCAAGTGAAGGTGGACGTTTCCTCAGAGGAGGCAGGCAAGTAGGTATGTACAGGCAGATCAGAAAGGCAGACCTTGGCAGAAGAGATTAAGGATTCTGACCTTTATCCAAATACAGTGGGGGCAGGCAATGAAGAAATTTAGGCAGAGAGGGACATGATCAGTCTGGTGTTTTCAAAAAAGACCATTCTGGGGGCACCTGGGTGGCTCAGTGGGTTAAAGACTCTGCCTTCGGCTAAGGTCATGATGATCTCAGGGTCCTGGGATCAAGCCCCGCATCGGGCTCTCTGCTCAGCAGAGAGCCTGCTTCCTCCTCTCTCTCTCTGCCTGCCTCTCTGCCTACTTGTGATCTCTGTCTTTTGAATAAATAACAAAATAATAAATAAAAATTTTAAAAAATTAAAATTAAAATTAAAAAAAAAAGACAATTCTGGTTGGGTTAATTCTGGTTGAGTAAATGCCCAGAAACCAATATGATTCCATTTTCAAATATATATTATATATATTATATATACCTATTCATGTACTAAATATATCTGTGCATATTATATATTGATATATATAACGTAATGTACCAGTAAATATTATATAAATGTTTATGTATATTTATATTTAAGTGTATATGCATAAACCTATTTATGTAATATATATGCACACATTATATATACTCATGTGTTTCACACATATCTATGTATATTAGGTTTATAGATCTATACTATATATGTACCTATGTATATAAATACGTATCTGTTTATTATATACACACCTAAGTAATGTGTAGATCTAGATATATCTACTTAATGCATAGTATGCTTATATACTCAGGGGTATTCTGTATACCTATGTTTATTAGGTATACCTATATTCTTTACATATAAATGTATATTTATATACTTCTGCATGTTATGCATATAGACCTATCTAAATTATGTATGTACATTATATAAACCACATTATATGCCTGTGTATATTACATAGAGTATCTATACTATGCATATTTCATATATATTATTTATAACCTATTTATTTAAATGTGTGTGTGTATATACCAATGCTATATATATTTATGTATCTGTGTAATATATGTAATTATATATAGTGTATTATATAAATAATTATATATATGTAATTATATATAGTATATATATACATATACTATATAATATACAACTATGCCTATGTAGATCATGTCTATATGCCTATGTGTGTATATACATATGTATATGATGTCAATGCCATGTGTGAACTGGCATTATACACTTATTAAAAAGAAAAAAGGAGAAATTAAAGGCTGTTGGAGGCCAGAGGTGACCCCCCTACAGTTCAAGCCTCCCTCAGCAAGGACACACCCTCAGCTCTAGGACCCATATCCTAGAAAGATCCCTTGATGGACTGCCTTGTGTCTCCAGACTCCTCCTCTGCAGGACTGCTTGGAGGCACCTCTGCATTCTTAGAGGGAAGGTGTTCTACTGGCAGCCTGACTCCCCAGGAGACAGCGCAGCCCAGAGAGTCTCTGCAGTTAATTAAAGCCCCGCAGGAGCCCAGCCTGGAGGGACGGTGGCAGCTGTGAGCCAGGGGTAGGTTTATCTGTCACAACTAAGCCTAAGCCACAAATTGCAAACCAGGAGCTCATGAGCCTCAAGCCTACAAAACAGAACTGACACCCCCACCCCTGGACTCTCTGGAGGACTAAATCATGGCTCTTGGGCTTACAGATGAGGCCAGGGGGGATCCCTGACAAGTCCGGAGCAAGAATGCAGCCCAGAGACAGCCCCAGTCCCTGTGGGTGCCTGGCAACCAGAAGCCCCAGGAAACAAAGAGACTCTGCCCAGGTCTGAGAAAAGCAGAATTTTATGTGCATATTTATTGCCCTCCTGGCAATTTCCAAATGCAGTGTCAGTAGGAAACTGTTTCCCGGACACTAAGGCTAATCAAAAGCCTGTTCAAAAACGCATTATGCAGGTACCTAACATAACCACATACATTAGTTTCTTATGGTTTTATATTCAATTCAACAAAAATTTATTGAGCACAAGCTCCACGTGAGATATCATGCCAGGTGCTGTGGGAGCACACGCCAGATAATATACACAATCCCTGCCTGTCCCCAGTCATCAGCTGCTCAGGTTCAGGGTGAGCAGCTCTACTAGGAGGACTGCTGTCCTAAGTGCAGCGACAGAACAGGCAGCCAGAGGTGATGGCTTCTGGCTGGGATTAAGGGATGGTTTAATATGTAGATCTAATTTTTCCCTAGCATCATCTCTATTATCTCACATCCTCCTTATAGCAACCATATGAGCTAAGTGTTATTACTGCTGCCATTTTACAGATGAGACAACTGAGGCTCAGAGAAGTTAAGGAGATTGCCCAGTGGCACACAGGTAGTCAAGTCTGTCTGAGTCCACCTCTTGGGCTCTGTGGATGGTACCATATCATCACAGGGAGCTTCTTCAGAATCTACATGCCCACACCTCACAGCAGATCCACTGAGCCAAAGAACTTGAGGGTCCTGTTCTGTCTTCTAAACTTGAGGTTCATGAGCTCCTGGTTGGCATTTTGTGGCTTAGGCTTAGTCTCCACAGATAGTGCTACCGTAGCTCAGCAGCCACTGGCCCTCCAGGCTGGGGCTCCTGAAGGGCCTTAATTTTTTTTTTTTTTTAATTATTTGACAGACAGAGATCACAAGTAGGCAGAGAGGCAGGCAGAGAGAGAGGGGGAAGCAGGCTCCCTGCTGAGCTCCCAGTGGGGCTCGATCCCAGGACCCTGAGACCATGACCTGAGCTGAAGGCAGAGGCTTAACCCACTGAACCACCCAGGCACCCCCGCAGGGCCTTAATTTAACTTCAGAGACTCTCTGGGCTGTGTTACACCCTGGGGAGCCAGGCTGCAAGGGTTAAGTCCCAGATATGTGGGTTTTGAAAAAACTCTGATATGCCTCTTGACTTATACCCCCTTGTAAGAGCTTGAATCAGATCTCAACAGATGGAGTGGTGAAGAAAAAAGCATCCCAGATGGATAGAACTGGTAAGTGAAAATGCGGACTAGAAAATGCAGGGCCTTTTGGGGAGAGCATGACTTGCCCCAAGTAGAGGCTGAAAGGAAGACAGAGGCAGGGTCTTCTAATGTGCTTGGGGGGCCTACCATATCACTGGTGCCCCTGCTGAATGCTCAGAACCCAGCTCAGGGCTCAGCCACACCCTCTAACCTGTCCACACAGGCCAGGCCCACATATCTGCTGCCCATGAGCGAGCTCTGCTTGCACCATAACTGAAGAAAACTGGCCTCTGTTTCAGAGGGAGAGGAAAGCCTGTCTGACATTATTGAGCACCTACTAATTGCCAAGCACTGCATTAAGTCCTTTGCCTAATTATCTCATTGATTCTTCCTGACAACTCTGAAAGTTGTATATCATTATCTGCATTGTTCAAAGATTAATGAGGTTCAGAGAGTAATTTGCCTGAGGTCACATAGTCAATAAGTGACCTAGACAGGATTCGACCTCGCATTTGTCTGACTTCGATGCTGTCCTCTTACGTCTGGGTTGAAGGGCTTCCGTAAGGTCCAAAGGGGCTCAGGTAAGAGGAAGGTAAGCCTGGGTCATGTGAGGAAAAAGAGATTGGTGGAAATTTTTCCTGAGTAAAGACTGAATATAGCTCTTAATCTGGAATCCCTTAAAAGCAGAGCCTGAGACGAGGATTTGGATGCGAGTAGGTTATATGTGAGGTGATCTCAGGAAGCACCAGGGAAGTGAGACAGGGAAGAGAAAGAAGCCAATAAAGGGTATAGGTTACCACTGTGGGCAACTGGGGCTCAGTCCCACTGGGGACTCTCTGGGAGACTGTGTAGAGCACACATCAGAGTTGAAGAACAAGGAAGCTGCTGTCTGTATGATTTCATTGGTTGAGGGCTATTCCCAGAGCACTAACTCCCCAGCACCACCAGCCTGCCCTATCTGAAGGCTGAACATATTCCCTTGGCCAGAGAACACCTTCAGGCAGAGAAGTTACTAGAAGACTTTGGTGTATATGGGAAATGTCAGCAGGTTACCTCCAGGGCTGGCTGGTGGGGTATCTGGGCGATATCATAGGCATCTCCTACAATGACTTTGTTCAGTACTTGGGGACTAAAATAAAGCATCCCTCAAGACGACTTCCTTATGTGAATCAAATCTAGAAAATGGTTAGGAACTGGATAAAAGAACTAAGCAGAAGCATGTGAGAAAAACAAGAAGGTCCCAGCCTGAGGGTCAGGGATATAATCTGATTGGATGTGTTAAGGTCTCTAAAGAAGCAGGTGTAGACTGGGAAGGGCACTGGTCAACCACAGAAGGACAGATCAAATTGTCCCAGAAGCAGTGGTGGTAGGGTCTGTCCCAGCCCTGTCCAAAGAAAGGAGCTCACGGTCAGTGGATTGCAAGGACTTCTGGTACCACTGACCAGTCCTGACCAGCCCTACTGTAAGATAGACGTATCTTAGCCTCATGCCCTTAAACATCACAGGACTGTCTTCCCTGCTCTGAGATCAGACTCCTCCAGTACATTCCCATAGGAATCTGGTTCCAGAGAGAAAACTTCTCACATGGCGGCTCTTACCATGAGGGTCATAACTCAGTACCCTAACCTCAGTTGATTTGAGTTTACCTAAAAGACGGCCCTGCTCCTCACACCGAAGTCAACAGGGATCCCTCCTTGCATGGCCGAAGTCCAAACCCCAAACTAACCTTATTCTGAGTGGCCTTAGAGCCCACCACCCTCCCTTCCCCAGGCAACACCCTAAATTTCAACAATCCTAGCAATGTCTTTCTTCCTATTTAAATTTCTACTGTAAGCAACGTGAAGGGGGCTTCAAGGAGAAGGCGGCTCAGAGCCCAAGCTATTGTTCTCCTAATCATAAGCCTCAGATTCATTCTTTGCTGAACATTCTCCTTGACTGTGTGTGCACGTGTGTCTGTTTCTGTATCTGAACAATTATGCGTCGGGATGCATGTGTACTTGTGTAAATGGAGGTTTGTGTAAGTATGTGTGTGAAAACAGCAAACATGAGCTCTGAAGGGACCATTATTTACAAGCTCTGTGGGCAAGTCATTAATAACCCATCCGAGCTGTTTGCTCATTTGTGAAATGGATTGAACAGTAGTGCCAACCTCGCCCATGGGTTGGGGGATAAAATTGGGTAACACTTATAAAGCAGTTTGGTAGAAGCCTGAATGAATGCCCAATCAAAGCTAACACTTGACCTTCGAGGTTATCACTCAAGGTGATTCTGTGTGTACACATGTGCTCTGTGGCCCCTTTAAAGTTCTACTGATATTAATATATTTATGACCTTGGCCTTAGGTCATGCTGTGGTCCCCAGTGGGATCGTTTGAGGGAAAGTCCAGCAAACTACCATAAAACCAGCATGAAAGACTAGTGGCCAGACACCAGTAGAAGGACAACCCAAGAGGATCCAAGAGCCAGAATGGTGGGCAGAGGGATAACCAATCAGGGGAGAGAGTGTCCCTGGCTCCAGTTGGATAGGACAGCAAGAATCAGCATAGGATGCCAAACCTTTCACACAGCATCCCCATAGACCATAAGCCTCAGGCCGGTGGTGTTCCTGAGCACAAAATCCCAGTCTCTCTCTTGGGCGACTGATGCTTTTCACTGGACCACAGTTAGAAGGAAACCAGTCCCCAACACCCCAGCCCAAACACATCTAGGAGGATTGCAGAGAAACATCTCTCCTTCTTCCCACATAGTGGGGCTCTGGATCTGGCTGTTTATCTCCAGGCTCAAAGCCCAAGATGATTATTCTGATAAACTGGAATGAATCTTGCAGCAGAAGGGGAGCTAGCAATAGCCACGCTGATTTATCACCCTTTTCAACCCAGTAGGGTTCCAAGAGAATAAATCTTGCTTGCCTCTGGCTAGGTACCCGCAATCATGCCATGGACCATGACTTTCATATCCCATTAACTCTGAATTACTCAGTATAGGGCTGAGCTGAGAGGTAATTTAAAATGGCAAAAGGGGAAAAAATGTTCTGATTTAGATCTGATAGAGACTGGATTAAGTCCTCGCGTTTTTCAGGGCTTAAATGTGAGCTCTGCAGAGGGAAGCCCCTGCGGGCTGGACGGGACCCCTGTGAAGGACCCCTGAGTCGAACACATTCTCCAAAGGTCTGGAGCTCCACCTCATACCCGCTACGAGGCCAGGGCTGAGTTTCTCAGGGAATCAGTCCATTAAAAATCACCATTCTCCAGAGCGTAAATTATCACAATCCTGTAGGGTGGCATTTTGGCAGAACCCATCAAAAATGAAAAAGGCTTCTGCCCTCTGACCCAGACATCTCACTACAAAAACACTTGGCCGTGTCCAAGGGGATGTAGACCAGGATGTTCGTTGTAGCCTTACTTGTAATACTGGAAAGTCCGAGACAAACTGAATGGCCCACCAGTAGGGGAAGGCCTCAGGACGGGGCGGCACCCCATTCCAGAAGAGAATAAGCACCCACTAAAGGGAATGAGGGGGAAGGAGGCTCATGATATATCACACAGTTAAAATCAATAATAAAGCCAAATAATCAGCAATCACACAGTCTGCAGTCTGAGCCACTTTCAATATCCCACAATACATTTCACATCCAGCCCGGCCTAATATTTTGGTCTCTCTGATCAGGCCTTCTTACCAGGATGATGACTGGTGCCCAGCTCACATTCTTACACTGCCACAAAGCCCACTGGATCAGGTGGGGGTTGGAGGGGGAGTTGGAGGGGGGGTTGTCAGGGCCATGGGCAGGGCAGGGCAGGGAGGAGGGGAAGTAGGGGGAAGAGGAGGCTTCTGTCAGTAGGAATCTGCCTGGTTCTCGTCTTTCAAAAGGACATAGAGACCAGGCTGTCTTGGGCTTAAATCACCTGTACCATGTGCAGAAGTGAGCTCTCCGTCTTCTCCACACTCACAAATCTGAACCACATGAGTATGTGGGAAGAAACAGGCATGGGACTTACTGGTCTTTAAAAGCAGAAAGCCCTTAGCCTGACATTCAAGGCCCCTGGCCATCTGTTCTGTGTGAGTCCGGATAGAAATAAAATATGCTACCATAACGTATAGACCCAGAATCACAGTGGCTTCATATAATCAGGATCTACTGTCCCTCACAAAAAGTCTGGCACTGACTCCACACAGGCTGTCACACCCCGTGGCTCTGCCTTAAGGACATGTGGTCTCCAGTGTTGCTGCAAAGGAGAAGGGAGAACCGAGGGAGGCATATGTGTCTTACCTGCCTCTGCCCAGAGGTCGCTCCCACTAGTCCATCATCTACTGGTCAGAACTGTCACGTGGCCCCAACTTCAACCCAAGGGAGACTGGAAAACACAGCACCTTCTATGTCCCAGGAGGAAGACCCAGTGTTCTTAGCACCTTGTCTTGACTCAAGATCCCAACATATCTTTCCAACGTGATCTCACACACACACGCCTTCCTCATCTGGGAGGCACGGCCGCCTCCACTCTGGTATCCCCAACCAGGGAAGGAAGACCAGATTCCAGCCTCCAGACAGACAGGACACTAGTTTCCTGCTTCTAGGCTGATGCGACTCATTTGTTCATCCACTCCTTCAGCCCACACTGATGGTGCCCTGGTAATGAGCAGGGCACTGTGCCAGTCCCAAGGAAACGGTAATGAGTGAGAGCGATGCAGTCTCTACCCTCCTGACCCTTACAGGCTTCCAGATGGGAAGGCCATCTCAGCCTTCTCAGCCCTACTGGCCTCTGCCATCCTATGTCTTCCCACCTCCAGGGTGCTGGGAGGATTCATTCAGTGCACGCACAGGTGGGTCCTAGCCCGGTGTCTGGCTCTAGGTAAATGTTCAACAAGTGGTAGTTCCTGGGAATGGCAGCCTCCGAATTTCCTTTTTTTTTTTTTAAGATTTTATTTATTTATTTGACAGAGAGAGATTACAAGTAAGCAAATGAAGGGAGAGGGAGAAGCAGGCTCCCTGCTGAGCAAGGAGCCTGATGCGGGTCTCCATCCCCGGACCCTGAGACCATGACCTGATCCAAAGGCAGAGGCTTAACCCACTGAGCCACCCAGGCGCCCCAGCCTCCGAATCTCTACAGGAATGCTGACAGGTTGCTCTGGACATCCCAGAGTCTGTTCATACTGTTCCACCACACTTACCCCCAAAGGCTCAATTTCCAACCCCTCTTCCTCACTTAGAGGGGCCCATCTGTAAACACAGTGCAAGGAAACCAAAAGATTTAACAGAGGCTGCCACTTCTCATGTGGTTCTTGAACTTGTTTCCTTTGGGCCTTGAGAGAAATCTGGTCTCTTTTAATATGGGGAGATCTGAGCTCCTTGAAGGAGTTCTGGACCTCATACCAAGTATGTTGGTACAACAAATCAAGAACAAAGAGTGAAGAGTATTGTTAAGACTTATGGGCTCACTTCCTGCAGGTGTCTGCTCAGATCTCACTCCCTGGAGAGGCCCTTCCAGACCACTGTATATAAAAACACCATTTCCATCATTCTCTATTCCTTTACTCAGCTTCATTTTTTCCCTAAGCCATTTATCACAATAATAAACAAAAAGCCTCTTCCAGATTTCCAAGCCCCAGCCCAGCGAGTGTGACACTGCCCATCCTACCATCAAGGGCACGGACTAAATCTGTGTCCTAGGGGCATGGAGGACAGAGAGCGGGCAGAACTCTGCCATACACTTGCATGCTCCCTGGTGCCTAGCTCAGGGTCCTAAACACACTTCCGGTCTGAAGGACTGGAGGGAGACCATTAGGAAGTACACTTCTGTACCTCAGCTTTGAAAGTCATGTTAAACTTCAGGATTTCTGTAGGCACTTGTTTATAAATAAAATTAGATTCACCCCAAATTGAGTTACTCTTCATGGTCGGTTAGTTATTACTAGGAATTTAAAAGCCCTTATTTGGATAATATCCAGGTCATTTGGAGTTGGCATCTCCTAAAAGTTGGGCCATTACAGATAAATACCCATGCTGGGCTCCAGGCATAAAAACTAGCAATATGGTTCATTTCCTAGAACATCTGATGAAAGGACCACTCCTTCCTTCATCCCCTAAATATAGCCTTTCTCGAGACAAAATATCTAGTACATAGCATGAGACCGCATTTGTGTCCCAACATGGGTTTCTGATAACATACCTCATGCTGCTTTTAAAAATCAGATATATTGGTTAAATCCTTTTAAGAAAATTAGGCAAGCAAAGATGCCATTAGTTCTAGAAACCCATCACATACGTCGCAGAAGCACGGTAATTATTTTTAAGGACATTCTTTTTTATGATGCTTGTCATTTCTGGGTATTAGCTCAAACAGCCAGAACTTGGAACCTCTTCAGGAGATGCCCTTAGTATCAAAGATAATATAACTCATCAAAAAATTGGCTGATGGTGTTTTATCTCCCATTCAATTCACTTGTCAGTTTTATATAGGATGACCATATAATTTACTGCCCAAAAAAAGACACTGAGAAGGGTGAAAAGGACTCTACTAATATGAATAATGATATCAGCATGACAAGCCGGGCACGCAGTTACCCTAGCTTTCTATCTGATAAAATATAGCTTCCCAATGAGCCACGTCCTGAGCCAGACTCCGGGGTCAGTGTGCTCAAGTGCTGGGAGGGAAGCCTGGAAAGAGAACAGGAGAGCTAGATCAGGGATCAGTAAACTTTTTCTTAAAGGGCCAGACAGTAAATCTTTCACCTTTGGGGACCAAGAGGCCACACTAAGGCTCTTATGTAGGTATGTGCATAACCATTTAAAATGTCACTGTTTAAAAATTTAAAAGCTCTTCTTAGCAGTTGGCTGGATTTGGCCTATGGGCCGAAGTTGGCCAACCTCTGAGCTAGTGCATAATAGATATTAAATACCGAGCTAGGAAGTTTGGATTTAATTCTGTGGCCAGTAGCTTACAGTAGTTTCTAGCAGTATCTTTAAGAGTAGAAACATGTCCTCAAAAGAAAGCGTCTCTGGAAGCCCAATATATATGCAAAACAGATAAAAATGGGTCTGCTGTGTTTGAAATGGGAATGAGATGCAACGAGCACATCCCTCACCCCCAGCGAGTCCCCCCTGAGTGGTCCTGCTGATCACAATTTAAAAACCACAGCCCCAGTCAGGGGGTGCTATTAAAGACCTCTGTGGAGAGGGGTAAAGCGATCGCAGCTGTGTTTCACAACAGTCAGTTTGGGCATGATATGACGGAGCGGCAAAACGCCCAGGGATGACCAGCGAGGAGGGTCCTGCCTGGGAAAGCACCGATGCAGGGAGGTTTCCCAGGGATGGGTCTCAAGGGGGATGAAGAGATCCAGGCAGCACCAGCTTTGCAGGGGTACAGCCTGTGCACCCTCAGGGGGCCCCCCACTTGCTTTAATGCCCTGCTGTCACCATCTTGAAAGTCTCAGCGATCTTCCCAGCAGGGCCTTGCATTTTCATGTGCACAGGGCCTTGCAGATTACACACCCATCCTGCACCCGAGGGAGCTGGTAGGAGCCTGTCCACGTGTGTCTGCACCTTCTGCCTGCAGCACTGGCCAGGGCCACTCGACCTCATCCCTGGGGACCAACGCTGTCTAGAAAAAGCTTAGGCTCCTCGAAGCCCTTTCTCAGAGGCTCAGACCACCGCTCTCATGGGATGTTCTGCCCCCTCCCGGGCACTGCTCTGGCTTCTGCACCCTGCAAATCCCAGGCATGGCTGATTGGCCCCAAATCCAAGTCTCTGAATTACCGTCTCAAGTCAAAGACTGGCACACTGCCCGGTGCCCCGTGGGAATCCTGCTGAGCAGCAGCTGCCTCCTGCCGACCAGCAATCCACAGATGTGAACTCCTAAGGGTCCCTCTGGACTCCACCAGGAGCAGATGTTGAGATAAGGATTCAGGTACAAGGATGCTCAGTGAGGCTGGGAGATAGTGGCGAGAAGATGGTCAGGAGGGATGTGGGCTACCACCGTGGACAGCTGGGGGCGAGGCAGGGCTGGAGCCTATGATTGCACTGGAAGGCTTCTCCCCCAACAGGCCGGCAGCTGGGGTGCTCATCGGCAACTCCACCCCTCCCCAGAGATGCTGGTGGGCCATGGACAGCCAAATGCCCTCCCACACAGAGGGAGACCCAGCGCTGCCACCATCCACAGAACTGTCCGTGGGGTGGCCTCTGGGTGGTCCCAGGAGCTCTGAGAATGGCACCAATAGTGTCTGCTCCCCCTCCCAAGCTGCTAACAAGGAAAAAGACAGATTTGGGGAAGAAAGGAGACTTCAGAGTGCTCCAACTAGGAGAGCATACCTTCTGTCGGTCCGTCAAAAGAACTCCTGGCACTTCTGTTCTGTGTCCAGGTCTGGCTTGTTCTTATACCCTGTTCCACAGGCTGAATTTACAACCAGCCGGCGCCAGACCCAGCACCAAGAAGGAGACAGACGTGCTCACCCACCAGAGGCCAGGACCCTCTCCCGCTAGCTTCGTACCAGCAATCTGCCTCCCAGCTATACACCCAAGAGAACCGAAAACCTGAGTCCACACAACAATGCGTAAACGAATGTTCACAAAAACATTATTTATAATAGCCTGGAAACGGAAACCACCTCAGTGCCTATCTACTAATGAAAGAATAAACAACATATGGATATCCATACAATAGACTAGCATTTGGCAATAGGAAGGAATGGACTTTTGGTACACACGATCCCATGAAGGAACGCTTAGAAAACATCAAGTTAAGTGCACAGAGCCAACCGCAAAAGAGAGCAGATTGTAAGAGTCCATTTATACGAAATTCCAGGATAGGCAAATCTAGAGAGTCAGAAAGTAAATTACTGGTTGCCAGGGGCTTGGCAGGGGTCGCGGGGGACAGAGGACGGAGGAGCAGTGAAGACAGACTGGCAAAGGGTTTCTTTTGGGGGTGGTGAACACATTCTAGAATGATCATGGCGATAGCTGCACACCTTTAAAAACACACTAAAAGGGGTACCTGGGTGGCTCAGTCAGTTGAATATCTGCCTCTTGATTTCGGCGTGAGTCGTGATCTCAGAGTCATGAGATAGAGCCCCTCGTTGGGCTTCGCACTCAGCGGGGAGTCTGCCTGAAGATTCCCTCTGGCCTTCTCCCCATTTGTACATTCTCTGAGTAAATAAAATCTTTTTTAATCCTCAGGGATTTTACCCTGTATCCTTTTTTTTTTTCCTTAAAGATTTTATTTATTTATTTGACAGAGAGAAAGAGAGATCACAAGTAGGCAGAGAGGCAGGCAGAGAGAAGGGGGGAAGCAGGCTCCCTGCTGAGCAGAGAGCCCGATGCAGGACTCGATCCCAGTACCCTGAGATCATGACCTGAGCTGAAGGCAGAGGCTTAACCCACTGAGCCACCCAGATGCCCCTTTACTCTGTATCCTAATACATTATCAGCAGTTGAAAAATTAATTTTTAACCCATTTCATGCCTATTTGATAGAAACGTACTTTATGGTTCATTTTTTTTTTTATGTTAGTCACCACACAGGACATCATTAGTTTTTGATGTAGTGTTCCATGATTCATTGTTTGCATATAACACCAGTGCTCTATGCAATCCGTACCCTCCTTAATATGGGCTGACCCATCTCCCCAGCCCCCTCCCCTCCAAGACCCTGTTTGATTCCTGGAGTCCATAGTCTCTCTTGGCTCATCTCCCCCCCAAGCCCCCCCCTTCATTTTTCCTCTCCTTCTCCTAATGTCCTCCATGCTATCCCTTATGTTCCACAAATAATTGAAACCATATGATAATTGACTCTCTCTGTTTAACTTATTTCACATAGCATAATCTCCACCAGTCCCATCTGTACTGATGCAAAAGTTGGGTATTCATCCTTTCTGATGGCTGAGTAATATTCCATTGTATATGTGGACCACATCTTCTTTATCCATTCCTCTGTTGAAGGGCATCTCAGCTCCTTCCACAGTTTGGTTATGGTGGACATTGCTGCTGTGAACATTGGGGTGCATGTGGCCCTTCTTTTCACTACATCTGTATCTTTGGGATAAATATCCAGTAGTGCAATTGCTGGGTCATAGGGCAGATCTATTTTTAACTTTTTGAGGAAACTTCGCACTGTTTTCCAGAGTGGCCGCACCGCTTGCATTCCCACTAACAGTGTAAGAGGGTTCCCCTTTCTCCACAAACTCACCAACATTTGTCGTTTCTTCTCTTGTCAATTTTTGCCCTTCTAACTGATATAAGGTGGTATCTCACCTTATTTTGTTTTGATAAAACAAAAAAATAAAAGCATACTAAAAAAATGGGGCACCTGGGTGGCTTAGTGGGTTAAGCCTCTGCCTTCGGCCCAGGTTATGATCTCAGGGTCCTAGGATCGAACCCCATATCAGGCTCTCTGCTGAGCAGGGAGTCTACCTCCCCCTCTCTCTCTGCCTGCCTTTCTGCCTACTTGTGGTCTCTCTCTGTCAAATAAATAAATAAAATTTAAAAAATAAAAAAAATAAAAAATAAATACTGAATTGTACACTTTAAATTGTTGAATTATGCAGTGAGTGATTTCTAACTCAAAAAAAGTTCCTATTTAGAGACTAACATGAAGTTCTAATATAAATAAGCAAATCGACAATAGCACTGCCTCTCGGAGTGTCCACCCCCCATGAGGAGAGAGGACACTGAACAGTAAATGCAATAAGTCAATGTTACACTATGTTGTCATGGAAGGTCGCCAGGGCTGGGAGGAAACCACAAAGCAGAGTGTGGACGTAAAGAATCCGGGGTGGCAGTGAGAGCCACAGTTTTAAACATGGCAGCGAGGGCAGGCATCATTGAGAAGGTGACATTTGGGCAAAGGCTCAAAAGAGTTGGCTATGAAGACAGCTGGGGACAAGCATTCCAGACCAAGGGCACAGCCCGGGCAAAGGCCCTGGGGCTAGGGTGAGCGGCACATTGGAGGAATAGCACCAACTCAGCTGGAGTAGTATGAAGGCAGGGGGGTGGGAACAAGGCCAGAGAGGAAACTAGGGTTCCTGGGGGCCCCTGTCAGGCTGAGGGCGTGCTGAGCCTTGCCGCTGCTCAGATGGGATGTGTGGCCTCAAAGGGGAGCCGTGGGACAGCTGAAGTGAAGGAGAGCTCACCTCTTCCCATCAGCAGCTCGCCCAGCTGGAGATCAGGCCTCTGCTCACCATGGCCTGAACAGAGGAACCAGGTCAGCCAAGCCTACCCAGGCAGAGGAAGGGGTCCACAGTGGGGATTCAGCCAAGCTCCAGCCCCCAAAAGCCAAAAATGAGAAGTCGGGAAGCAGCAGGCTGACAGGAAACTGCAATTTCACCATCTAATAACCCAGCATGTTTGTGATTTTCAGGTTCCAATTTTCGTATCGTCACGGTCAATTACAGGTCACAAATGATTTCCAAAGTAGGCTGCCCGGGAAGACAGTTGCGCAAATCCATTTTCCACGGTCTTCCTGCTCCAGGGCCGCTCAGAGCTCTGGGATCCAGAACGAGGGGGAGAAGGGAACGGAACAGGCCCGGGGCCCCAGGAGTGTTCCCAGCCCCGGTCTGCTGCCTATGCACTGTGTAATACTAGCCAGGTCACCTCACCTCCCGGAGCATCTCCTTACAGAGAAGGCTGGACCTGACTCCCCTCTCAGGGATGCTGTGAGTCACCCCACTAACAGGCACAGTGGGAAGCACCAACTACCACTCTGACCATGTGTCTGTCCTGAGCGAGACACTTCAGTCCTTTTAACAGCTTTACTGAGATAGAATTTGCTTAAAAAAAAAACTACATTCGGGGAGGAGTCAAGATGGCGGAGAAGTAGCAGGCTGAGACTACTTTGGGTAGCGGGAGATCAGCTAAATAGCTTATCTAAAGATTGCAAACACCTACAAATCCAACGGGAGATTGAAGAGAAGAAGAACAGCAATTCCAGAAACAGAAAATCAACCACTTTCTGCAAGGTAGGACTGGCGGAGAAGTGAATCCAAAGCGACGGGAAGATAGACCGCGGGGGGAGGGGCCGGCTCCCGGCAAGCGGCGGAGCAACAGAGCAAAATCAGGACTTTTAAAAGTCTGTTCCGCTGAGGGACATTGCTCCAGAGGCTTAACTGGGGTGAAGCCCAGGCGGGGTCAGCGCGGCCTCAGCTCCCGCAGGGTCGCATAAGGATCGGGGGTGTCTGAGTGTCGCAGAGCTTACCGGTAATAGAACGGGGAAACCGGCTACAGAGACAGAGCCGAGGAGTGACTCTCAGCTCGGGGTCGCCTTGAACCGGTCGCAGGCTCGGTCAGCTCGGAGCGCAGCCGGAGGCCAGGGTGGCGGGAATCATTGGGCGCTGTTCTCTGGGGGCGCACTGAGGAGTGGGGCCCCAGGCTCTTGGCTCCTCCAAGCCGGAGACCGGGAGGCCGCCATCTTCATTCCCGTCCTCCGGACTCTACGGAAAGCGCTCAGGGAACAAAAGCTCCCGAAAGCGAACCCGAGCGGATGACTCAGCGCGGCCCCGGGTAAGGGCGGTGCAACTCCGCCTGGGGCAGAGACGCTTGAGAATCACTACAACAGGCCCCTCCCCCAGAAGATCAACGGGAAACCCAGCCAGGACCAAGTTCACCTACCAAGGAGAGCGGCGGAATTCCAGAGGAGAAGAAAGCAAAGCACGGAACTCATGGCTTTCTCCCCATGATTTTTTAGCCTTGCAGTTAATTTAATTTTTTTCTCTTTTTCAATTTTTTTTCTTTTTCTCTTCTTCTGCTAAATTTTTTTAACTTTTACCGTTTTCTTTTTTTAACGTTTTTTAAATAGTTTATCTAATATATATATATTTTTCCTCTTTTTATATTTTTTATCGGCTTTCTTTTTTTTAATAGTTTCTTTTTTCTTTTTTTCTTTCTTTCTGAACCCCTTTTTATCCCCTTTCTCCCCCCTCACAATTCGGGATCTCTTCTGATTTGGCTAAAGCATATTTTCCTGGGGTTGTTGCCACCCTTTTAGTATTTTACTTGCTCCTTCATAAACTCTTATCTGGACAAAATGACAAGGCGGAAAAATTCACAACAAAAAAAAGAACAAGAGGCAGTACCAAAGGCTAGGGACCTAATCAATACAGACATTGGTAATATGTCAGATCTAGAGTTCAGAATGACGATTCTCAAGGTTCTAGCCGGGCTTGAAAAAGGCATGGAAGATATTAAAGCAATCCTCTCGGGAGATATAAAAGCCCTTTCTGGAGAAATAAAAGAACTAAAATCTAACCAAGTTGAAATCAAAAAAGCTATTAATGAGGTGCAATCAAAAATGGAGGCTCTCACTGCTAGGATAAATGAGGCAGAAGAAAGAATTAGCGATATAGAAGACCAAATGACAGAGAATAAAGAAGCTGAGCAAAAGAGGGACAAACAGCTACTGGACCACGAGGGGAGAATTCGAGAGATAAGTGACACCATAAGACGAAACAACATTAGAATAATTGGGATTCCAGAAGAAGAGGAAACAGAGAGGGGAGCAGAAGGTATATTGGAGAGAATTATTGGAGAGAATTTCCCCAATATGGCAAAGGGAACAAGCATCAAAATCCAGGAGGTTCAGAGAACCCCCCTCAAAATCAATAAGAATAGGTCCACACCCCGTCACCTAATAGTAAAATTTACAAGTCTTAGTGACAAAGAAAAGATCCTGAAGGCAGCCCGGGAAAAGAAGTCTGTAACATACAATGGTAAAAATATTAGATTGGCAGCAGACTTATCCACAGAGACCTGGCAGGCTAGTAAAAGCTGGCATGATATATTCAGAGTACTAAATGAGAAAAACATGCAGCCAAGAATACTATATCCAGCTAGGCTATCATTGAAAATAGAAGGAGAGATTAAAAGCTTCCAGGACAAACAAAAACTGAAAGAATTTGCAAATACCAAACCAGCTCTACAGGAAATATTGAAAGGGGTCCTCTAAGCAAAGAGAGACCCTCAAAGTAGTAGATCAGAAAGAAACAGAGACAATATACAATAACAGTCACCTTACAGGCAATACAATGGCATAAATTCATATCTCTCAATAGTTACCTTGAATGTTAATGGGCTAAATGCCCCAATCAAAAGACACAGGGTATCAGAATGGATAAAAAAACAAAACCCATCTATATGTTGCTTCAAGAAACTCATCTTAAACCCGAAGACACCTTCAGGTTTAAAGTGAGGGGGTGGAAAAGAATTTACCATGCTAATGGACATCAGAAGAAAGCAGGAGTGGCAATCCTTATATCAGATCAATTAGATTTTAAGCCAAAGACTATAATAAGAGATGAGGAAGGACACTATATCATACTCAAAGGAACTGTCCAACAAGAAGATCTAACAATTTTAAATATCTATGCCCCTAACGTGGGAGCAGCCAACTATATAAACCAATTAATAACAAAATCAAAGAAACACATCGACAAGAATACAATCATAGTAGGGGATTTTAACACTCCCCTCACTGAAATGGACAGATCATCCAAGCAAAAGATCAACAAGGAAATCAAGGCCTTAAATGAAACACTGGACCAGATGGACATCACAGATATATTCAGAACATTTCGTCCCAAAGCAACAGAATACCCATTCTTCTCTAGTGCACATGGAACATTCTCCAGAATAGATCACATTCTTGGTCCTAAATCAAGTCTCAACCGGTATCAAAAGATTGGGATCATTCCCTGCATATTTTCAGACCACAATGCTCTAAAGCTAGAACTCAATAACAAGAGGAAATTTGGAAAGAACCCAAATACATGGAGACTAAACAGCATCCTTCTAAAGAATGAATGGGTCAACCAGGAAATTAAAGAATTGAAAAAATCTATGGAAACAAATGATAATGAAAACACAACGGTTCAGAATCTGTGGGACACAACAAAGGCAGTCCTGAGAGGAAAATATATAGCGGTACAAGCCTTTCTCAAGAAACAAGAAAGGTCTCAGGTACACAACCTAACCCTACACCTAAAGGAGCTGGAGAAAGAACAAGAAAGAAACCCTAAACCCAGCAGGAGAAGAGAAATCATAAAGATCCGAGCAGAAATCAATGAAATAGAAACCAAAAAAACAATAGAACAAATCAACGTAACTAGGAGCTGGTTCTTTGAAAGAATTAATAAGATTGATAAACCCCTGGCCAGACTTATCAAAAAGAAAAGAGAAAGGACCCAAATAAATAAAATCATGAATGAAAGAGGAGAGATCACAACGAACACCAAAGAAATACAGACAATTATAAGAACATACTATGAGCAACTCTACGCCAACAAATTTGACAATCTGGAAGAAATGGATGCATTCCTAGAGACATATAAACTACCACAACTGAACCAGGAAGAAATAGAAAGCCTCAACAGACCCATAACCAGTAAGGAGATTGAAACAGTCATCAAAAATCTCCAAACAAACAAAAGCCCAGGGCCAGATGGCTTCCCGGGGGAATTCTACCAAACATTTAAAGAAGAACTAATTCCTATTCTCCTGAAACTGTTCCAAAAAATAGAAATAGAAGAAAAACTTCCAAACTCATTTTATGAGGCCAGCATCACCTTGATCCCAAAACCTGGCAAGGATCCCAACAAAAAAGAGAACTACAGACCAACATCCTTGATGAACACAGATGCAAAAATTCTCGCCAAAATACTAGCCAATAGGATTCAACAGTACATTAAAAGGATTATTCACCACGACCAAGTGGGATTTATTCCAGGGCTGCAAGGTTGGTTCAACATCCGCAAATCAATCAATGTGATACAACACATTAATAAAAGAAAGAACAAGAACCATATGATACTCTCCATAGATGCTGAAAAAGCATTTGACAAAGTACAGCATCCCTTCCTGATCAAAACTCTTCAAAGTGTAGGGATAGACGGCACATACCTCAATATTATCAAAGCCATCTATGAAAAACCCACCGCAAATATCATTCTCAATGGAGAAAAACTGAAAGCTTTTCCGCTAAGGTCAGGAACACGGCAGGGATGTCCGTTATCACCACTGCTATTCAACATAGTACTAGAAGTCCTAGCCTCAGCAATCAGACAACAAAAGGAAATTAAAGGCATCCAAATCGGCAAAGAAGAAGTCAAACTATCACTCTTCGCAGATGATATGATACTATATGTGGAAAACCCAAAAGACTCCACTCCAAAACTGCTAGAACTTGTACAGGAATTCAGTAAAGTGTCAGGATATAAAATCAATGCACAGAAATCAGTTGCATTTCTCTACACCAACAACAAGACAGAAGAAAGAGAAATTAAAGAGTCCATCCCATTTACAATTGCACCCAAAACTATAAGATACCTAGGAATAAACCTAACCAAAGAGACTAAGAATCTATACTCAGAAAACTATAAAGTACTCATGAAAGAAATGGAGGAAGACACAAAGAAATGGAAAAATGTTCCATGCTCCTGGATTGGAAGAATAAATATTGTGAAAATGTCTATGCTACCTAAAGCAATCTACACATTTAATGCAATTCCTATCAAAGTACCATCCATTTTTTTCAAAGAAATGGAACAAATAATCCTAAAATTTATATGGAACCAGAAAAGACCTCGAATAGCCAAAGGAATATTGAAAAAGAAAGCCAAAGTTGGTGGCATCACAATTCCGGACTTCAAGCTCTATTACAAAGCTGTCATCATCAAGACAGCATGGTACTGGCACAAAAACAGACACATAGATCAATGGAACAGAATAGAGAGCCCAGAAATGGACCCTCAACTCTATGGTCAACTCATCTTCGACAAAGCAGGAAAGAATGTCCAGTGGAAAAAAGACAGCCTCTTCAATAAATGGTGTTGGGAAAATTGGACAGCCACATGCAGAAAAATGAAATTGGATCATTTCCTTACACCACACATGAAAATAGACTCAAAATGGATGAAGGATCTCAATGTGAGAAAGGAATCCATCAAAATCCTCGAGGAGAACACAGGCAGCAACCTCTTCGACGTCAGCCGCAGCAACATCTTCCTAGGAACGTCACCAAAGGCAAGGGAAGCAAGGGCAAAAATGAACTTTTGGGATTTTATCAAGATCAAAAGCTTTTGCACAGCAAAGGAAACAGTGAACAAAACCAAAAGACAACTGACAGAATGGGAGAAGATATTTGCAAATGACATATCAGATAAAGGGCTAGTGTCCAAAATCTATAAAGAACTTAGCAAACTCAACACCCAAAGAACAAATAATCCAATCAAGAAATGGGCAGAGGACATGAACAGACATTTCTGCAAAGAAGACATCCAGATAGCCAACAGACACATGAAAAAGTGCTCCATATCACTCGGCATCAGGGAAATACAAATCAAAACCACCATGAGATATCACCTCACACCAGTCAGAATGGCTAAAATTAACAAGTCAGGAAATGACAGATGCTGGCGAGGATGCGGAGAAAGGGGAACCCTCCTACACTGTTGGTGGGAATGCAGGCTGGTGCAACCACTCTGGAAAACAGCATGGAGGTTCCTCAAAATGTTGAAAATGGAACTACCCTATGACCCTGCAATTGCACCGCTGGGTATTTACCCTAAAGATACAAACGTAGTGATCCGAAGGGGCACGTGCACCCGAATGTTTATAGCAGCAATGTCTACAATAGCCAAACTATGGAAAGAACCTAGATGTCCACCTACAGACGAATGGATAAAGAAGATGTGGTATATATACACAATGGAATACTATGCAGCCATCAAAAGAAATGAAATCTTGCCATTTGCGACGACGTGGATGGAACTAGAGGGTATCATGCTTAGCGAAATAAGTCAATCGGAGAAAGACAACTATCATATGATCTCCCTGATATGAGGGAGAGGAGATGCAACATGGGGGGTTGAGGGGGTAGGAGAAGAGTAAATGAAACAAGATGGGATTGGGAAGGAGACAAACCATAAGGGACTCTTAATCTCACAAAACAAACTGAGGGTTGATGGGGGGAGGGGGTTGGGAGAGGGGGTGGGGTTATGGATATTGGGGAGGGTATGTGCTATGGTGAGTGTTGTGAAGTGTGTAAACCTGGCGATTCGCAGACCTGTACCCCTGGGGATACAAATATATGTTTATAAAGCTGTAAAAAAAGAAGAAGAAAAAAGAAAAAAGAAAGGATGAATACCCAAGTTTTGTAGCAACATGGACGGGACTGGAAGAGATTATGCTGAGTGAAATAAGTCAAGCAGAGAGAGTCAATTATCATATGGTTTCACTTATTTGTGTTGCATAACAAATAGCATGGAGGACAAGGGGAGATGGAGAGGAGAAGGGAGTTGAGGGAAATTGGAAGGGGAGGTGAACCATGAGAGACTATGGACTCTGAAAAACGATCTGAGAATTTTGAAGGGGTGGGGGGTGGGAGGTTGGGGGCACCAGGTGGTGGGTATTGTAGAGGGCACGGATTGCATGGAGCACTGGGTGTGGTGCAAAAATAATGAATATTGTTATGCTGAAAAAATAAAAATTAAAAAAAAAAAGATCATATCTCAAGAACCTGAAAAAAAAAAAAACTACATTCTAAATATAGGATTTAATGATTTTTAGTGAACTTACAGAACTTGCACCCATCACCACTATCCGATTTTAGAATATTTCCATCACCCTAAAAAAGAGCTCTCCAGTGTAATCCTTTGAGGTTAGAGTTCCCTACATAATAACGTTAATGCCATATAAAAACAAAAGAAAAATCGTGATTAAGTTGAATCACTGGAAACTGCCATTTTTGTAGGTTAAAAATGTCCAAATATTGGCAACTTCATGTGGTTTAGCCTTCTCTAAAAAAGAACACTCGCAAACACGGTACAGTAAAATTATAGTTGGTCTGTTAACTCATATAATACGTGATTGCCTGTGAATTAATTGCCCATTGGGAATTACATATTCTATTATTGCACAGAAAAACATAGATGTTGGATTTTGTGGGTGATCTAAGAGATCTGGGATTTTTCAAGGGAGGAATTTTGATTGTACCATTTTCACCTTAGGCATGGTCTTTGGAAACACACCTTCACAGGGACTGCCCACGCTTGAGCCAGCTCAAGCCAGCATCTTTGATTTGCAGTTGGGAAAAATGAAGCTTGGAAAGCATTTCTGCACTGCCAGCTTCCCCAGAAATGTAAGTAAAACTTTGCAATGAAAACACCTTGCATTCATAGTGTAAGGGAATTATGGTTTGGACTTTGTCATCATTTCGCATGCTTGCTTTTTTTGGTGGGGGAGGGCTCTCCATCCCCTACAAGAGCCTAAGGTCCATGAAGAGAGATGTCAAGCTTTCTTTAATCTCTATCCCCCTGTGCTTAGCTGTACCATTCTTGGCCTATAGTACATGCTCAATAAATATTAAATAAATGAAATCAATATGATAGGGAGAAAAGACTCTGATTCATAACCCCCTCCCTACCTCCTCCCAGTGGCATCATGGTAGACACTAAAAAAGAGAGTTTGTGAGAAAATGATTGCACCCACAGGTGCAGAAGTCTTTTAGATCAACATCTAGCAGATCCGTTTTGAGCCAGTTCTATATCTTCTTCTGCAAGGGTCAGATACCTTCATTTGCAGAGAACCCGCGAAGGCTGCCCTCCAGCACCCAAGTTGGGAGTTTCCCTTCCCAACCCTGGGGAAGAAAAAGAGAAGCAGCAGTTCAAAGAGCACCACATTTCTCCAGGCACCTGCTATCCTAACTGGGTTGGAGGCCAGACCCCCAGCCAGGGAAGGGACGGGAGAGAAACTGCCCAGAGAAGCAGGGACACTAGATGCTCAAGCTGGGGAAGACACCCCCAGCTGGGCTTTCCAGGGCTTGCCGACCACAGCTGTATAGATGGAGAGAGGGGGCTTGGGGGCAGAGTGGGGGCAGGATTACTGCTCAAAGCCCAAGTAGGTTCTAAAATCCCACGGGAGAAGACACTACAAGCTCCCCTCCCACTAACCTCTTCCCTAGCTCCACCAAACTAAATGATCAAAACCTAAGACACTGATTGAATGTGGGTGCTGGTGGGCAGGGTCACAGTGTGAAAATGTGCATGTGGTTTTAGGGACAGACCCAGCTTCAACTAGATCCTGCATCAGGAGTTCTGTCACCATCCCCACTCCTAACAAAGCCATTGTGCATCTCCTGCTGGGTGCCTCCTTCTAGCACGTGACCCACCCCCGCCCCACCGAAGCCCATGTGGCAAGGGGAGGGGTTGGCATTTCTAGGTTCATCACCCTACACTCAGTGTCCAGTACATGGCGCAACTCTGCACACAGAAGCACTCCATACACATTCGCGGAATGAGCGTTTACCATATAAACAGTCCTACTTGGCGGCGGGGTGGGGGGGGGTTATCCCCATTTTCACAAATTGGTAAACTGAGGCTCAAAGAAAAAGTGTAAGAGCAGCTCTGCCGATACCAAAGCCATTTTCAACAACCCGCCCTGGTCCTATGGATTAAAGGAGAGAAGAGAAGGAGGAAGGAGAGAAGGAAGATTGGTGGGGAAAAGAGAAGATAAAGGAAAGATGGAAGAAGCTACCAGAACCCAAGGAATTAAATTCCTATTTGAATTAAGTTGCAGGGGCGATGATGGGGGGGTGTGGGAATACCATTCTGGTGGGTAGAGGTATGTGCTACCTATTGTCAAGAAATGAGCATGACATGCTTTCTGCTCCTTCATCTGCCATGGTAACTGCAAGGCTTAGAATCAGATTTATTTGCTTGAGTAAGAACCAGCTCCGGCGTCCAGGAGCACCTACTCCTGCTTCCCTCCCTCCCAGAGAAGCAGTTTTCTGATTTACGTTTCTTTTTTGCCCCATGGAAACACGCCGTCCCTGCCCTAACCCTGAAACAGCCTGGAGGAGTGTCCATGTATTGTATCAATTGGTCTGTTCTTGGATTCCTTATTTTTCACTAGCTCCACACTGATCATGGGAGTACTACCCCCCATAATTAGGCATCATAAGGATAATGATTTCATTAAAGCTCCTTTAATAGGTTCGGACATGGGCAAAGAAAGGTGTTATACAACACAGTCAAATGCTTTATCACCTTGTGATAATTGGAATCGCTGAATTACAGTAACAGAGCAACCAAAGGTAATTTCCTATTTGGCCGAAGCTGTCTGGCCTCCCCCAGGCCTCCAATTATCATATTTCTTCTTGGAATCACATCTCCCATCCACCCAGAAGCTGATGCAAGCTCCAAGTTATTACAGTGGACCCTGAGTTTGCACGGGAGCTGTGAAGTTCTAATTTTCTCATTACACAACCTCATCTGTCAGCGATTTACTGGCGAGCCAGCCCTGATTCTTTAGTTCAGGAGATAAATAGGCATAAACAGCTTCGCGAGCAGAGAGGCAAATAAACATTTGAAAATGATCAGGCCCGGAGAATCTTCTATCTGATAGCGTTGTGGGTCAGAGATAACCAGAACGAGGCGCGGAATGAAACATGGAGAAAAGGCTAAACCAAATTTGCCGTCTTTCACTCCGAACCCCAATGATGACAAGAGGCAATTTCTTGTGCTACATGGAGAGTCGCGGATGGTTCTTTAGACAGTGCTGTCGAACGCCAGTGAGTAAGCTGGTGTCAGGACTAGTTTACACTAGGCGCATTCATTCATTCATTCTCGTTTAATGAGACCAGAGTGGCATGTTACAAGCCCTTTGTAAGTGTTAGCTATCAGCTTCTGTTCATTCACATGAATGACTCGGTGCTTACTTTGAGCCCAGGAACACGACAAACATCAAAGGTGCAACTATGAATTCAACAGACATAATCATTGCCTTCAAGTTATTTCCTGGTCGGACTGATTGATTGTGTCCCTCTCCCCAAATTTGTAGGCTGATGCTTAATCCCCAATGCAAAGGTATTTGGAAGTGGGGGCTTTGGGGTGATTAGGTCACAAAGGTGGAGCCCTCATGCATGAGTTTAGTGCCCTCCCGCCTTCCAGCAGCTGAGGACACAGCAAGAACCCAACCATCTATGAACCAGGAAGTGGGCTCTCATCGCATCCCAAATCTGCCAGCACCTTGACCTTGGACTTGCCAGCCTCCAGAACTGTGAGAAATAAATATCTATTGTTTAAACGAACCAGTCTATGGTATTTTTGTTATAGCAGCCCAAATGGACAAAGATGCTCACGGTCTGGTAGGGCACAGAAACTGTGTAAGTCATCCTACAAATACTGGCATTGTTTCCATTATAATGAATGTAACAAAGAGTAAGAACAGGTGAAATGGGAAGATATAACTAGGAACCTGACCTAGTTTGGTGTAGGAGGAGAGGAGCAAAGGTCTCCCTGAGAACTGACCATTAGACAAGACTTAGAAGATAGCTAGGCTAAGAGGTAAGAGAAAGAGTATTTCAGAAATAGGGACTAGCATGTATGAAGATCCTTAGGAGGAAAGAGCTTGGTGTAATAAGGAAAGGGACAGCCTGCCTAGAACTTAGTAAGCTCTGATGGGAGGTGATAGACACAAGATCGTATCATGATAAGAGTGTGAATTTATTCACCAAGCAAATGGGCAGCCATTGAAGGACTTAAACAAGGATTGGCTGACTGAGCAACCACAATCTGTTGGACGTCTAGACATACTGACCAGTAGCCAATCTATCCAGAAATATTTATTTAGAAACTCTTATATGAAAACTGCTTGTGCTGGGATCGGAAAATGCAAAGAAATCTCTCACCGCTGGCTGAATTATTTAAAAAGAACAGTTTGGCCAAGGCATAAGGTTCAGCAGAGAACTGGAGAAGGATAAGGTTGGAAGAATTGCGATTTAAAGAGCTAAGACAAGGAACCTAGATTTTTCTTTTAGAGAAGAGAGAAGAGGGGCAGAGGGCAGGGAGAAACTAATGTTCATTGATTGTCTCTCATCTGCCAGACATTATGCTGGATATTTTATGCATAGATGATATCATCGGATCATCAAAACTCTCAGAAATTAATTTAAGCTGCTCTGTTCAATCACCCTCACATCATCACACTTTTCCGCTTTGAACACTGAGACTGAGATGTATTCAAAAAATTGTCCACGTGGAGCTCAAGGTGCCAAGCACGGTCTCCCCATCCTCACATTCTTCTAAGACATTCTAGCCTTGACCTCATCCTTGCTGCCACAGAGATAGCCCCACCCACACACCTCTGCAGATACAATTGCTCACCCCCAGAACCCTGGCCGAGGGGATCTGGTTTCACAGACAGAATAATGTGATCGGGACCCCAACTGAGAATCTGAACTAAATAAGCCAGAGTATAGGTCAGCTGAGAGAGGAGAGGAGTTCAAATCCCAAGCCTGAGCCACGCAGGTCAATGCTAAAGTTGTGGGGAGCTGAAGAGCCCCTCCGCAGAGAGAGGCTGGCAGAGCACAGCCACATGCAGAGAAAAGGCAGTGCAGCCTCACTAGGACAGGAGGGCAAACTTTAGGATCCTTTTAAATGGTTAATATGATAAATGTTATGTATATTTTACTGCTATCAAAAGTGATTTTGGGGGGCACTTGGGTGGCTCAGTGGGTTAAGCCTCCACCTTCAGCTCAGGTCATGATCTCAGGGTTCTGGGATCGAGTCCCACATCAGGCTCTCTGCTTGGCATGGAGCCTGCTTCCCCTCCCCGCTCTGCCACCTGTCTCTCTGCCTACTTGTGATCTCTCTCTCTCTCTCTGTCAAATAAATAAATAAAATCTTTTTTTTTAAGTGATTTTTTTAAAGAGTAAGAGACTGTGCATTCACTTGTGGATTCCCAAGTGCCTAAAACAGTGCCTAGAACTTAGTAGGCATTCAGTAAATATGTGTTAAATGAATACAAGCCAAAAACTTCCACAGAGTTTTTCTAAGATACCCAGCAGATAGAAGCCGATTGAAGGCATAGAGTTTGGAATTCTCTCTCTGCAACCAAAGTGCTCCATCCAGAGAGCATGATACTCTGAAAAGACTAGAGGAGACACCCTACTCCTGCCTTATTGTAAACAGTGTAGCTTTTTCCTGGCACAGGCAAGCAAGAAAGTTACAAGACTGAGTAAGAAAAAAAAAACTGCAATAAAATTTTTAATTCATGTGCAAAAAAAGATAAAATTTCTACTTAAAATTTAAAAAAAAATTCACTGAAGCAGATTAAAAAAAAAATACCAGAAGCTTTCCTAGGATGAAGAGGAAAAACAATGACAAAGTATAAGAAAAGGGACCCTGGGTGGTTCAGTTGGTTAGGCGGCTGCCTTTGGCTCAGGTCATGATCCCTGGGATCAAGTTCTGCATCCGGCTCCTTGCTCAGCCGGGAGTCTGCTTCTCTCTCTCCCTCTGCCTGCTGCTCCCCCTGCTTGTGCTCTCTCTGTGTCAAATAAATAAATAAACTCTTTTAAAAAATTATAAGAAAAAAGATCATAGACATGGAGGACAGACAATGGCAATATAACACACAGATAACTTATTTCTTCCCAAATCAGTACAGAACAGAAGTCATAGTAAGGAAAAAAAAAAAAAAAAAAAAAAAGCAGAATACTCTCCCAAACTAGAGAAATAGTAATCTGTAAGAAGATTATCTGCATTTCCTAGACCTGATTTCAAAAGTCAGTTGAAAGACACAGATACCTAGATACAATTTGGAAAATGTTGTGACCCCAGAATTTTAGACCCAGAAAAGCTGCCATTTTTTACTATAGAGGCAATAGAAAAACATTCTCAACCAAGAATTAAACTTGAGATGAACACTAACTAGTCAAGACGTGATATAAACTTAACAACTCAGCTTTGGGGAAATCAAAGTATAAAAGGACAGTGATGAGTTTTGCAACCAGTTAAAAAGGAGAAATGTCTAAGTGATACTTGCAAATCTGTTTCTAAAATAATACAAATGTCAAAAATTATTCCTAAATATGAATAACTTGATGCAAGACACTAGTTCATGTTAATAAACCTCCAAAAAATTAAGGGTAAGAGAAAACATGCTTACATTGTATATTAAGTAGAAAACACTCACAAACACATTTTCATCCTTGGTTGTAAAATAAGAAAAACATCAGTTAAAGAAAGCTTTTGAAAACTTAATTTAAAAAACCACTACTCCAATTAAAATACAACTTCAAAATAATGTTATCTTCCAAAATAACATTTTAAAAACATAGAATTCTACACTAAGAAATAATACAAAGAAAAACAAAAATGAGGCATAAAAATTAAAAGTATAAGACAAAGCTAAAGAAGTAATAGGAAATGGCTTGAACAGTAACTGTCAGTGTGTTAAATCCCACTATTAAAAGACAAAAATTCTCAAATTAACTCAGACAAAATCCAATTACAGAGTTTTTAAAAGAAACAAATGAAGTGTCTTTTTATATTAAACATAAAAAGGGCAAATGTGTATTAGGCACATGCAAATTTTCAAAGCATAATTACAACATTCACATCAGATAAAGTAAATTCAAGGCACAAAAATATATTAAACAAGAGAGTCAAGATTGTCAGATATTGATAAGTCTAGGCTCCCTAATGAAGATTCCACTGTCATGTCTTAGTCTCTATTTTCCTAGAAGAAAAGGGACAAAGGCTTAAATTCAAGGGCACAGAACATTAATTACAAAAATTGACCAGAGCCTAGACCAAAGCAACAGGCAACAAATTTCTAAGGATTTAAATCATGCAGAGTAAGGTCTATCAGCAGTAAAATTAAGTTTGAAATCAGGAACAAGTAATAACAAGAAATTCTCGTGTGTTGAAAATAGAAATATGCTTGGGCATCTGGGTGGCTCCATCGTTAAGCCTCTGTCTTTGTTTCGCTCAGGTCATGATCCCAGGGTCCTGGGATTGAGTTCCACATTGGGCTCCCTGCCCAGTGGGGAGCCTGCTTATCCCTCTCCCCCTGTCCCTCTCACTATTTGTTCTAATTTAAAAAAAAATTTTAAATAGAAATATGCTTTTAAACAACATGTGAGTCTTAGGAAAAAATCATTAAGGAAATGAGAAAATATTTTTATTTAAATCATAATGAAAATATACCAAAATTTGAAGGATGTAACTGAAGCTAGACATTTTTTAGGGGGGAAAAAACACGAGCAAAAAATCAATCAGGAAAGGATTCAATCTCAAAAATTTAGGAAAAGAAGAGAAAATTAAACCTGATTTTTTTTTAAGTGCAAGGAAGAAAACAAGAAAGTTAAGAGCAAAAAGTAAAAAAGTAGTAAAACTAAAATATAGAGTGCCATAGAGCACCTCACAGTAGAGAAAGATTTCTGACACTGTACATGGAAATTGTAACCCGAATAGAAAAAAGGGTGATGAGTTGTCCTTATCAAAAACTATCATTAAGATCATGAAAAGAAAAGTCCAAAGAAGAAGTCACAGCAAAAACACAAAACCAACAAAGAACTCATACCCAGGATATTTAGAGAATTCTTATAAATCATTAAGTCAAACCAAATGAAAAAAGGGCTGAAGACTTAAAAAAGTACTTTCAAAAAAAAATCCAAATGGGCCCCCTTAAAAGGTAAAAAGATACTATCACTATCTTACTAGTCATCAGAGAAATGCAGATTAAAACTAGAACTAGATACCACTACGCATTCACCAGAACAACTCAAAATCAAATTTCTAGCCATGCCAAGCCAAGATGTTTGCAAGGATGGATACACTGAACACTGCTTAAGATTTTCTCTCTCCCTTCCCCTCGGTACCTCCCCCTCTGCACACTCCCATGTGTGCATGAAAGGAAGGAAGGAAGAGGGAGAGAAAGAAAGAAATGGAGGACAAAAATGTTTATAATAGCATTATTCATAAAAGGCAAAAGGCAAACACTGGAAACAAACCATTGAACCCCATTTCACTGTTATCCATCATCAACTCATTAACCCCAAAGCTGGAGAGACCCATTAACCAAGACAACCCATGAATAAACAGCAGTATGTTCGTGTACTAGAATAAAAAACCAAACTTCAGTATATTCATATAATGAAATAAACAATTAAAATGAGTGAACTACAGCTACACATCATAAAATGAATCTTACAAAGATAATGTGGAGCCAAAGAAGCCAGAGAGACGAAAATAAACTGCATTATTCCACTCATATAAAGTTCAACCAACGGGAAAAACTGAACTATACTGTTTAGGTACATGGGTAGGAGGTAATATTAAAAGGAAAGCAAGGAATTAGCATGAAAGTCAAGATAGTGGTTCTAGCAATTGGACTGAGGTACAAAGGCAACTTCTGGAACGCCAACAATGATCTACTTCTTGATCTGGGTGGAGGATACTTAGGTGTTTGCTTTCTGATAAATCATAAAAACTAGAAAAATAAAAATTAGAAGTAAAAATAAATTTTAAAAAATTTGTAAGGGATGTGGCCAATTCTGTACTCAAGGGAAAATTCACATAATTCAATGTTTTACTTTTAAATAATAATGAATATAAAATATTCATTGGGATGCCTGGGTGGCTCATTTCATTGAGTACCTGACTTTGGCTCAGATTATGATCCCAGGGTCCTGGGATCGAGCCCTGGATCAGACTCTGCACTCATCGGAGAGTCTGCTTGTCCCTCTCCCACCACCCCACCCTCTGCTCATGCACTTTCTCTCTCAAATAAATAAATAAAATCTTAAAAAAAAAAAATATATATATATATATATATATATTCACTAAACCTAAAATTCAAATTTAACTATAGAATAGAAACTCCAGAAAATCTGAGAAACCACGCAGTAATGTGTTCAACATAAATGTCTTGAAGCACATATAAATTAATAAAAATGCAAATGATTAGTAATCATTTAGAAATGAAATTTTATACCCACACACACAGCCTTCAAGGTGGGTTTTGCATCATAAGGAGGATATAACCAGTTGATTAATGGGGATACAATTTCTATTCTGAAATACAAGACCACAATTTGCATTATGTAATAGATTATAAAAATGTCCAGAATTCTCCATCCCTCACTATAGCTCTGCCCTTTGCAATATGACTTTTTACCTCCTGCCCTCAAGAAATAGAGTCTACTTTGATCACTAGAAGGTGACCCTGTGCAGTTTCAAGAATAGGCTCCCGGAAGCCCACACACTTCCCCTTACTCTCTCAAAGTCCTGCACATTCATTATGCGGGCAAGCCCAGTCTGGCCTTCTGGAAAAGGAGAGAAACCGTGGTAGAGATAAGACATCTGAGCTGAGGTCATCCCTTAATTAACCAGTCTCCAGGTAGTCTGGCAGCTGACCGTTCATTCAACACCAGAAGAACCTCCCAACTGATCCTAGTCCAATTGCCAACCACAACATCATGTTGATTTTTTTTTTTAAGGGACTGTATTTTGAAGTGGTTGGTTATGCAGGAAAAGCTGAGAGATACACATTATGGGAATGATGACTGGCTCAGAATTAGACAAGTTGAAGTCTGAGAATAGGAAAGCCCGCAGTCTTTTGCTGGAGTGGTTGAATGTTATCATAGGAAGGTATGTGTGTATTTATCTTCAACTCCTATGGTTTTCTTTTGCCGCTGATTCCTGTAAAGTGCACCACAAACACAAGTGTAAGGTCAAGTTCAACAGTGACTCAAGGAGAATGGAAGGCTCCAGCTTGAGGGAACATAAGGACAAATAAGGAGATATTTGGGGTTGTTTCTGTCAGTATTGATAAATCAATTTTTCATTTTTAGTTTGTGATAACAAAATATGCCTGCAGAAAGAAAGATAAGTAAACCTTTATTATGACATTTCTTTAAGAAGAATTGCTTCTTGTGGGGCTAAAATTCTCTAACTTCTAACCCTCTTTTGTCACACAATTTTTTTCATAATGTAACCTTTGAAACACAGTGTTTCAAACATTATGATGGTTTTATGCCAGGAAAGATAGTAAAAAGAAATTAAGAAATGTTTATGGGATTTTTTTCACCATAATAGGTACACTCCTTTTTACTCATAAGAAAGCATTATGTATAATCCTATGCTAATACATGTAAAATCCTCCATAAAATAAATCTTGGTAATTTATATTTTCCTAAGAAATATTTGAGAAGTTGGAAAACTCTAACAAACCATTATTCATGTAAAAAATATTTTTGAAAATGAGAGCAAGCCTGTACTCCAGTGATCACAAGTATCAGATATCTGATCCAAATTCATCCTGGCACAAAGGGAATTGTTGGGAGGATAAAGGAGCATCCCATGTACCTGTAGGAATGAGAGACAGCTCTTCAAGCTGGGTGTTAGGAATGGCTGAAACCAGATACTGGCATCACCAATATGCTCTTGATTTTTGTTTTTTTTTTCTCAGAGTATTCAATGCATTCCATCCTTCAAATGTCAAGGATCCGGCTGAGCTATAATTCCGGATTCCTCCTCTCAAGGCTCTCACAATCAAAAGGGGATTTCTCCTAGTCCCTCTCTTCCATATCAAAAATCCTAAGACTCAACCAGCTAGAGTCAGGAGAGCAAGCTACCACAGAACCGTTGCAGCCCCTGGGAGCCCACTGGTATATACTGGAGTCATTTCTGGAAAAGGGAAAGCATATCATACAGTCAGAACAAATTACCTCCGTGAAAGGAGCAAAACCCAAGCAATTTTATGGGCAAGTTCTTTTAAATGTTCAAATAGCAAGTAATTACCATAATAAGCTTTCCCAGAGCACAGGAAAAAAAAAATAATAATAAAAATAAAAGACCATCTCCTCTATTTTTCCAAGTTAGCAAAACCTTAACACCAAAAAAAAAAAAAAAAAAAAAAGGAAGGAAAAAAATGAACACTTCAACTTCACATACGAGTACAGTTGCAAAATAACTAATGAAATGTTATCAAATATAATTTAAATTAAAAGGGTGAAAAATATGAGAGACATCTTTTATTCAGGAACACAATAAGGATGATTATTATTTAAAATTGTCCTAGAAGAGCTGGTAATGGAAGGAAAAAGAGAAGGGGGGTAGAGAGAGAAAGAAAGAAAAAAGAATATTGAAAAATACACAGCAGTGCCTGGGTGGCTAAGTTGGTTGAGCGTCTGCCTTCGGCTCAGGTTGTGATCTCAGGGTCCTGGGATCTAACCCCACATCAGGCTCCCTGCTCAGTAAGGAGTCTGCTTCTCCCTCTCCCTCTGCCCCTTTCCCTTGCTCCTGCTCTCTTGTTCACACATGTTCTCTCAAATAAATCAACACAATATTTTTTTTAAAAAGGAAAATACACAAAACAACAGTTACTGCGAATAATGCCAGTCTCAACTTGGAAACCCAAAAGAATGGACTTTAAATTATCAGAATAAAATAGTTCATTAAATTTGGTGGTTATAAAAATAAATACAAAAAACCAAGTAACTTCCCATGTATGAACCATAACCTGTCAGAAAATAGAAAGGAAGTAATCTCATTCTTAACTGCAACAAAAAAATATGAAATATCTAAAAATAAATTTAATTAGCAATAAGACTTTTATGAAGAAAATATCAAATCTTTACTGAGGCCATAGACTAAAATCCCTTCCCCCACAGAAGACAGAATGATGGATGTAATCATACAAAATACAACTGATCCCAAATCGACTACAAATTTCAAGCAATTGATAAAATTCTAAGGACTGCTCTGAAGTTTAACTGCTAGAATAAACATCTGGAAGAAGCCAAAAATTTTTTGGAAAACAAGGAAGTGCTGGAAGAATGGGAGATAAGAGATACTGCCAAAAGGTAAAACATTATATAGAATTTCAGTTATCAAACCACTTGGGTGGAGAACAAGATTAAACAGATCAATGAACACAATAAAAAGCTTTAGTATAAATATTTAGTATATGATAATGGCAGCATTTTTAATCAATAGGAAAAAGCTCAGATTACATGACTGTTTGGAAAGAAAAAAAAAATGACTATTACCTGTACCATCCACATACCAAAACAAATCCCAGATGTAGTGAAGATTTTTAGACGCAGGAAATGAAATTACTTAAGTGTTAAATAATATATGTGTAGAGATTTATATAAACTTGAGTTCTAAGCAAACAACCCAAGGAAGGAAAGCCATCAGTAATAACTTGATTGATCTAGCTACCAAAAAATGTAATATTTCAGTATGTCAAGGAACACTACAAAGAAAATTAGAAGCCAAATGACAAATGAGAAAAATAATTGTGAGGTGCAGGCCAGACAGAGGGTTGATATCTTTAATATTTAAAGATCTCTTATAAATTAACAAGAAAAAGAGGTGGGGGGGCGTGCAGTACAAAATTGAGGGCAATCTGGGGCTAAGAATTTCATAAAGCAAAACAAAGGACCACTAAGTACAGGGGAAAAGTATCTACCTTCCCTGGCAGTCAAATCAATGAGATGTCAAACAATAATGGGACACTGTTCCTCCCATTCAGTGAATTGACAAAAAAAAAAAAAAAAAAAAGGAGAGAAAATGAAATCCAGTATTGTGCAGAATGTCAGGATGCAGGCATTCTGAAACACTGATGGGGCAGAAACGGACACTTGGCAGAAGGCAACTGAGTAACCTACAGTAGACACTTCTTAAATCTCCATACCCTATTCTCTCTGCTTTGGTAATATGTTCGAAATTTTTTCACAAAAAAACTCTAAATTTTTCTAAAGTTGATAGGCTTTTACCTTATCCTTTTACCTCCAAAAGGTAACCCAAAGAAAATAATAAAAGAGGCGCATAAGATGGATGAGGCGATTATAGACGGTGATGAAGGCAGTGATGCTGGTAGAGATAATCAGGACTTGAAACGAGATGCAACTTTTGTTTCAAATGCAAAGAATTTCTTTGACTTCTTATGTCCGTATAACCCATGACCCCCAGTAACTGAATGGAAAATGAAAGTCCTACCCCGCTGTCAGAAGCCCCTGAAGTTTCCCCAAACAAACATGACTCCAAGTCACCTGTGCCCAATAAATATCGGTATTTCACATATTCATCCTCCTTTAACATCGTGGAAATCTCCCCTAAAATTTAGCCTCAGAAAGAAATGAGAGGGGCGCCTGGGTGGTTCAGTGGGTTAAAGCCTCTGCCTTCGGCTCAGGTCATGATCCCAGGGTCCTGAGATCGAGCCCCACATCGGGCTCTCTGCTCCGCGGGGAGCCTGCTTCCTCCTCTCTCTCTCTCTGCCTGCCTCTCTGCCTCCTTGTGATCTCTGTCAAATAGATAAATAAATAAAAATCTTTAAAAAAGAAAGAAAGAAAGGAGAATCTGAGTCTGTTTCTTTAAGACGATAGTCATGAAGCTCACCGCAAAGCCCATATGATCTCTGTCCTTCTAGCAAACCCTGTGCCTTGTCCTGTCACAGCACAAGAAAAACAAACAAAGCCCCCAGAAAACAAACAAATGAAAACCATCATGTGGGATAGGACCTTCTCCCTTACAGGCAGGCTGGAGCCAGGTCCCCAACTCTGTGGTTCTGGTTTGGTATTAACCATGGTTGGATGAAGAACTGCTTATCTTCCAAGAATCCTTTATAGAAGAAAACCTATCCTGAAAGAACATTCCTTTCTTCTTCTGGGTTGTCTCGGCCTTGGCTCACATCCAGGAGCTTGGATGGATGGTTCTGGGGTAGTCTTTATGAAACCGAGTCCAGCCGCTGTGCAGTGGTACCCAGAGGGCAAAACTTCTGGGTGTCCATCCATTTTCTGTGTAGCTGCCCTGAACGTTTAAAGCCGGTGACTTGCCTTCAATATGAACAACAGAACTATGTGAGCCTGCTGAAATGAAAACCTCTCTGGCCTTTCACAAAGGCAGGGGGAAAAGAGTAGGCTTTAAGCAGCTCCCAGATGGGTGCCATACTGGGGTCCTTTTGGACTTCTCCCAAGAATGCCTGGAGGAAGATGAGACCCCAACAGAAGGGATGGCACGCCAGATGGCCAGAAGAAAGATTTGATCAAGGAGAACAAGATTCAGCTTTGGACACCGGCCAAGTCAGCCCAACAGGCAGAGACCCCCAGTAGTAACACCAGGTCACCACAGCGCCAGCCAAGCAAGAGACTTCCTGCACCATATGTCTTGTCTCTCCTCCAATCCCCACCCGAGAGAAGCCAGAGCTGAGGGGTGAGGGGAGGAAGAAGGGAAGAAGCCAACCACAGACAACCTCCTTGCTGGTTACACGTTTCCAGCCTGAAACAGGAATAAGCTGGGAGAACAGAGAGGCTTGAACTTCTTTTCCTCCTTCCTGCAACTAGAATGTAGTACGTGACCTAGTATCAGGCAAGCAGATGCTCTCGCCGGGATGCTAAACCCTGAGGGAGTGACACAGAGGTGCAGAGACAGTTGAGAATGCGTTCATGGCAGCAGGGGTTTCATCAAGACCCCGGGGCAACAGGAACCAGCAGCCACAGCCTGACCAGAGCATTGCCATGGTCCCTGCTACCCCATTGCCCACCTGGCTCTGAGCCTTCCAAATTCTTCCTGTGAGCTACCTGCTCTCCCACCCATAATTCTTATTCTGCTTAAATTAGCCATGATTATTTTCCATTGCCTCTCTGACACACCCAACTGTACTATTTTTATCTCCTAGTGCCTCCTCCCTCCCAGGTGCTGCCATCTTCCCACAGAGGCAGAGCAGCTGGACCGGAAGTGAGGCATCCGCCATGAAGCAACAGACACTCTCACGCTGGGATCATCTGAGGAGGGTTCAATGAAGGGACCACTTCCCAAGGTGTGAGCAGGTTGTTGGGAAACTTCAAAGGTTGGTGCTGGACCCTGGAATTAACAACAGTGTGGTCGCTATCCTTTCTCAGCTCAGACAAGGAAGCGAGAGGAGATACCAGAACTTGAAGGAGCATCACAGAAAAGGGGCCACCTTGGGAGGAATATTGACCTTCAGTCGGGAGATACAACCAGCCTGTGGCAATTCCTCAGAGGAATTTCCCTGACTACACTCTCCTCCCTCCCTACTTCTGATCTCCTGCCAGAGGTCCCCATAGACAGGACTCACCTGGCAGCCAGAGGGCACAGGACCTTCAAGAAGCAGCCTCCCAGGAAAAGAACAAGGGGGAGGAGGACAGAGAGATCTGAGGGGTGAGGAGGCACTAGGCAGGCATTTGGTAGGAACATCTAAGAAAAGAGCTGCCAGTGATCCCCACATGCCCAGGCGTTTATCTAACCTGGGTTCCATCACCCCAGGCTTCTTCTAAGCAACCCCAGGTCAAAACTCCCCCAAGACACAAAAACATACTTCCAAGGCACTGGGGTCCGCTGCCTCAGCCTCTTTCATCTGCCCCAAGGCTGCTTTGTCACCTCTGTGACTTCCTTCCCTTCCGCAACCATACTTCTACTGTAGCATAAAGACTCCTGCACAGACAGCTGAGACTTTTTCAGATCTGCAGACAGATCTGGAAGTTATTGTTTCTGCCAAAGAGCCAGGGGCTGTAAACCCACAGTGGGACGCAGAGACAGCCGGGAGATGTAACAGCCTCAGATCACAAGGCACTTAGACCCAAGAAACAAAACAGAGCAGTAAACCATGTGAGCCATTTGCCATTTCTGCAAGTATTTGTGCTAAGACTATTGGAGGAACACGAAATCTCTTTAAAGCACAGTTCACCAGAACCCTGTACCTGAAAATACGAAGACAGTAAGCAACCGCCGCTGGAGAGGAAGAATGCTTTGAAACCACGGAGTATGAAGGGCTGCGACACAGGAAAACCAGCCTTACCACAGAGACCACCGTGAGAGGCCGAAGCAAAGCAGTGAAAAACACCGACCCAGGAGCCATTTATCCAAATTTGCACAAATATTTACCAAGCATTTACTGCATTCTAGGCACCGAGCTAGGATTATTAAAGGCCAAATGAGCTAGAACAGAATGGTTGCTTCTAGCTGTATCTAATTGTGCCTTTCCGCCTTTCCCTGGGGAAGGGGTTTGGGGACCGCAGCAACAGTAGCTAGCGTTTATTGAGTATCTAGAAGTGCCAGGTTTGGTATCAAGCATGTCCTGTTCTCCGCAGCCCTAATCCTAGACAGGGGCTACCCTTCCCCCCGTCTTACGGATCGGGCACAGGAGTCCAGGAATTGGCAACAAGTCACACAGGAAGAAGTGAGGCAGAAGGAGGTACCAGAGTCAGGACTGGCGGGGACAGAACTTCGCTGACCATATAACCCTTTACGGCCAAAGAGGTAGGTACTGGCTGCTGTGGGGGTGTGGCTGCGGCAGGAGGTGCAGAGGGAGACACGCTACGCTTGGACACATTTCCAAGAGACTCAACTAACATTTCAGTCTCATTGATTCCCCCCTCCCCGCAGTCACTGTGTCCACTCACTGGTCCTCTGCCACGAGACAGTCTGCGGACAATGTTTAGTCAGAAAATATTGACACTTGGACATTTCAGTCAATGAGTGCACACATTTCAGTTGGCCCATCTGTCAGGAACACCAAGGACATACGGGGGGCGGGGGGGCAGAGCGTATTTGAGAGACAATGATGATATCTAAAGAAGTATTTGTAATTTGTTAAGAAAAAATGACTGATTATCTACTTTTTTTTCTTTTTACCTAGAAATGATCATGGGCAGGGGGCAGGGGGTGGGGGGAAGTGCCATAGGGGCTCTACATTCAGACCGCCTGGGTCTCTGTGGCAGCTAGAGCTACAACGCTTGGAGAAGAGCCCTTCACTGTCCTAAACCACATGGAGGTAATAACATGCGTCTAAGAGCTCCACTGTTGGCCATCGAACAGACACCCTCCATGAACAGACACCCTCCATTCTCTGTAAGACATGAGGACGGGGCCATGGTGCTAGAATGTTCATGGCTACCAGGCTAGCCCCCCCTCTAGGACACCTGCACCTGTACCTCTAAGAGTCGGCTTGTTTCCTTTTGCGTTGGCTCCAAGCGTGCTGATGTCCGTTGTACCTGATACCGTAATTACAAATTTTCATTAAATATCATCTATAAAAGTCAACATGTCCATTAAAAAGTGAGTTTGACTACTTGACACAAGGCAGATCACTTTTTAAAAAATTCTACAAAATTCGCAGTTTGGGGAAAACATAAGTCCTAGAAGGATTCTGCTCTCAGATTGCTGCACACCGTCAATTCTCGGCCACTTCAAAGAAAGCCAAATGAGGTAGCATGAAAGATACAGAAATTTAGAGGAAGGAAGGAAGGAAGGAAAGGAGGAGGGAGGGAAGGGGAAGGGAGGGAGGGAGGAAAGGGAAAAGAAGAAGGAAATGGAAGGGAAGAAGGAAAGGAAGGGAAAGGAAGAGAAGGGAAGGGAAGGGAGAAAGAAAAAAGAAAGAAAAGAAAGACTCATGTTCAAGGAAAAGACACTGACCCCCACATCAAGAGACTGGTGCATGCAGACATTTATAGGCTTGGGTTAAAATTAAATGTTTAAGGTGTGCCCATTTTGTATGATTTCCTGCCTTACTCACTTTTTCAATTATCCTGCCATAGACTCGTTCTAAATAAGAGGATCTCTCCTGTACCTACCTCAAAGGTGAGGATTAAATGGGAAAATCCAGCAGCCTGTGCCATGCACATGGGAAGCCCTCTGTAGAGCAGAGGAACAGTAAGGCAGGCAACAGCCGCTCCAGACCAACGAGCTCAGTAAGTACATGGTACATCAGCTATTGAAATGGGTGGGAGTACTAGCAGTGTGGTTGTGTCACCAATTTGTGGGACACCCACCAAGTCATCCTGCCTCCTGTCAACAGTAAATGGGTACATTTGGACTCAGTGAGACTCAAACTTTAGGGTGCCGGCACATCACCTGGGGACCTTTAACAGGGCGGGCTCTGCCCGAGTAGGTGTGGGTGGGGCCTCAGATGTTGCCCTGGCGACAAGCTCCCAGCTCCTGCTTGCAGATCAGTGGTCCACGCCTTGAGTATCAAGAGCTGAGAACATAATCCTCAAACTATAGCATGCGTCAGAGTCACCTGTTTGGGTTTTTATTCTTCTTTCGTTTTTCTTACTTATTCAAATATAGATTGCTGAGTTAAAACACAGAAAGTCTCAGGGCACCTGGGTGGCTCAGTCGGTTAAGTGTCTTGACTCTTGGGTTTCGGCCCAAGTCATGATCTCAGGGGCCTGGGATCCAGCCCCACGCGGAGCTCTGCCCTCAACAGGGAACCTGCTTGAGGATTCCCGCTCTCTCTTGCTCCTCCCCCCTCTAAAATAAATAACTCTTTAAACACACAGTAGGTCTGGGTGGGGCCCAAGAACGTCCCTTCCTAACACGTGCTCAGTGATGTGGATCCCGCCTGTCCAGAGGCCAGACCCTGAGGGATACTCTCTTAGATGATCTCTAAGTGCTCTGACAACATGAAGCAAAGACTGGAAATGGTACTTGACCTTTCAAGTCACACAAAGCATGGTGGTTGTGTTGCAGGAGGAGACCAGACAGGCTCTTGACATCCTGAACGACCAGATGCCATGCCTGGAATCAGAAAGAAAAGGAGTCAAGTCCTAGCTCCTCCCCGCCTATCAGTCTCATCTCACCTCTGAACTCTAATCCCCCATCAGTCAATGCCCGGGCTGGGGGGTCTTTTTTCCTGCTTTCTTTTTACTTTCACCCCCCCCTTCCTTTCCTCCTCCTCAAGAAGCCCACCAGAAAATCTTGCGAAGGGGGTGGGAACAGACCTCAGCTCTAATCCGTGTCTTGACAAGCTCAAAGATGCAAACATCACTTAACATGACAAGCAAACGGTAACCGCAGTGCGAAAACACTGTTAGTCAGGTAAGGAGATAATGTGCACAGAACACGCTGGGCAAATAGCAGCCCTTTGTGAATGAGCATTAGCATAATTACTGCACATCAGTAATTGCTGAAATTATGTTCACTAGGATCATTTATAATTCTAAGTGAGAGGCTTCTTCCACGGATACTCCCAGCAGGGAGGGGAAGGTGGCCCACCAACTGGTGTTAGGTGCTCCAGAAAGCACTCACCATCTCCCAAAAGGCAACCACAGCATAGACTTTGGATGGACTGGCCTCACTGGGCGGGCCCCCAATTCCACCCAAAGCTTCCCCCCTCCTCACCTTTGTTCTGGCTGTGCCTTTCCTCTAGAATGGCATCCCCTCTCAATTCAGGGCATCCAGCATGCCAGCAAGACGGGGACATAGAGTAAAATGTAGAAAGTGACCTACGGCATACAGAAAGGGCGGTGGCAGCCCCATCAGCTGTCCAGGCGGGACCTTCTGAAGATCAGATTCAACCAGGAAGCTGCCCCATGCTACTAAAGGCAGGACAGGGTGTGAGGCGCCCCCCATGGCTAAAGACAAAACCAAGGAGACCAACTGGTCGCAAGCAACCCCTTGCGGCATGTGACCATGAAAAGGAGGCTCCTTAGCCCCCCACCCCATGTGGACCTGCAGCATAGACAGGGCCCACCATCTGAGCGGGGAGACCCTGTGTGTCCAGAGCAACCTTTAAGCACAGACATCAGGAAGTCCCCCTCACTAGGCCCCTGGCCCCCGGCACAAGGACGCGGCTCTCAGAACACAGAATGCACTGGCCCCCTAGAAGAGGCTCCAGAGCCTCTCAGAGGAAATGAGGAAATGGGGGAGTTGAGACAGGTTGAGGCACCACCCTCCCCTCAACATGTGACTAAAGGCCTCAAAATCGCTTCACAAAGCAAAGAGCAGCACACCATCCTCTCCAGCAGGAACCTGAGAATCCTCCTCCCTCCCCTGCATTCTACCTCCCACCAGCACTTAAGCTGTATAAGCACCTCTTTGCTTGTTTTGTGTGCTGCTGTATCCCCCCCGGGGCCTTGAACAACTGAATTAACGAACTGATGAACGAATCAGCAAGTCCTGACAGCTCTACCAAAAAGACCTCGCGCCTGTCCGCTTGTCTCCATAGCCACTGCTAACGTCCTAGCCTCCGTCTTGATTGGCATTTCTGGCCAACAGCATAAGCCCTGTCTTGTGTTCCTGCCCCCTCTGAGCCACAATCCTTGCAGAAGCCAGGCAATTACTAACCCCTAAATAAGCTGACACACCTGACCCTAATAATCCAGATTCTTTCCAAAGTGGAAAAAAAAAAAAAATCATGCCAGAATTCCCTCTCACTACATCAAGGACACTACTAAGCTTAAAGCTGAGTGTACAATGGAGTTGGGCCCAGTGTGTGTCAGCCAGTCTTCTCTAGACTTTCCAAAGCCCACTGCCTTGTAAAGCCTTGTAGGGACAATCCCTGCCCAAAGTGTTTCTCTTGACACTGAACCTTTCTCTGTCCCACACATCTGGCATTTAACATTTACCATTTGCTATCAGGAAATGACCTTTGCTCAGCTATCAAAAAAATTAGTAACCCGTGCACTGTGCATTTTGAATCCCGAAGTGGTTTTATAACTAAAACACAATCACTATGCTTTTATTCCCATTTTACAGATGAAACAGAGCTCCAGGGCAATTGCTTAAAACCATGGAGTTAATGATTGGCAGAGCTGAGATTCAAACCCAGGGCGTTGGACTCCAGCCTCCATAATCTTTCCATATACCAGTCGTCCTGTTTGCTTTGTGTACAACTTGCCTCCTCCAACTAGCTTTATATATAACCCTCAATGCCTAGAAAAGAGACATATGAATAATAAATCATGGTTAATGCTTATCCCATGCTTACAATAGTCTCCACATCTTATAAGTGGTTTATGTGGGTTATCATTTAATTCTCACAACCTAGGATATATATCCTATTTTTATCCTAAGGTACAAGATGAGATGTCTGAGTCTCAGAGAAGTTAGATAACTTTCCAAGGTCACACAGCAATTAAATCATGTAAAGCCAGGCAGTCTGGCTCCTGGGCCCACGCTTTTAGCCACTGCCCTATGCCACCTCCCCTTCTAATAGGCTCCCAGGGAATTTGGGTGGGTTGATTGGTGACACCACAGACTGTCAGAGCCAGGAGAAGAGCCTTGATGAGATCAACCGTTTATGCCATCCATGAAATATCTGTCTTGGAGTGACTGCTGGCAGTTGATAAGGTTTGACATTTTCAAATCAATTTCTATCGATTTCTTTCTCCTGAAGAAAGGACACAAGTTTGATGGATAAAGCCAGCCCTCGGTATGCTTGGAAACCGTGGGGAAAGTAGGCCATGAGTGAGCTCTGCCAAGGGCGGTAGGGAAGGCAGCGGTGGCAGCTGCACACTGTCCGTGAGAAAAACCTTTGCTTGGCAGAGTCCCTCTCCAAGGTGTCCCAACACAGTGTCAGGTAAATAAGAGGCCTCACTTTGTGGTCACGTGACATTCTGGGCCGGCCAAGTAGAGGAAAAGCAGGAGCAATGGTCTTGTGCTTGGGCACAGCCACAAAGTTATGAATATTTATGTGGTCAGCACACAGAATCCCATTTTCACAAATACCATTTTGATGGGTTGAACAAGTTCATCTAAGCCACTTCCACATCCTGGTGGATGCCTGGAAGAGATGAGCGGATGGCGTTTCTGTAAATTCCCTTGAGCAAGGAAACCTCTGAAACAGATGGGTATGTAAGCCCTTGCTCATTTGGTAAATATATTATGTGTTTCCATGTTGTCAACACGCATCAAGCCTGCACTATGTGCCCAACGGCATGCTGCTGCTTTCTAGTGTTAGACCCTCACGGACACACTAGGACACCTTCTCCCCACTGGGTCCTGAGGCTTTAGGGGACAGTCCAGATCTGGGATGGACAGGGGTAGGCACCCTGCTAAGGCAGAGCTCATGGGTGTGCATGGGGCCATGTAACTTGGAGCCCGGCCAGGCTGTGGACCGAGGACCTGTTGCCAGCTGGGCAGACCAGCGGGCTCAGGACTGCTCCTTGTCCTGCCGCCAGTCTTCCTTCTCGCCTTTTCCATCTGGCTGACCTCCAGGGACAGCTCCAAGAACCTCTTCCCCAGCACAGGCTACCCTGGACACAGGTCTCACACTTCAGCTAGAAAGCATTTTAATGCTTGATCACAATGAATCCTCCCAATAAGTATTGTACTTTTGTCTCCGCTCCATGTCTAAGACAAACGAAATGCCAAGAGTTTTAGGGGTTTAATCACAAACGCGTGATTTAGAAGTTCCAGTCTGGTCAAGGATATGAATACAGATCTTTTCTTTCTGAACCATGTCCTAAGGCCCCTTACCCTGTTTCTTATCCTTAAGTCGTCTCCTCTGGAACCTACTCTGGGGAGTGCTTTATTCCCCAAGTCCTCTCCGCCCATGGTAGGTTGGACTGCTCTCTCCAATCTTCACTCTGTCCCTGTGTTACAATTGTACCCCAAGCCCTTTGCAGCTGCTGACACTGAAGAGGCAGAGCGCCTTACCTCACTCCACAGATTCTGGGCTTGGCCATGTGATTGGCTGGCCACTGGGGTTGCAGGAATAGCACAAACAGAAGCGACCAATATGCTTGCAGGGTTGGGCGTGGCCCCTGGTACTTCTGGAATCCTCCTGGAGAGGAGCATGCCCCAAGTAACTACTAGCCCGAGGAGGAGGAGACCCAGGACATAGTCCTGAACCGAACTGTATTGTTTCCTGAACCAAACGTATTCATTTCCTGTGGCTACAGTAACAACTATAAAGTTGCTGGCTTAAGACAACAAAAATTTATTGCCTCACAGTTCTGGAAGTCTGAAGTCCAAAATCAAAGAACAGGCGGACTAAGCTCCTTCCAAAGGCTCTTAGTAGAAGTCCTTTCTTGACTCAGGTAGTTTCTGTTGGTCCTTGAATTATAAATGGATCACCCCATTCTCACTCTCCATCTTCACATGACCTTATGTCCCGTGTGTCCCTTTCTGTCTCTTATAATGACATTCTCACTGGGCTTAGGACCCATCATGAATCACTATGATCTCCTCTTGATCTCCAGCTTAACTGCATCTGCAAAGGCCTTAATTCCAAATAGTCACATTCTGAGGATCTAAGTGGACATGAATTTGGGGGGAATACTATTCAGTCCCACTAGAGTCTATCATCTGGCCCCCCAAATTCACATCTACCCCACATGTAGAATACACTCATCTCAACCCAACATTCCACAAAGTCTTAACTCATTCCAGCACCAACTCAAAATCCAAAAGCACATCTAATATCATCAACTCAGAAAGTCCCAAATCTCATCATCTAATTTTAAGGCATTGGTACAGTCCATCTTGGGGCAAAATTCCTATCTATTGTCCTGGAGAGACCAAAACACAAGTTATCTGCTTCCAAAATACAGTCGCAGAACAGGCATGGGATAGACATTCTCACTGGGAGAAATTGGGAGGGAAAGAATAAAGAGGTCACTGACTTTTAGGTCCATGGCAATGGCACTGCTTTCTATACTATTCAATCCAGTTCACCATCCAAGCAGTCCGGGGCCACGTTTAACTGACCTGCATTAATAAATGTTTGTTGTTATAGGCCACCGAAATTTTGAGGTTACTTGTTACACAGCAAAAACTGACTGATACACCACAAAGCAGTGATGGAAAGGCTTTTGAAGTGTGCTCAAACACCCTCTACAGAACAGATTCTCCTCTCTTCTCCATCCAGACAATGTTTTGCATTATGCACTCTGCACCAAACTGCTGTAACGTCCATCTTGCCTTATCCAGGTAGGACACTTTATAACAACTTTAATTCAACAAATATCAACTCCTCACCTGGACTGAACAGATGTCAACATGAAACTGGATGGATCGCTATGGAATAGAAGAAGAAAACAGACTCGGTCCTCACAGGTTCATAGTCTAATGGCAGAGGCAGAACACAAGTCATAGCAACCAAGGCCTTGAAAAATAAATGTTATAACAGGGGACAATATAACCTTTGGTGGTGGGTCTTACAAAGTCAGCATGGCAAAGATGTTACTTGAGGTGGATCTTACAGGTCAGAGGGGATTTCCAAAGGCTAAGATGGGAGAATCAGAGAAAAAGTCTGGAAAGAAGGATTAGACAAAGGCCAGAATACCAAACTTGGGAATATCTTTTTGCACAGCTGGCCAATGGACAGGGTATCCAAAGTGGAGGGCTAGGAGACAGAACATGTTGGTTCGTAATCCTGGGAGTTCCCCTATATGGAGAGTGGGAAGAGGCACAAGAAAGAGGCCACTTCAGATCAGTAGGTGGCAGGGTTAATAAGCAGAGGAACTTAACAGACGAGGCTGGCCTTGGACAGCTACAAGATGAGTAGATCTCTGCACCTGCCCACCACAACCCTGACAATTTACACAGAAGCTTTAAAGAGCCTCAGTCCTGTATACAGTCCAGAAGTTCTCAATGACACATTGTGTTCTCAAGGTTGTGTCCTTGGCATGACTCTAGCTATGGAAATGGTGGCAGAACATACAGTGGCAAGGACAGGGGCAGGTGTAAGGAGCCTCTGATGGCCTGAGTCCAGCTCTCAGGTCAGCCAGCAGTCACTTCCTCCTGATGACTTCCGCCAACAGAATGCTGTCATGGAAAGCCTTTGATGCCAGACCATGGTGTTTGCACAAGGCTTGATGGGCATTCCAGAGCCAAGGAAGGTTTGAGAGTGAGAGAAGACAATGGGAGGTTTCCTCTTAGGAGAACGTTACATTTGAGTGATGGATGGGGGGATCAGGGGCTCTGGACTGGAGCTGAGGACACCAGGTTAAAGTCCAGCTCAAGTCTGGGTGATAAGAGCCAGACAGAAACATGAGTAAGGACTTGGTGTCTGATCAAGCACTGCAGGCAGAAGCCAGCGAGAATGTCCAGTTCACTCTGATTTACACCTATGCATTTTCCTCCCTCGGTCCCTCCACATCCCTGAGCTATTCCTGTTCCTCTTTGTGTGGGGAGCCTGCAGGTTTATTCCTGCCACACATTCTATCACTTCAGCAAAGCATTAGCAAAAGCCATCCATCCATCTGCTGAGTCCACAGAAATCGGCGAGCACCAGATCCAGGGACAGAGGAGGGAGGGGAGAGGGGATACTCTCCTGATTACAGTATTTTATCCTCAAGCATTTCCATGATCCATCAAATTTGCTAACATGGCAAAAATTCATAAACTGAACTGTGATGGGAGGAGGGGAGGTTCTTGTCTCCCAAACAAGCTAACGAAGTCTGGGGTTTGGGGGCAAGCTGGACATGAGGGTGAAGCCGTCAGAGCCAGGGCCCTGGGTCTCTGGGGTGCAATGGGAAAGACCGGTAGAGAGGGGGCTGTGAAGCCCGCAGAGCCAGGAAGGGCATTTCAGCCTCATATGACAACCACTCAAAGATGGGCATCTGGCTGGCTCAGTGGGGTGTGCGACTCTCGGTCTCAGGGTTGTGAGTTCAAACCCCACCTTAGGTGTAGAGATTACTTAAAAGCAAAATCTTTGAGGTGCACCTGGGTGGCTCAGTCATTAAGCGTCCAAGTCTTGATTTCAGCTCAGGTCATGGTCTCAGGGTGGTGAGATGGAGCCCTGCCTTGAGCTCCATATTGGGCGTGGGGCCTGCTTAAGATTCAATCTCTCTCCCCGTCCCTCTGCCCCTCCCCCTTCTAAACAAATAATAAAAATAAAATCTTTGAAAATAATAATAATCGACGATACAGTATACATTTTATTTTTTTAATTTTATTTATTTATTTTGACAGACAGAGATCACAAGTAGGCAGAGAGGCAGGCAGAGAGAGAAGGGGAAGCAGGCTCCCCGCCGAAGAGAGAGCCTGATCCAGGCCTGATCCCAGGATCCTGAGACCATGACCTGAGCCAAGGCTTTAACCCACTGAGCCACCCAGGCGTCCCTACAGTATACATTTTAGAGGGAGAGTTAGGACAAATGGTACCAGGTTCGTAATTCCAATGGACCCCCTTACCCCAAGCAGAGGGCAGCCTCTGTGTGCCTCACCAAAGTTCTAGGAATCTCTGCTCCCCTCACTCCCATCCTCCACCTCCTTCATCCTTCCCTCCTTTCCTTTCCCTGTCCCTTTCTCTCTCCCCCTGCCCCCACCCTGTGACACCCCTGGCATTTTCATCCTAACATTTCCTTTCTGGGAGCCAGGAACCACATCTGCATGGTCTCGGGATCTTCAGCCCCTCGTGCAGCTGGGCCACTGTGGAAATGCTAGTGATGCTTCTCAGAGAGGGCCCTGGGGGGTCACGCACCACCCAGGTTCCTTCCCAGAGGAAGGTCTCTTAAGCCCGCTGACCCAGCCCACACAACTAGGACAAAGAAATGCCAGCACCCTCATGACCTTCCTCTGGGAAGGAGAGTATATATATATATACAGATTTCCATATATTTGTCCATTCATTTGTCAACACTTAGGCTAGTTCCCCATCTTGGCTATTGTGAATAATGCTGCAGTGAACACGGGGGTGCAGATAATTCTTCAAGATAGTTATTTCGTTCACTTTGGATATATAGTCAGAAGTGAGATAGCTAGATCATAGGGTAGTTCCATTTTCAATTTTTTGAAGACCCTCCAGGCTGTTTTCCATAATGGCTGCACCAACTTACATTCTCACCAACAGGGCACAAGGGTCCCCTTTTTTCTCTACATCCTCGCCAATACTTGTTATTTCTCGTCTTTTTTTTTTTTTTTAAGATTTTATTTATTTGTCAGAGAGAGAGGAGAGCGAGCATGAGCACAGGCAGACAGAATGGCAGGCAGAGGCAGAGGGAGAAGCAGGCTCCCCGCCAAGCAAGGAGCCCGATGTGGGACTCGATCCCAGGACGCTGGGATCATGACCTGAGCCGAAGGCAGCTGCTTAACCAACTGAGCCACCGAGGCGTCCCTATTTCTCGTCTTTTTGATGATAACCATTCTAACAGGTGTGAGGTGATATTCCATGGTGGTTTTGAGGATGAGCGATGTTGAACATCTTTTCACGTACTTGTTGGCCATTTGCGTATCTTCTTTGGGAAAATGTCTAGTCAGGTCTTTTGCCCAGTTTTTTAATTGGGTTGTTGTTCTTTGGGAGGGTTTTGTTTTATTTTGTTTCTGCGATTGAGTTGTAAGAGTTCTGTATAGGTTTCAGATATTAACCCCTTATTGGATGTATCCTTTATAAATATTTTCTCCCATTCCATAGGTGGTTTTTTTCATTTTTATTATTTCCTTTGATGTGCAGAAACCTTCTAGTTCAATCTCATCTCATTTGTTTGGTTATGCTTTTGTTGCCTTTGCTTTTGGTGTCAGATTCCAAAAAATCGTTGCCAAGACCAAGGTCAAGAAGCTTTTCCCCTACATTTCCTTCTAGGAGTTTTATGGTTTCACATCTTATGTATAAGTGCATAATCCATTTTTAGTTGATTTTTGTGTATTGTATAAGGGTCCAGTTTCATTCTTTTGCATGTGGATATCCAGCTTTCCCAGCACCGTTTGTTGAAAAGGACAGTCTTTTCCCAATGTGTATTCTTGGCACCTTTGGCAAAAATTAATCAGCCATGTATGTGTGGGTTTATTTCTAGCCTCTCTATTTTGTTCCATTGATCTATGTTTCTGTTTTTTACGCCAATATCATATTCTGAAAGCCAAGGCTTTTGCATAAATGGAGTAATTTTCAATTCTCAGATAAAGGAGAGGGCTAGAGTAGGCCCTAGGGAAGAAGCAGTTCCAAGTCTGGCCCACTCTGACATCTTAAAGGTGGTGATGGGTGGCAAATAGATCTGGAAGCTACACTGGGAAGAACCCATGAAGCTAGCCATTGTGAGTGGGTAATGGTCTTCTTCTCACCAGGGCTGGGGCTGAACTGACCAGGAACCCACCAACAAAGTAACAGAGATGAAAGTTTACACAGTGATAATGCCAGAACTGGCCCCCGGAGTGTACACAGGCAATCCAAGGTCCAGATTCCAAGCAACACGTATATAAAGCCCAGGACTTGGGGTGCCTGGGTGGCTCCATCAGTTAAGCATCTGCTTTTAGCTCATGATCCCAGGGTCCTGCAATCAAGCCCCACGTAGGGCTCCCTGCTCAGCGGGGAGCCTGCTTCTCCCTCTGCCCGCTCCGCCCCCACTTGCTCATGCTCTCTCTTGCTATCTCTTTCTCTCACAAACACATAAATAAATATGGGGGCCAGAGGCAGGGTCCAGGTCCTTATCTATGAAATGAGCCAGAGCCCAAGAAGTCTCGGAGCAAAGAAAGTTAGAGATGACGCAGTAAACAGAAACTAGGGCTTGCTTTCCAAGACTGGCCAAGAACCTGGGATAGAGAATAGCAGACATGCTAAAAGGATTAGGGTGGGACAGACAGAAAGCAGCTGAGGGAAAGGGAGAAAGGAGAAGGGAGTTTTTGAGTGGTCATTCATTCCTGCCACAAATATTTACTGAGCTGCTACTCCACACCAGGCACTAACGACACAATAGCCCCGGGGACACATTCCTGACGTTATGAAATTTACCAACTGACGATATTTAAAAACTGAGAGAAGGGCCGTCAAAGAGTTTGATTCTGCGAAGCAGCCTCTCTGGCAAGAGTTCATTTCTGAACCTGAAGTCCTCTGACTTGAAGTCGTAGCAGCCCCAGATACACCCCCTCTCAGACTCGCTCTTTTTTCCCACCGGCATGCCAATCTTGTTCCTAATTTAGCCCTTAGAACAAACCAGGTTGTCAGTGTGCTATTCCCTAATCCCTTCTCACCCCGGCAATTGAAACTGATGATTGCAATATTGCCGAGTTCCTTGTTCCACAATCTCTTACACTCAGGGTGTGGGTAATCACTGTCACAGACAGCTTACGGGAGCTCGCGGAGCCAACACCAAGGAAACAACCTCCCCTGTCCCTGCTCTGCTCTGGTCTATTTCAACAAGCACCTGTGAAGTCCTTATGGTACAATGGACTCTGCCCCTGCCCCCTCCACCCCCAGACTCTCTGTCCAGTGGGAAAGGCAGACTCCCATGGGTTATTCAAACACTACGGGGGAGGCCACCTAAAGTGGGTGGGGTGTGGAGGGCAAGCCAGGGGATCTTCCTGGAGGAGGGGCTGCCTGAACTGAATCTTGGAACAAGTGAATGCCTCAAGAAGTGGGGACAGGGAATTGCAGAATTAGCAGGGACTGTGGGAGGCAGCAGGAGCACAGAGAGCCAGGAGATTTTACACAGAACGGAGCTGCTGGGGTCCAGTCCAAGTGCAGCAGAAGAGGGGGCTGTAAGGGACCCTAGGGCCCACCCCTGGAGGGCCTTGTCAGCCAGGCTAAAGAGCCTGAGTTAATTTGGGGAGCTGATGGAAAGTCACTGAGGGATGTTCTGCAGAGGATGCCAGTTACGTGGCTGTTACAATAGTTCCCGGAGGTCTGAGTGAAGGGATGGTTGAACCAAGTCACCCAGATGCAATCGTGGGGCTCCTAGGACACAATGCATCAGGATATCTGATGCAGGCTCCACAAACCCCTGCTCTTAACGTTCAAGAGCCACTGAACAGGATTAAGCAAGCCTGACGAAAGCACTGGCCAATGCCCCACCTGGCTTACAATCTAGAGCTTGAGCCATACCCATAGCCAGCTTCTATAGTACTCTTAAGAACACCCTTCAAAGATCAAAATCTCAGGGCTGATGGCAAAGAACACACATTTGTAGCAAAAGCCTTCTGTTGCCTGTTATACCCTATGACATTGATCACGGCAACTCCTTGGCAGGCAACCACTCCGACTTATACATTTTCTCAGCCTAACTAGACTTTAAGCAGAAAAGGGTACGGGAAAGAACATGAGGACTAACTGACATGGGTCAGTAACTAACTGACCCATGTTCTGAACCACCGCTGCTCTTGACCAGCCATGGAGCTTGGGGGAAGTTGCTCAGCCTTACCGGACTTGAGTTTGGAAAGTCAGCGCATCTTGGTTCGCCCAGATCTTTCCAGGGTGTCGTGCCGAAGGTCCTGTGTTTCAGGAAATCCCTCATCATGGGCAAACCACGATGAGCTGTCTCTTGCAAGCGCCACTCTCTAGTCTCCTCGTTTGTAAAATAAGAGCTTTAATAGGGGTGTTGTGAGGACATGAGTTTTCTTCAGCACCAGAAACAGATGTAATAAGTGGTCCAAAAATGCCAGTTCCCTGTTTCACTCTTCTGTCGTTTAGGCTCCCTCCCCCAGGTTGCAAATAAAAGCATCGCATTCCATTTGGTTGGAGGAAACAGTTCAGCTCACCAAGCATTTCTGTGGGTGCGATTTCCTCCGATTCTCACAATTACTCTGCATGGGAAATAGGACAGAAACTGTGGGCCCACTTGCTAAATATGGAACTGGAAAGTCAGACAGGTTAAAGGACTCCATGGGCAACATCCTTTCCCACAACCCTTCAAGTTTCTGCCCAGGCCCTGAAGAAGGAACCAGCTACCCACATTTCTGGCTCCCTCCGGAGGAGCAATGGCCAAAGGGATCGATCGAGGTGTGACTGTCACTGAGCCACATCTCACTGATGGGTAGTGTCCCCTATGCCCTCCCTACTGCCAAGTTGTTCGCAGTCTCCGTAGAATGATAGGTTGGGTGAAAACAAGCCAGATTTAAGCAAAAGTTATCCAGGAGACTGGAAACCTGTTTCAGCCTAGTGGCCAGAGCAAACTTACTCCCCCAGGAGTTTGAGTTGGGATTTTGAGCCTGGCTCAGTCATCTTTAAAGCTGGGAACTTTCTCATCTAGCAAATGATCCTTTGCCAGGGGGCACAGTGGTAGAGAAAGGGGATGAACGGTCACAGAGATACCCAACACTAGACCCCCAAGCCACTCACAACAGACCCCGATGGCTCAGCCGCTAAACAGGTCTTAAACCCGTGGCCACTGCTTTTCCCTGCACCGTGTAGCTGCACTCTGAAAACCACACCTCGTAGGAACTCAATCAATTCTTGTTAACGCGCTCACCCCAGACAAGCTGCTTTGAAAAAAGCTGTTTTAGGCAACGCGATCAGCCTTTTTGCTGTCGTTCATTAAGGGTTTAGCAGCTCCGTATTGATTTCCTTGCTGCTGCTTCTGAACTTTAATTCCTACGGCAGAAAAACAAGGCTCTGTCTGCGACATTTCCTGTCCAAGTGGCGGGTAACAACCATTCCTGGGATGCTGATTTCCCCAGCGACGCTGTGAACGGCAGGACGCCTGCAACGTGTCCTTTGTCTATTCCAAAGAGTGATTTTCTATAGCCGCAGGAGGGCCCTTCCTGTGCGAGCTGCGGCCCGACCTCCAGCATCAGTCTGCACGGCCTTCCAGCTCGGGCTCTTAGAAATCCCGTGACCACCCCCTTTCCCTCATACTGACTTGCAGCCACAGGCTTCAGGAAGGTGCTGTCTCCTGTTTATATCATGTTTGTTGCATCCAGGGTTCTCTTAAATGTTAATTCCTACCAACGTGAAAGAACCTTAACAATCTTCTCTGGAAAGCACCACTCGGATAGTTTATCCCTCTACAACATCCCCACCAAGTGGCCGTTCCGGCTTCACTTGGACACCTCTAAGGACGGGAAACTCACCCCCCTCCATAAGAAAGCTACTGCCTCTCGGGAAAGCTCTGGGACATAGGACACTTCATTGTATGGGATGAAAATCTGTTTTCCTGAAACAGCAGGGTTTCCACTGGACTCTCAGCATGTCCCAGAACCCAGAAAGGACAGGGACCTCTTTGTCCACCACAGAGTGTCACCACATTTTCTGGCACACTACAGGTGCTCAGTGTTTGTTAAATTGGCACATTAAGTCCAGAGCCTGAGCCAGGCATCCTCTGGACTAATGCGGTACCCTCAGAGAGGAACAAGTCCTGGTGATGTGCTGTCCAGCAAAACACCAGCTTCCCAGGTTGTGCATACTCTTGCCTCTGCGGAATGAATGCCCTGCCTGTCCAGGTAGGCCTGAAGGGAGCTATTGAACTCTGGGTCTACAAAGACAACAGAGGGACCTGAATATCTAAACCCACAGGTGCTAAGAGCTGAGTTCACATGTGGAGAGATGGTGTGTGATGGTCCAGCTGGGCTCCTGTACCACTGAATAGCTGAGGGACTCGGGGTAAGTTACTTAACCTCTCTGGGCTTCACAGTTTCCTCTTCTGTGTGAGGGGGTTAAGAATAATTATTCCTATCTCCTCATGTCACTGTGACGATCGAGTTAATACAAGAAAGGTGCTTGAAATAAATTTCAGCTGTCATTATTCACACTATGTACTGCTCCAAAGACACCTGTGAGGAGGAGACAGCGGCTTTCCCTGCCAGATTCCCACTCCACATCACTGAAGACCTGGACCAGATCCACAGCACCTGGGTGCGTACGGAACCGCCTCAGTGGTGGGTCCCTCTGGAGTCCCTGTGTGTTCTCTGCACCTTTCACTGCAAATAACTGGGTACGAGTCCCTTCTGTGCCATAGGCATTGTGTGGTGCACATCTGTGTGTATTTCCTACTTATCTCATGAGGTGAACTTCAATATCCCCATTTTACAGACCAAGACACCGAGGCTCACAGAGGTTAAGTAACTTCCCAAGGACACACAGTTAATCCATGTCAGAGTTGGAATCCAGTCTTTGAGTGGCCTGCTCTAGAGCCTGGGCTCTTTCTACTGTTCTGTGCTTTCTAGATAAAAGGGGCCAGTCCTTTAAATTGCAAAGGAATAATCCTATCTGGCAGGACATGTCCCAGCAAAGAAGCAAATTTCTGACAGCCACTCGGGAGACAGCTGAAATTTATTTCAGGCGCTTTTCTTGTATTAACTCAATCCTCATAGTGACACGAGGAGATAGGAATAATTATTCTGAACCCCCTCACACAGAAGAAGAAACTGTGAAGCCCAGAGAGGTTAAGTAACATACCCCGAGTCACTCAGCTATTCAGACCTTGGGGAAACCCCACTTGGCCCATACCTTCCGTCTCTGCAGTTAGGAAGCACGGAAGTGATGCTGAGGCCAACGGCTCATGAGGCTGGAGGGAATCCAAGCAGCCTGCTTGGAAGCAGGGCTCAGGGTGACCACTCATGCCCAATCCTGGTTTCAAGCCATGGCCATAGGAATGGCACTCTCAAAATGGAGCTGTGGGGTCCCACACTCCCCAGCCAAAACCCCTCATCTATCTCTCATCAGCCACATTCAGAGCTCTGCCTTCTGCGTTTGACCTGTATCCCAAGCCCCTGTTCCAGGAACTGCCATCCTTGGCTCCTCAGATAAACTTGATCCTTCCTTGCTCCTGCCTGCCCTTCCCTGCCCCCAAGACCATCACTCCAGAGCAAACCTCTGGAGCCCACTATTTACCTGGATTGCAACCACTCGACAGATGGATCCGTGCCCCCCCACCCTAAGGTCCAAAAGCAAACTCATTGCTCACCACACACCATCACCACCATTCTTGACTCATTCACAAGGCCAGAGGTACAGCAAGGATAGGAGAAGGAAGGCCAGGTAAGAAAAGGAGCTGGGAGGCTTTTACATCCGTCCAGGTGAAAGACGGCAATGGACCAGGAAAGGGGCAGTAGAGCTGGACGGGAACAGCCCAAGATATTACGGCTGGGAGAATGGAATGCAGTGGCCAAGAGCATGTAGATCAGACTACTTAACAGGATGTTGTCACGAGCAGCTTCTGAGATGCTCGCAGTGATCTTAGCTGCCTGGTATTCAGGCGTTTGGTGTTCGTGAAACTCTCCATTTGAATGTGGGTTGGACCTACCAACTCATCTCTAACAAATACACCACAGCCAAAGTTACTGGATGTCACTTTTGAGATTAGGTTGTAAAGATGCCCTCTTCCGGGATGCCAGGGTGGCTCAGTCGGTTAAGCGTCTACTTTTGGCTCAGGTCATGATCCCAGGGCCCTGGGATTGAGCCCCATGTCAGACCCCCTGCTCAGACTCCCTTCTCCCTCTCCCTCTGCTCTTCCCATCCCCCACTCATGCTCTCTCTCATGCTAGTGCTCTCTCTCTCTCTCTCAAATACATAAATAAAACCTAAAAAAAAAAAAAAAAGACTCCCTCCCATCTCTGTTCTCACCCATGTAAAGGCAGGCAGCTGCCATGATGGGAGCTTCCCAGATGGGGAGGCCCACATGCCAAGAAATTGAGAGATTTCCAGCCAATAAGCAGCAAAGGACTAAGCCCAACCAACAACCATATGAGTGAACCTGGAATTGGATTTTCCTCCAGTTGAGTCTACACTGTGTCAGCCTCCACTGACAATTTGATTATGATGTCATGAGAGACACAGAGCCTGAGGACCCAATACTCCTGGATTCTTCTCCATAGAAATGGAGCTAATAAATGTTTTGGTTTTTTGTTTGCTTTTAAGGTTTTATTTATTTATTAGATATAGAGAGAGCAAGCAAGAGAAAGACATAGAGGAAGCACAAGCAGGGGGAATAATAGGCAGGGAAAAAGCAGGCTCCCTGCTGAGCAAGGAGCCTGATAAGGGGCTTGATCCCAGGACCTGAGCCAAAGGCAGTCACTTAACCAACTGAGCCACCCAGGCGCCCAAGAGCTAATAAAGGTTTTAAGCTGCTTTGTTATACAGCCATGGGTAACTGATACAGACAGAGAAATGAACAAGGAATGGTTTTACAACACACAAGAAGTTTGGAATGACCAGTTAGATGTCCAAGATGAAGGAGAGAGACCCAAGTTCTTATCGTGAGAAACCAGACAGATGCTGATACCATTTACTATGTCTAGGAACCCAAGGGTTCCACCCAAGGGTGGAACAAGTTTTGAAGAAAAGAAACCAGAATGAGCTTTGGCCATGTTAAGTTTGAAATGCCTATGAGACATATACAAAGGGATGTGTCCAAAACGTAGTTAGATTTATGACCCTGATGTTCAGAAAAGAAACTTTGGTAGGAGATAACAACTTGGGAATCACCAAGTCCCTCCCTCTGGGGTCATCTGCAATATGATTATATCCTCACCCCATGACAGTTCTTGAAGTATTTCAAAAGAGCTCTCCTGTCTCCCCCCAAGCCTGGAATAGGCATGTCCACTTTCTTCCACCTTCTCTCAGATAGGGTAGTTCTGAGTGCCCCCCACCCACCTCTGAATATCTCAGATATGAACTTTAGTTTACCTGCTCTGCTTATATTTGGACAACCATGGGTGAGTTAATTTTTGATTTCCTAGAAATTTCCTTAGTTCTCTGTAAAACAGGGCTGTTTTGAGGTATAAATAATCCATGGAAATCACTCATCAATGGGCCTAATGTATGATAAGTACTCAATCCATGTCCCTTATCTTGTGTAATTACAGTGTCTAGACCAGCACAGTCTATATCATGCAAACAACACGTTCTTTTTTAATTTTTCAGGAGCCACATTTTTTTATTATGTTGTCACCATACAGTACATCACTAGTTTTTGACGTAGTGTTCCATGATTCATTGTGTATTACACCCAGTGAAGCCACATTTTAAGATCTCAAAGAAACTGGAGAAGAAGGGGCTTGGGAAGATGGCAGAAGATGGAGGACCCTGGGCTCACCCTGTCCCACATTCGCAGCTAGGTCTCATCCACATCCAAGTCAATGAATCAAAAAGCAATCTGAAGACGGCAGAACCAAACTCCACCACTAACTATGGAGAGGAAGTTGCAACTGAAAGTTCAGGAAGATCAGAAAGGCAAAGGGAGGCTGCCCACAGGAGGGAGGGAGCTGGGCACATGAAGACGGAAGAGAAACAGGCCCACACGCCAGAGAGCTCATGCAGGGAAGACTAATCTCCATAAACTAGAGAAGCTGAATTCCATGAGTTTGTATAACCAGTGGGATTTGGAGCCTGGAGCTTTAACAGTCAGCTGGCTGAGCACTGGGTGAGCCAGGAGGGCCAGGGGAAGCTGATCCCTGCCCTTAAAGGAATCGCAGCCTGTGGTGAGAGACAATATAAAAGTTGCAGTTTACCCAGTGCCAGCGGCAAACCGGAGACAGACCTGTTCACGCTGATTTCAGAGCGTGTTGGGGGACTTCTTTGAGATCAAGAGAGCTGGCACTGTTTTCCTCCCCTACCCCCCAGCCTCAACACAGGGCCATGGGGGAGCGTGTGGTGAGAGAGGGGCGGGTGAGGGTGCACAGTCACTTGCTGCCCAACCTGCTAACAGGGCACCACACGGACAAGGTCTTCCTCAGGACTCTTCCACTCCAAGCCCCCTGGCCTGCAGCCTACACTCAGGGCAAATTTTGTTAAAGCTGTAGGTGCTTCCCACCCAGCCAGCAGGTGCATGGCTGCTACCAACCACTACACTGAGCCACCACTACCACACTCTCATACACACCCAGCCACAGCAGTGCACAGCCCCAACCATCACAGCGTTTTGGGCGGGTCTGGCATAGAACTAGTGGCCCAGCACAAATGTTGCTAACACCACTGCCCCACTCCCAAGTTCCCCAGAGGGCACACCCTCTCAGAACTGGCCTTCCTGTGTCCCACTAGCACCACAGAGAACCATCACAGCCCACAACAGTCAGAGAGGCAGGGAAGATGACTGCCCTGAAATGAAAAAAGACTCAGACACAACAGCAGGGCGTGTGCAACAGGCCTGGGGAACAGAGGATGCCACACTGCTGGGCACTCCAGGACCTCTTTTTCATAAAGCCACCAGTTTCAAGAGCAGAAGACACAGCTTGCTTTCTTAACACAGAGAAACAGACAGAGGCAGACAAAATGAGGAGACAAATTTATCCCAAATGAAATAACAGAACAGAAAGAACAGATCTCTGTCATGGCCAGAGATCTAAGGGAAACAGATATAAGCACCAGGCCTGATAGAGAATTTAAAGGAATGATCATAAGGATACCCACTAGACATGGGTGAAATCCTCGACCCAGAGATAAGGAATAGCAGCAGAGCTAAAGGGCTCAATAAATGAAATGAGAAGCATGCCTGATGGAATGAACAGCAGGATAGAAGAAGCAAAGGAATGAACTAGTGACCTGGAAGACAGGGTCATGGAAAGTAATCAAGCTGAACAAAACAGAAAAAAAAATTATGCAAAACAAAAAGAGACTTTGGGAACTCAGTGACTCCATCAAATGTTCTAACTTTCATATTATGAGTCCCATAAGAGAAAGAAAGAGAAAAGGGGACAGAAGATTTATTTGAAAAAATAATAACTGAAAACTTCCCTAATCTGGGAAAGGAAACATATTCAGATCCAGGAGGCACAGAGAACTCCTATCAAAACCAACAAAAGCAGACCCATACCAGACGTATTATAATTAAGTTGGCAAAATAGAGTGATAAAAAAAAATTTTAGGGGCGCCTGGGTGGCTCAGTGGGTTGGGCTGCTGTCTTCTGCTCAGGTCATGATCTCAGAGTCCTGGGATCAAGCCCCGCATCGGGCTCTCTGCTCAGCAGGGAGACTGCTTCCTCCTCTCTCTCTGCCTGCCTCTCTGCCTGCTTGTGATTGCTCTCTGTAAAATAAGTGAAATCTTTTTAAAAAATTTTAAAGCAGTAAGATAAAAGATGACAGTAACTTACAAGGGAAAATCCATAAGGCTAATAGGAGATTTTCAACAGAAACTCTGTAAGCCCGAGGAGTGGCAAAATATATTCAAAGAGCTGAATGGGAAAAACCTGCACCCAAGAAGATTCTATCCAGCAAGGATATCATTCAGAATAGAAGAGATAGAGTTTCCCAGCCAAACAAAAATTAAAGAAATTCATGACTACTAACCCAGCTCTGTAAGAAATATTAAAGGGGACTCCTGGAGTGGAAAGGAAAGACCAAAAGTGACAGCAGGTAGGAAACACAAAAGCAGTGAAAATGAAAATTCCTGTAAAAAATCAGTCAAGGAACTCACAGAAACAAAATGATATAAAATATTTTTAAAATACTTAATATGTGGGGAGAAAGGAGTGAAGAATAGGTTAAAACTTAAATGACCAATTTAACATAGTCTGCCACACGCAGATATTATATACAAACCTAATGGCAACCATATATCAAAAAACACTAATAAATATGCAAAGAATAAAGAGCGAGAAATCCAAATATATCACTAAAGTAAATCAGCAAAACATGAAGAGAGATATACAAGACAGGATAAGAGAAAATCCTCAGAAAAAAACACAAAATAACAAAATGTTAGTAAATATGTATCTATCAATAATTACTTTGAATATAAGTGGAGTAAACACTCCAATCAAAAGACACAGGGTGACAGAACAGATTAAAAAGCAAGACCTATGTATATGCTTCCTATAAGAGACTCATTTCAGACCTAAAGATACCTGCAGATTGAAAGTGAGGGGACAGAGAAATATGTGTCATGCAAAGGGATATCAGAAGAAAGCCAGAGTAACAATACTTGTACTGGACAAAATAGACATTAAGATGAAGACTGTAACAAGAGACAAAGAAGGACACTATATAATAATAAAGGGGACAATCCAACAAGAAGAGATAACAATTGTGAATATTTACGCACCCAACACAGAAGCACCAAAACACAAAATGGTTACTAAAAAACACAAAGGAACTCATCAGTAATAATACAATAATAGTACAGGACTTTAAGATCCTATTTACACCAATGGACCAATCATCTAAACAGAAAACTAACAAAGAAACAATGGCTTTGAATGACACACTGGAACAGATGGGTTTAATAGAACATTCTATCTTGAAACAGCAGAATATAAATTCGTTTTAAGAATACATGCAATATTCTCCAGGATAGATCACACATGAGCCCATAAAACAAACCTCAACAAATTCAAGACGCTCAAACTCATACCATGCATATTTTCTGACCACATGCTATCAAATGAGAAGTCAACCATAAGAAAAAATCTAGGAAGAACACAAATACATAGAGGTTAAATAACATGCTACTAAACAATGAATGGGTCAACCTTCAGGAAATAAACTTTAGAAATACAAAACACAGGGGGGAGGAGTCAAGATGGCGGAGAAGTAGCAGGCTGAGACTACTTCGGGTAGCGGGAGATCAGCTAAATAGCTTATCTAAAGATTGCAAACACCTACAAATCCAACGGGAGATTGAAGAGAAGAAGAACAGCAATTCCAGAAACAGAAAATCAACCACTTTCTGCAAGGTAGGACTGGCGGAGAAGTGAATCCAAAGCGACGGGACGATAGGCCGCGGGGGGAGGGGCCGGCTCCCGGCGAGCGGCGGAGCAACGGAGCAAAATCAGGACTTTTAAAAGTCTGTTCCGCGGAGGGACATCGCTCCAGAGGCTTAACTGGGGTGAAGCCCAGGCGGGGTAAGCGCGGCCTCAGGTCCCGCAGGGTCGCAGAAGGATCGGGGGTGTCTGAGTGTCGCAGAGCTTACCGGTATTAGAACGGGGAAGCCGGCTGCAGAGACAGAGCCGAGGAGTGACTCTCAGTTCCGGGTTGCCGTGAACCGGTCGCAGGCTCGGTCAGCTCGGAGCGCAGCCGTAGGCCAGGGTGACGGTAGTCATTTGGCACTGTTCTCTGAGGGCGCACTGAGGAGTGGGGCCCCGGGCTCTCGGCTCCTCCGGGCCGGAGACCAGGAGGCCGCCATCTTTATTCCCGTCCTCCGGACTCTACGGAAAGCGCTCAGGGAACAAAAGCTCCCCAAAGCGAACCCGAGCGGATGACTCAGCGCGACCCCGGGTAAGGGCGGTGCAACTCCGCCTGGGGCAAAGACGCTTGAGAATCACTACAACGGGCCCCTCCCCCAGAAGATCTACGGGAAACCCAGCCAGGACCAAGTTCACCTACCAAGGAGAACGGCGGAATTCCAGAGGAGAAGAAAGCAAAGCACGGAACTCATGGCTTTCTCCCCATGATTTTTTAGCCTTGCAGTTAATTTAATTTTTTTTTCTTTTTCAATTTTTTTTTCTTTTTCTCTTCTTCTGCTAAATTTTTTTTAACTTTTACCGTTTTCTTTTTTTAACGTTTTTTAAATAGTTTATCTAATATATATATATTTTTTCCTCTTTTTATATTTTTTCTTTATCGGCTTTCTTTTTTTTAATAGTTTTTTTTTTCTTTCTTTCTGAACCCCTTTTTATCCCCTTTCTCCCCCCTCACAATTCAGGATCTCTTCTGATTTGGCTAAAGCATATTTTCCTGGGGTTGTTGCCACCCTTTTAGTATTTTACTTGCTCCTTCATAAACTCTTATCTGGACAAAATGACAAGGCGGAAAAATTCACAACAAAAAAAAGAACAAGAGGCAATACCAAAGGCTAGGGACCTAATCAATACAGACATTGGTAATATGTCAGATATAGAGTTCAGAATGATGATTCTCAAGGTTCTAGCCGGGCTTGAAAAAGGCATGGAAGATATTAAAGCAACCCTCTCGGGAGATATAAAAGCCCTCTCTGGAGAAATAAAAGAACTAAAATCTAACCAAGTTGAAATAAAAAAAGCTATTAATGAGGTGCAATCAAAAATGGAGGCTCTCACTGCTAGGATAAATGAGGCAGAAGAAAGAATTAGCGATATAGAAGACCAAATGACAGAGAATAAAGAAGCTGAGCAAAAGAGGGACAAACAGCTACTGGACCACGAGGGGAGAATTCGAGAGATAAGTGACACCATAAGACGAAACAACATTAGAATAATTGGGATTCCAGAAGAAGAGGAAACAGAGAGGGGAGCAGAAGGTATATTGGAGAGAATTATTGGAGAGAATTTCCCCAATATGGCAAAGGGAACAAGCATCAAAATCCAGGAGGTTCAGAGAACCCCCCTCAAAATCAATAAGAATAGGTCTACACCCCGTCACCTAATAGTAAAATTGACAAGTCTTAGTGACAAAGAAAAGATCCTGAAAGCAGCCCGGGAAAAGAAGTCTGTAACGTACAATGGTAAAAATATTAGATTGGCAGCAGACTTATCCACAGAGACCTGGCAGGCCAGAAAGAGCTGGCATGATATATTCAGAGTACTAAATGAGAAAAACATGCAGCCAAGAATACTATATCCAGCTAGGCTATCATTGAAAATAGAAGGAGAGATTAAAAGCTTCCAGGACAAACAAAAACTGAAAGAATTTGCAAATACCAAACCAGCTCTACAGGAAATATTGAAAGGGGTCCTCTAAGCAAAGAGAGACCCTCAAAGTAGTAGATCAGAAAGAAACAGAGACAATATACAATAACAGTAACCTTACAGGCAATACAATGGCACTAAATTCATATCTCTCAATACTTACCCTGAATGTTAATGGGCTAAATGCCCCAATCAAAAGACACAGGGTATCAGAATGGATAAAAAAACAAAAACCATCTATATGTTGCCTACAAGAAACTCATCTTACACCCGAAGACACCTCCAGGTTTAAAGTGAGGGGGTGGAAAAGAATTTACCATGCTAATGGACATCAGAAGAAAGCAGGAGTGGCAATCCTTATATCAGATCAATTAGATTTTAAGCCAAAGATTATAATAAGAGATGAGGAAGGACACTATATCATACTCAAAGGAACTGTCCAACAAGAAGATCTAACAATTTTAAATATCTATGCCCCTAACGTGGGAGCAGCCAACTATATAAACCAATTAATAACAAAATCAAAGAAACACATCGACAAGAATACAATCATAGTAGGGGATTTTAACACTCCCCTCACTGAAATGGACAGATCATCCAAGCAAAAGATCAACAAGGAAATCAAGGCCTTAAATGACACACTGGACCAGATGGACATCACAGATATATTCAGAACATTTCATCCCAAAGCAACAGAATACACATTCTTCTCTAGTGCACATGGAACATTCTCCAGAATAGATCACATTCTTGGTCCTAAATCAAGTCTCAACCGGTATCAAAAGATTGGGATCATTCCCTGCATATTTTCAGACCACAATGCTCTAAAGCTAGAACTCAATAACAAGAGGAAATTTGGAAAGAACCCAAATACATGGAGACTAAACAGCATCCTTCTAAAGAATGAATGGGTCAACCAGGAAATCAAAGAAGAATTGAAAAAATTTATGGAAACAAATGATAATGAAAACACAACGGTTCAGAATCTGTGGGACACAACAAAGGCAGTCCTGAGAGGAAAATATATAGCGGTACAAGCCTTTCTCAAGAAACAAGAAAGGTCTCAGGTACACAACCTAACCCTACACCTAAAGGAGCTGGAGAAAGAACAAGAAAGAAACCCTAAACCCAGCAGGAGAAGAGAAATCATAAAGATCAGAGCAGAAATCAATGAAATAGAAACCAAAAAAACAATAGAACAAATCAACGAAACTAGGAGCTGGTTCTTTGAAAGAATTAATAAGATTGATAAACCCCTGGCCAGACTTATCAAAAAGAAAAGAGAAAGGACCCAAATAAATAAAATCATGAATGAAAGAGGAGAGATCACAACGAACACCAAAGAAATACAGACAATTATAAGAACATACTATGAGCAACTCTACGCCAACAAATTTGACAATCTGGAAGAAATGGATGCATTCCTAGAGACATATAAACTACCACAACTGAACCAGGAAGAAATAGAAAGCCTGAACAGACCCATAACCAGTAAGGAGATTGAAACAGTCATCAAAAATCTCCAAACAAACAAAAGCCCAGGGCCAGATGGCTTCCCGGGGGAATTCTACCAAACATTTAAAGAAGAACTAATTCCTATTCTCCTGAAACTGTTCCAAAAAATAGCAATAGAAGGAAAACTTCCAAACTCATTTTATGAGGCCAGCATCACCTTGATCCCAAAACCAGACAAGGATCCCAACAAAAAAGAGAACTACAGACCAATATCCTTGATGAACACAGATGCAAAAATTCTCGCCAAAATACTAGCCAATAGGATTCAACAGTACGTTAAAAGGATTATTCACCACGACCAAGTGGGATTTATTCCAGGGCTGCAAGGCTGGTTCAACATCCGCAAATCAATCAATGTGATACAACACATTAATAAAAGAAAGAACAAGAACCATATGATACTCTCCATAGATGCTGAAAAAGCATTTGACAAAGTACAGCATCCCTTCCTGATCAAAACTCTTCAAAGTGTAGGGATAGACGGCACATACCTCAATATTATCAAAGCCATCTATGAAAAACCCACCGCAAATATCATTCTCAATGGAGAAAAACTGAAAGCTTTTCCGCTAAGGTCAGGAACACGACAGGGATGTCCGTTATCACCACTGCTATTCAACATAGTACTAGAAGTCCTAGCCTCAGCAATCAGACAACAAAAGGAAATTAAAGGCATCCAAATCGGCAAAGAAGAAGTCAAACTATCACTCTTCGCAGATGATATGATACTCTATGTGGAAAACCCAAAAGACTCCACTCCAAAACTGCTAGAACTTGTCCAGGAATTCAGTAAAGTGTCAGGATATAAAATCAATGCACAGAAATCAGTTGCATTTCTCTACACCAACAACAAGACAGAAGAAAGAGAAATTAAGGAGTCCATCCCATTTACAATTGCACCCAAAACTATAAGATACCTAGGAATAAACCTAACCAAAGAGACTAAGAATCTATACTCAGAAAACTATAAAGTACTCATGAAAGAAATTGAGGAAGACACAAAGAAATGGAAAAATGTTCCATGCTCCTGGATTGGAAGAATAAATATTGTGAAAATGTCTATGCTACCTAAAGCAATCTACACATTTAATGCAATTCCTATCAAAGTACCATCCATTTTTTTCAAAGAAATGGAACAAATAATCCTAAAATTTATATGGAACCAGAAAAGACCTCGAATAGCCAAAGGAATATTGAAAAAGAAAGCCAAAGTTGGTGGCATCACAATTCCGGACTTCAAGCTCTATTACAAAGCTGTCATCATCAAGACAGCATGGTACTGGCACAAAAACAGACACATAGATCAATGGAACAGAATAGAGAGCCCAGAAATAGACCCTCAACTCTATGGTCAACTCATCTTCGACAAAGCAGGAAAGAATGTCCAATGGAACAAAGACAGCCTCTTCAATAAATGGTGTTGGGAAAATTGGACAGCCACATGCAGAAAAATGAAATTGGATCATTTCCTTACACCACACACGAAAATAGACTCAAAATGGATGAAGGATCTCAATGTGAGAAAGGAATCCATCAAAATCCTCGAGGAGAACACAGGCAGCAACCTCTTCGACCTCAGCCGCAGCAACATCTTCCTAGGAACATCACCAAAGGCAAGGGAAGCAAGGGCAAAAATGAACTTTTGGGACTTCATCAAGATCAAAAGCTTTTGCACAGCAAAGGAAACAGTTAAAAAAACCAAAAGACAACTGACAGAATGGGAGAAGATATTTGCAAATGACATATCAGATAAAGGGCTAGTGTCCAAAATCTATAAAGAACTTAGCAAACTCAACACCCAAAGAACAAAGAATCCAATCAAGAAATGGGCAGAGGACATGAACAGACATTTCTGCAAAGAAGACATCCAGATGGCCAACAGACACATGAAAAAGTGCTCCATATCACTCGGCATCAGGGAAATACAAATCAAAACCACCATGAGATATCACCTCACACCAGTCAGAATTGCTAAAATTAACAAGTCAGGAAATGACAGATGCTGGCGAGGATGTGGAGAAAGGGGAACCCTCCTACACTGTTGGTGGGAATGCAAGCTGGTGCAACCACTCTGGAAAACAGCATGGAGGTTCCTCAAAATGTTGAAAATAGAACTACCCTATGACCCTGCAATTGCACTGCTGGGTATTTACCCTAAAGATACAAACGTAGTGATCCGAAGGGGCACGTGCACCCGAATGTTTATAGCAGCAATGTCTACAATAGCCAAACTATGGAAAGAACCTAGATGTCCATCAACAGACGAATGGATAAAGAAGATGTGGTATATATACACAATGGAATACTATGCAGCCATCAAAAGAAATGAAATCTTGCCATTTGCGACGACGTGGATGGAACTAGAGGGTATCATGCTTAGCGAAATAAGTCAATCGGAGAAAGACAACTATCATATGATCTCCCTGATATGAGGGAGAGGAGATGCAACATGGGGGGTTGAGGGGGTAGGAGAAGAGTAAATGAAACAAGATGGGATTGGGAGGGAGACAAACCATAAGTGACTCTTAATTTCACAACACAAACTGAGGGTTGATGGGGGGAGGGGGTTGGGAGAGGGGGTGGGGTTATGGATATCGGGGAGGGTATGTGCTATGGTGAGTGTTGTGAAGTGTGTTAACCTGGCGATTCGCAGACCTGTACCCCTGGGGATAAAAATATATGTTTATAACGCTGTAAAAAAAAAAAAAGAAAGAAAGAAAGGATGAATCCCCAAGTTTTGTAGCAACATGGACGGGACTGGAAGAGATTATGCTGAGTGAAATAAGTCAAGCAGAGAGAGTCAATTATCATATGGTTTCACTTATTTGTGGATCATAACAAATAGCATGGAGGACAAGGGGAGATGGAGAGGAGAAGGGAGTTGAGGGAAATTGGAAGGGGAGGTGAACCATGAGAGACTATGGACTCTGAAAAACGATCTGAGAATTTTGAAGGGGTGGGGGGTGGGAGGTTGGGGGCACCAGGTGGTGGGTATTGTAGAGGGCACGGATTGCATGGAGCACTGGGTGTGGTGCAAAAATAATGAATACTGTTATGCTGAAAAAAATAAAAAAATTAAAAAAAAAAAAAAAAAAAAAAGAAATACAAAACACAAATGAAAATGAAAACACAATGGTCCAAAACCTTTCGGATGCAGCAAAAGCTATTCTAAGAGGAAAGTTTATAGGAATGAAGGTCTACATCAAGAAGTAAGAAAAATTCCAAACAACCTAACCTTGCTCCCAAGAGAGCTAGAAAAAGGACCACAAAACCTAAACTCAGCAGAACGGTGGAAATAAATGATCTAAAAACAAACAACAGAACAGATAATGAAACCAGGAGCTGGTTCTTTAAAAACACACACACACACTGGGGCGCCTGGGTGGCTCGGTGGGTTAAGCCTCTGCCTTCAGCTCAAGTCATGATCTCAGGGTCCTGGGACCGAACCCCACAACGGGCTCTCTGCTAGGCAGGGAGCCTGCCCCCCCGACCTGTTGCCCTGCCTGCTTGTGATCTCGCTCTCTGTCAAATAAATAAATAAAATCTTTAAACACACACACACACACTAAAATTGATAAGCCTCTAGCCAGACCTATCAAAAGAAAAAGAAAAGGACTCAAATAATATCATAAATAAGAGAAGAGAAATAACAACTGAGACCACAGAAATACAATGGTAAGCAAATATTGCGAAAAACTGTAAGCCAACAATGTGGACAACATAAAAGAATGGATAAACTCCTAGAAACATACAAACTAACAAAACTGAAACAGGGAGAAGTAGAAAATTTGAACAGACCAATAACCAGGAAAGACACTGAATCAGTAATCAAAAAACTCGCAACATACAAAAGTCCAGGGCCAGATGGTTTCACAGGCGAATTCTACCAAACATTTAAGGCAGAGTGAATACCTATTCTTCTCAAACTATTCAAAAACCTAGTAGAGGAAGGAAAACTACCAAATTCATTTGATGAGGCCACCACAACCCTGATACCAAAACCAGATAAAGACATCACTAAAGAGAGAACTGCAGGCCAATATCTCTGATTAACAAAAATGCAAAAATCCTCAAAAAAATACTAGCAAGCTGGGCGCCTGGGTGGCTCAGTGGGTTAAGCCTCTGCCTTCGGCTCAGGTCATGATCTCAGGGTCTTGGGATCAAGCCCCACATCGGGCTCTCTGCTCGGCAGGGAGCCCACTTCCTCCTCTCTCTCTGCCTGCCTCTCTACATACTTGTGATCTCTGTCTAATAAATAAATCTTTAAAAAAAAAAATACTAGCAAGCTAAATTCAACAATATATTTTAAAAAGTCATTCACCATGAACAAGTGGGATTTCACCCAGAATTCTAGGGTGGTTCAATATTCACAAATCAGGCAATATAATACATCACATCAATAAAAGAAAGGATAAGAACCATATGATCATTTCAGTAGACACAGAAAAAATATTTGACGAAGAACAACGTCCATTCATGAAAAAAACCCTCAACAAAGTAGGTTTCGAGGGAACATATGTCAACAATAATAAAGGCCTTATATGAAAACCCACAGCTAACATCATCCTCAATGGGGAAAAATTGAGAGATTTTCCCCTAAGCTCAGGAATAAGACAAGGATATGCATTGTCACCAATTTTACTCAGCATAGTACTGGAAGACCCAGCCACAGCAATCAGACAACAAAAAGAAAAGGCATCCAAATCAATAAGGAAGAAGTAAAAATTCCACTATTTGCAGATGGCATGATACTATACACAGAAAACCCAAAAGACTCCACCAAAAAACTGCTAGAATGGAAACAAAAATTCAGTAAAGTCACAGGATGCAAAATCAATGTACAGAAATATGTTGTCTCTCTACTGACCAATAATGAGTCAACAGAAAAAGAAATTAAGAAAACAATCCCATTTACAATGTACCCAAAATAAAAAGATAACCTAGAAACAAACCTAACGCAAGAGATGGAAGAATGGTCTTCTGAAAACTATGATATACTCATGAAAGAAATGGAAGATGACACGAAGTGTTGGAAAGACATTCCGTGCTCATGGATTGGAAGAATAACTATTTTTAAATTGTCTATACTACCCAAAGCAACGTACACATTTAATGCAATCCCCATCAACATACCAACAGCGGTTTTCACAGAACTAGAACAAACAATTCTAAAATTTGCATGGGACGCCTGGGTGGCTCAGTTGGTTAAGCGGCTGCCTTCGGCTCAGGTCATGATCCCGGCGTCCTGGGATCGAGTCCCACATCAGGCTCCTTGCTTGGCAGGAAGCCTGCTTCTCCCTCTGCCTCTGCCTACCACTCTGTCTACCTGTGCTTGCTTTCTCCCTCTCTCTCTCTGACCAAAAAAAAAAAAAAAAAAAAAACCTATAAAATTTGCATGGAACCATAAAAGACGCTTAATAGCCAAAGTAATCTTGAAAAAGAAAAGCAAACCTGGGGGTATTACAATTCTGGACTTCAAGTTTTATTACAAACCTGTAGTCATGAAAAAGTATGACAAAAACAGACACAGAGATCAATAGAACAGAACAGAAAACCCAGAAATAAATCCACAAGTGTGCAGACAATTAATTTTCAACAAAGCAGGAAATAATGGCCAATGGCAAAAAGACAGTCTCTTCAACAAATGTGGTTGGGAAAAGTGAATAGCCACGTGCAAAACCACAAAACTGAACCACTTTCTTACATCACACACACAAATAAATTCAAAATGGATTAAAGACCTAAATGTGAGACCTGAAGCCATACAAATCCTAGAAAAGAATAGAGGCAGTAACCTCTTTGACATCAGCTGTAGCCACTCCTTTCTGGATATGTCTCCTGAGACAAGAGAAACCAAAGAAAAAGAAGCTACTGGAACTACATCAAAGCAAAATGTTCTGTACAGCAAAGGCAATAACCAACAAAACTAAAAGGCAACCTACAGAATTGGAGAAGATATTTGCAAATGACCTATCTGATAAAGGTTTAGTACCCAAAATATATGAAGAATTTATGAAACTCAATCCCCAGAAAACAAATAATCCAAGTAAAAACTGGGCTAGAGACATGAACAGACACTTTCTCCAAAGAAGACACTGAGATGGCCAAAAGACACAAGAAAAGATTTTCATCATCACTTAGCAGGGAAATACAAATCAAAACTACAAGGTATCACCTCATGCCTGTCAAAACAGCTAAAATAAAAAACATAAGAAGCAACAGGTGTGGGCGAGGATGCGGAGAAAGAGGAACCCTCCCATCGTTGGTGGGAATGCAAACTGGTGCAGCCACTGTGGAAAACAGTATGGAGGTTCTTCAAAAAGTTCAAAACAGAACTACCCTATGATCTAGCAATTGCCCTACTGGGTATTTACCCAAAGAATACAAAAGCACTAATTCAAAGGATACATGCATCCCATGTTGATAGCAGCATTAGTCATAATTGCTGAGATACAGAAGCTGTCCAAGTGTTCACTGATTGATGAATGGATTAAGAAGATGTGGTATAGGGGCGTCTGGGTGACTCAGTGGGTTAAGTCTCTGCCTTCAGCTCAGATCATGATCTCGGGGTCCTGGGATCAAGCTTCCCCCTCTCTCTCTGCCTGCCCCTCTGCCTACTTGTGATCTCTGTTAAATAAATAGATAAAACGTTAAAAAAAAAAAAAAGATGTGGTATATACATTGGAATATTCAGCCATAAAAAAAATGAAACCTTACCATTTGCAATGACACAGATGGACCTAGAATAGAACACTAAGCGAAAGAAGTCAGAGAAAGACAAATACCATATGATCTCATTCATGTGGAATTTAAGATACAAAACAAATAAGCAAAGGAGGGTAAAAAGGGGAGAGAGAGAGGCAAATCAAGAAACAGACTCTTAACTACAGAGAACAAAGTGAGGTTTAGCAGAGGGGAGGTGCGTGGGGGTATGGGTGAAAAAGGGGATGCGCCCTGGGCAGTATACAGGGGTGTTGAAACGCTACGTTGCACACCTGAAACTAATGTAACACTGTGTGTTAACTAACCGGAATTAAAGCTTTCAAAAAATAAACCGGAGAAATTGATTTTAATAATGTGCTTAACTTGGTATATCTACAATGTTATTTCACCATGTAATCAATAGGAAAAACTGCTCATGAACTATGTCTACATCCCTTTTTTTTTTAAGATTTTATTTATTTATTTGACAGAGGGAGAGAAATCACAAGTAGGCAGAGAGGCAGGGGGAAGCAGGCTCCCCGCTGAGCAGAGGGCCCGATGCGGGGCTCCATCCCAGGACCCTGAGATCATGACCTGAGCCAAAGGCAGAGGCTTTAACCCACTGAGCCACCCAGGCACCACTATCTCTATATCCTTTTTTTCATTCTAAGTCTTTGAAATCCAGGGTGTGTATTTTACTCGTAGCAGACACCCCAATTTAAACACTGAATTTTCATCAAAAGTACCTGATCTGTGTTTAGAGTTCACAATATATACAGTTAAGAAAAGGAGATTCACACACCCAAATTCTTCCCAAGACAGTTGAAAGTTTTCCAATAACTGAGATGAGTTTCCTTTTGAAATTTAAGAATTTAAAGTTCATGCCCTCATTTCAACAGCAGCAGGTTCTTAGCAGTGAGCGTATTGGACAGCAGAGACCTAGAATTCACCTTAAAACTTTACTGGATCTGGATTACTCCTATTAGTTTTGGTCTTCATGGAAGCAGATGCTCAGAGTGTATTAATCATGCAAGAGAGGGGCGCCTGGGTGGCTCAGTCGGTCAAGCATGAACTATTGTGCTTTCATTTCAAAGACTTAGAATGAAAAAATGACATAGAGATAGTTCATGCTTACCTCTTGATTTCAACACAGGTCTTGATCTCAGGGTCATGAGATCAAGCCCCCGTCAGGCTATGCACCAGGCATAAAGCCTGCTTAAAGATTCTCTTACTTGGGGCGCCTGAGTGGCTCAGTGGGTTAAAACCTCTGCCTTCGGCTCAGGTCGGCTCAGGTCATGGTCCCAGGGTCCTGGGATTGAGCCCCATGTCGGGCTCTGTGCTCCCCAGGGAGCCTGCTTCCTCCTCTCTGCCTGCCTCTCTGCCTACTTGTGATCTCTCTTCCTCTGTCAAATAAATAAATAAAATCTTTAAAAAAAAAAAAAAGATTCTTTTGCTCCCTCTGTCCCCTCTCCCCCCACTCCTCACATGTTCTATCTCTAAAAAAAACAAAATATGCAAGAGATTTACTAGCAAAACACATAGAGGAAAATGGGGAAAGAGGTAGAGGATGCGCAAGGAGCTAGTCTGATGCCCGTAAAGGACAGAAGGAAGGAAAGAGGGGTAGACAGAGGCTTAGACTGCCGCACACTTCTCAGACAAGTCTCCGCAAAGCTGAGGGGCAGCTGCATTCGTCTGTTGTTGCTGTAACAAATCACAAGAGTAACATCTTGAAACAACAGGAACTCATTATGTTACAATTCTTCAGGTCACCAGATGACCCAGATCTCACCAGGCTACCATCAAGGTGTTGACAAGGCTGCATTTTTTTTCTGCAGGCCTTAGAGAAGAATCTATATCTTTCCCTTTTCCAAACACTAGGGGCGTCTGCACTCCTTGGTTCCTGGTCCCTTCCTCCACCTCAAAGCCAGCCAGAGCAGGTCAAGCCCTTTGCGTGTCCCATTCCATGTCCCATTTCTCTGACTCTCCTTCTGTCTTTGCATCTCTCTCTTTGACCACCACTGGGACAGGTTCTCCACTTCTAAGGAGTCATGTGACTCCATCAGGCTCACCTGGATAATCCCCTCCACTCTTCCCATCTTGAGGTCAGCTGGCTGGCCACCCTCATTCCCTTTTGCCATGTAAGGTGACATACTGCCGGGCTGCAGAGATCAGGATGGGGACGTCTTTGGGAGTCCCTGAGCCAGAGTTACTCATCAGAAAAGCCGCCCTTCTTGCGGGAATGCAGCTCCCGTGGACCCCCGTGCTCTGTCCCAGGCTGGGAGCCGCCGGCGGGAAGAACGGCTTTGGCGCATACACAGCGATGGGCGCGGAATGGGATGGCTGGAGCCTCAGATCAGCCGCACCCCCGGAAGCAGGAGATCTGAAACGTGCATTCCCGTGGCAACCACACTCCTTGGAGTCCCTTTTTAATTAGTAAAATAATAATCATCCCTTCCTTTTGTAGCTCCTTCAGAAAGCTACAGAAATTTAAAAGCAAACTCTTAGAAAGCCGATAAAAGCATAAGAAAATCCCATCAAAACTGACAAGCAGAGAAGCCCTGGGAACCATGCCTGCCTCTGAAGTGAATAAGCTTCCTCGATCAGTCCAGCAGCTGTTCCCGATAACCTCCAACACGCGTAATCGCGGGTGATGAAACCATTCCCCAAAATACAGGCATGAAGAGACTTCGGAGATCCATAAAGCACACATCGAGGGCTGGAATGGTTCTCCCCATCATACCTCAGTATCGATGTGGGTCACCTCGCCGGACTTGACTCCAGCCACAAGCAGACGGGGGGCACTGTTGGTTCCCCCTGCCATCTGCTCTCTGACCAGGCCTCACTGGTGTGTCCAGTCAGCGGAGAGCAAGCTTGGCAACTCTTCCCTGAATGTCAGTTCTTAGTGTTTCCACGCCAACAAGGTCTCCTGGTGTCCCAGAAAGAACCAGATTCTACAGCCCCAGGCCTGTGTGTACATCTCCGGTCTGATTCTAGCTTGCCATGTGATCTTTTGGCAAAGGATTTTGTGTCTCTGTGCTTCAGTTCTCCTCTCTGCAAGATGGAACAACAACCTTCACCTTACCTTGGATGTTGGGAGAGTTCAGTGTATCCGTGAATGCAACTAGCACAGTGCCTGACACGTAGTGGGTGCTCCAATGTCTGATCCAGCCAGAGAGCAGTTAAAAAGCAAGGCAGAATGTGACTAAGGAGTAAGAGAAAGAGAGAGAAAGAGGCCACACCAGTGACCCTACAATCCACTCTTGTGGTAGCGAGCCCCCACAAGGCCCCCTGTTGATCACTACCCTCCCACACTGACCTGGTTGAACTAGGTCACCAAGAGAATACAGAAGGAATGGTGGTGCCGTCCCTCATCCATCTCTCCTTCCACTCCTCCGTCTCTCATTGTGAGATGAGGTGATAAACGGTGTGTCTCCTGTCTCAGTCTCTTGCTCTCTCCCGTGGACCACTTGTTTTGGAGGAAGCCAGCTGCCTCCTGTCCTGGGTAAGGACTTTCAATCTATAGATAGGTCTGTTGCAGAGGAACTGAAGCCCCCTCCCAACCACCATGAGAGTGAGTTTGGAAAGTAGTTCTCCAGCCTCAAAGGGGATTGCAACCTCTTGAGAGACTCCACGTCAGAACCACGCAGATGAACCGCCCCCAGATTCCCAATCCACCGGAACTACGAATGCAATGATGTGTTACATGGTACGTGACCTTGTGAATTTGTCTGCATGAGAGGCAGCAAAACGTACTACATTCTGAGCACCGATCTTGATTCTCACACTTACCAGCCAAGTAAACTGGAGGCTCAGAGGTACATTCAGCAAAATGAGGATAAGAAACCCATCTGCTCTATGTAACAAGAGCCATGAAAAGATCCATTTTTATTCAAAAAGGTTGATTCTGGAATTCCAAGGTAAGGAAAGAATCTGAAATGCATGAAAACCATTATGCACAAAGATGTCCAACACAGTATAGTCGAATAGTTTAAAAAACGAACTAACCAGATTGTCCCACGATAGAGAAACAGCATCTTGACTTGCAGGCATTTTACAAACAGTATCTCCTTTAGCAGCCACAAAAGCTGCTTTATCCCCATCAATGAGGATGTGAGACTAAGTCATTGCCCAAGACTGCATAACTCTTCATGGCAATCAAATAATAATTATTGCCAGACCACACGTATATAATATTTACTACGTGTCAGGCACTATTCTAAGTGCTTTGCGTAAAAGTCATTTAAATCCAGACTCGTGTGACTTCACGGTACTCAAAATTTCATTAAAAGCCCCTCTACAGGCCAGGCACTACACCTTAATTATTCCTAACAACCCTGTAAGGTGTGCTATTATCTGACCTGTTTTATGGTTGAGGACACTGGGATCAGAGAGTAAGTTGGCTGTTATATTATTTCATCTTACTGGAGGAAAGATTTGAGTCAAATACACTCCTGTGTCATAGGAGGACAAGTAGGAGGTCGTAAGAAATAGTTGGCAAACAGGAAATACATATAAATTCCCCAGCATGAACTAACATGCCAGATACCACTCTGGAAGTGCTGTGGGCACAGAAATAAAGTCCTGGATCTCCTGGCCTACAATTTAGCAGGAGAGTGGTTAATAAGCATTTAAGCACATGTGTGTATATGTGTGTATATATAGTCAGCTGGCAATTAGTGCAAGGGAAGAAAAATAGAGACTGCGGCATGCCTGGCATGGGACAGAGTTGCTATGGTACACAAAGTGATCAGAAATAGCTTCTTTGATCAGATGACATTTGAGCAGAGAGCCAAAGAAAGTGCTGGAATGAGCCACACAAACAGGGAAAGAGCATTCCAGGCAGAGGATAAAAAAATAAGTGCCAAGAACTTAACATAAGAATGTGCTAGTGTGGGCGTGCCTGGGTGGCTCAGTCAGTTGGGCAACCGACTCTTGGTTTCAGTTCAGGTCGTGATCTCAGGGTCGTGAGATCAAGCCCCACGTCAGGCTCCAAACTCAGCGGGGAGTCTGCATGAGGGTCTCTTCTCCTCCCTCTGCCCCCTGCTTGTGCACGTGTGCATTCTCTGTCTCTCTCTCCCCCTAAAGGAAATAATTTTTTTTTTTTAAAGGCCAAGTCATCATCCAAGCTGCTGTGTTGAAAACAGGTTGCTGGGGGACAAGGACTGAAGCGGGGAAAGCTGTTAAGAGGATGTTGCAGTGATCCAATGACAGACGCTAGGGGCTTTGACTGGGATAAAAGCAGACGTAGAGAGAAGTGGTTGGGTTCAGGATACGTTTTGAAAGAGAGACTACAGGATTTGTTGATGGAGGAAAAGCAGAAAGACCATCAAGACAACTCCAAGATTTTTAACCAAAGCAACTGGAAAAATAGACATGTCACTTATTAAAATGGGGCAGACTGTAGGAGGAACAGGTTGCATGAGGAAACCATTAGCTGGATTTTGGTCAAGCAATATTGGAGATGCCTATTAGACATCCAAGTGGAAATGTGGAGTGATTAGTTGAGTGTAGAAGTCTGCAGTTCAGACTCCTACTGATAAATTTAGGAGTCATCAGCCTGTGTTTAAAAGCATGAGAATTTGTGGCAGGGGTCGGGGGGGAAACCTGGCTTGCTCCATTGGAAAGAGCGTGTGACTCTTGATCTTAGAGTTACAAGTTCAAGCCCCATATTGTGTATAGAGATTGCTTAAAAATAAAATCTTCTCAAGGATTTTGATGGATTCCTTTCTCACATTGAGATCCTTCATCCATTTTGAGTCTATTTTCATGTGTGGTGTAAGGAAATGGTCCAATTTCATTTTTCTGCATGTGGCTGTCCAATTTTCCCAACACCATTTATTGAAGAGGCTGTCTTTTTTCCATTGGACATTCTTTCCTGCTTTGTCGAAGATGAGTTGACCATAGAGTTGAGGGTCCATTTCTGGGCTCTCTATTCTGTTCCATTGATCTATGTGTCTGTTTTTGTGCCAGTACCATGCTGTCTTGACGATGACAGCTTTGTAATAGAGCTTGAAGTCCGGAATTGTGATGCCACCAACTTTGGCTTTCTTTTTCAATATTGCTTTGGCTATTCGAGGTCTTTTCTGGTTCCATATAAATTTTAGGATTATTTTTTCCATTTCTTTGAAAAAAATGGATGGTACTTTGATAGGAATTGCATTAAGTGTGTAGATTGCTTTAGGTAGCATAGACATTTTCACAATATTTATTCTTCTAATCCAGGAGCATGGAACATTTTTCCATTTCTTTGTGTCTTCCTCAATTTCTTTCATGAGTACTTTATAGTTTTCTGAGTATAGATTCTTAGCCTCTTTGGTTAGGTTTATTCCTAGGTATCTTATAGTTTTGGGTGCAATTGTAAAGAAATGAAATCTTGCCATTTGCGACGACGTGGATGGAACTAAAGGGTATCATGCTTAGTGAAATAAGTCAATCAGAGAAAGACAACTATCACATGATCTCCCTGATATAAGTAAGTGGAGATGCAACATGGGTGGGGGGGTTAAGGGGGTAGGAGAAGAATAAATGAAACGAGATGGGATTGGGAGGGAGACAAACCATAAGTGACTCTTAATCTCACAAAACAAACTGAGGGTTGCTGGGGGTAGGGGGCTTGGGAGAGGGGGGTGAGGTTATGGACATTGGGGAGGGTATGTGCTATGGTGAGTGCTGTGAAGTGTGTAAACCTGGTGATTCACAGACCTGTACCCCTGGGGATAAAAATACATTATATGTTTATTAAAAAATAATAAATAAAATCTTTAAGAATATAAAAACTAAATAAATAAAAATAAAACCATGAGAATGGGTGAGATCACCTAAGTAGTGAGTCTAGGTAGCGAAGTGTCTCCAGGTTGAGTTCTGGAGCCGTCTACTCTTTAGAGGTCAAGAAGATGAGGAGGAACCAGCAAAGGGCACTGAGAAGCAGCGACCCTGCATGTGGTGTCCTAGAAGTTAAGAAAGCACTTCAAGGGGGCACCTGGGTGGCTCAGTGGGTTAAAGCCTCTGCCTTTGGCTCAGGTCATGATCCCAGGGTCCTGGGATCGAGCCCCACATCGGGCTCTCTGCTCAGCAGGAAGCCTGCTTCCCCCCTCTCTCTGCCTACCTTCTCTGCCTACTTGTGATCTCTGCCTGTCAAATAAATAAATAAAATTAAAAAAAAAAAAAAAAGAAAGAAAGCACTTCAAGGAGGAAAATTGATCAACTCTGTCAAATGTTACTGATGAGTCAAGTAAGATGATGGCTGAGAACTGGCCACTGGACTTGGAAGCATGGAAGTTGTTGGTCACCTTGACAAAGAGTTGTATTGCTGGTATGATAGGTATGAAAGCCTGGTGGGATTGGCTATAAAATAGGAGAATAGGAAGTGGGGGCAAGCATGCATATTCCTCCCACTGGAATACTACTACAGTCACAAACTGGTCCATCAATGTGATTAAGGTGAATATAGAGCCACTTTCCCCTTTGCTGTGTTGATAGAGCTCAGGACAAAGGAGTAGCTTCTCATCAGCAAGAAACCAAAGAGGAAAATGACATTCATATCAGGCAGAGCTCTCTGCCTAAATTGGCAGAGAGGAGCATGGCTGGAGACAGGGAACCTAGATGGCCATTCTTGGGAGCGCTCCAGGAACCCATAAGGAACCAGGAGTATGGGATTTGGGCGAGGACTGAGCCAGGCTATGTCAACTCCCCCACCATGGGTAACCCAAGGAACTGGAGAAATGTAGATAATTTAACTTAATGAAAAAAATTAGTATCATGACATACGCAGCATGATTGCTATGTGGAAAAAAAATTCTAGGAAATGACACTAATGAAACTTAGCACATGTAAAACAGTATCAGCATTAAAGCAACTGAATCATGGGTGAGTTCTTATTTTCTCTATTTTGTAACTTGTGGTACTCCGGCAGCTTTAATGACACACACAAAAAAAATTTAAGGGGATAATAATCCGAGACTTTCTCCTAGAGTTGTTATGAAGATTATAATAATGACTAATATTTAAATAGCTCACAAAGTGCTTTTCACACATGTAATCTCATTTAATCTTCACAATCAACATGTCTTCTCTTGGCATTTTGCAAACGCCTTCATTATTGTACTTAGCAATGATCTGTTTATATCTCTATTTCCACCCTAGACTGAAGTACCCCAAAGATAAGAATGTATTCTCATCCGGGCCCCTGGTTGGCTTATTCAGTTAAGCATCTGCCTTAAGCTCAGGTCATGATCCTGGGGTCCTGGGATCCAGCCCTGCACTGGGATCCCTGCTCAGCAGGGAATCTGCTTCTCCCTCTCCCTTGTTCCCCTTCTCAAATAAATATTTTAGAGATACCTGTGTGGCTCAGTTGGGTAAGCGTCTGCCTTCGGCTCGGGTCATGATCCCGGAGTCCTGGGATCGAGTCCCATATTGGGCTCTCTGTTCAGCAGGAGCCTGCTTCTCCCTCTCCCTCTGCTACTCCCCCTGCTTATGCTTTCTCTCTCTGTGTGTGTCAAATAAATAAATAGAATCTTCTTTAAGATAAATAAATAAATAAAATAAGTAAATAGGCGCACCTGGGTGGCCCAGTGGGTTAAAGCCTCTGCCTTGGGCTCAGGTCATGATCCCAGGGTCTTGGGATCGAGCATTGGGCTCTCTGCTCAGCAGGGAGTCTGCTTCCGCCTCTCTGTCTCTGCCTGCCTCTCTGTCTACCTGTGAGCTCTGTCAAATAAATAAATATTTTTTTTAAAAAGTAAATAATTCTTTTTTTTTTTTTAAAAGAACACCTTCTCATCCTTCTCCCTCCCAAGTAATACAATCCATGGCACATGATAGGAGCTCAGTAAATGTTTGGGAATGGGTGGATAATGGTTGGGAAGATGGATGGATAGATGGATAGACAGATGGACAGGGATCATGGGATCAATAGATTTCAACTTTAGACATAAGTACTTAATCATCCCCAAACCACATAGGTACCCTTAACGTCTACAGATTGAACCAACCACCACTCTTTCTCCTCCCAAAGGAAATGCTTTTAAAACTTTATGGCTAGTTGACCTTCTCCATATCTCATAATTCTGGTGAACTTGGCCTGTCCCCCCTCTTAGCAGTCTTCTTCCAGACTTGTATTCCCATGCTGTTCTGTGCTTCCTCTCTGCTGCCCTAATCCCACATGGCTCCTATCTCACCCAAACCTTTCCACCCAAGAAATCAGAGCCTTCTGAACAGTGAAAAATTCTGCCACAACCTCCAACTCCCATGGTCTGCACTAAGGTAAACCCAGCTCTCATCTACAGCCCCATATTACCTTCTTGAGGGAGCTTCCCATCCTTCCCAGCTCCCGGGACTATTGCTAGGAGATCTCCGGGCTGGATATGTTTCTATGGGTTATCATAAGACCACGGATTAGATTTGCCAGGTGCATTATGTACATTATGTATTTTCGCAGCTACCTCCATTATACAGAAGCTGCACCTGCAAAGCCACATTTTTGTGTGTGGACCCTTCAGTCTCTTGAACATACGTAGGTAGCTCTCACTGTTAGATGTTTGCAAGAAACGTGACCCACTTAGCACACACATCAGGACAATTTCAATTGCAAGTGACAAAAGTCTAGCTCAACCTGGCTTACATCAAAATAAAGGCAATGTGTTAGCTCATGTGACTCAAAGTCCTATAGTCATTTTGGCATCTGACCATCAGGGCTCGGCCTTCTTTCTCAGGCAGGTTCTTCCTTCATGGTGGGAAAAAGAACCACTGGCCCCTTCAACCCTACTTGGCCCATAGTCTGAAATGAAGATGTCGTTTGCCCGGCATTCACCTGTCAATCACATACAAGAGTTCTGACTGGTCCTAAAGTCTGTCTCCATTAGGATGACCAGAGGAAGGCAGAATTGTGCTGGAGAGCCCCAAAAGGAACATAGGAGTTTGGATGGTGGTGGCAGACATATAGATCCCTCAAGATAAAATGATACACACCGGGGTACCTGGGTGGCTCAGTTGGTTAAGCTACAGCCTTTGGCTCAGGTCATGATCCCGGAGTCCTGGGATCGAGTCCCACATCAGGCTCCAGTTGCACGGGGAGTCTACTTCTCCCTCTGACCTTCTCTCCTCTCATGCTCTCTCTCTCAAATAAATAAATAAAATCTTTAAAAAAAAAAAAAAAGAAGATATACACCATACATTTAAGCAGGATCTAGATGGTCTCAAAACAAGTCCATAGCGGACTGGTTACCTGCACACCAAGTAACTGATCCTCTAGCTTTTATATCTGCATCACGTTCCAGCTTGCTAAGAGCTGGGAGCATCTAAATGGAACATGGTAAGGGAGGATGGAGGCTATGTCCTTTGATTGGAAATTTACATATAAAATTATTAACCATGGTTTCTTCTAGGAAGAAAAGTTAGGGTAGTGGGGGGAGGGAGTGTTAGAAAGGGATTTGATTTTTTCCCCCTGTGCTTATTTTGCTGGATGTTTTGGTGCTTTCACAAGAAGCATGAAGGAACAGGGCACCTAGGTAGCTCAGTCAGGTAAGTGTCTGCCTTCAGCTCAAGTCATGATCCTGGGATCGAGTCCCACATCGGGCTCTCTGCTCAGCAGAGAGTCTGCTTCTCCCTCTCCCTCTGCTGCACATACTCTCTCTCTCTGTGTCAAATAAATAAATAAAATCTTCAAAGAAAAAAAAGCAGCAGCATGAAGGAGCAGAAAAACTCCCCATAAAGGAAAGAGAATAAAGACACAGGAGTTTAGCTCAAAGAGACTAGAGAAAGAATGGGAAGAAATGGAGTTTGCCAGGAGATGTGCCCAGAACTGAAGGACCTCCCTCATGCCCTTGTTCTTGGGACAGCTAACCCAGACATGAGGCAAAGACAGGCAGCATCTGTGGTCCCCTCACAAAGCTAAAGACAGGCACAGAGCGGAGGGAAAATTGTTTTTACTAGTGCTATTTGCCCACTGTTTAAATCTATACTCCGGTATAGTAGGAATGAATTCAAACACAGAAATGACATTCATTTCCTTTGAACAGTATGCTGATAAATTAAAAGTTAAATTGGATCTAAAATCTGTCCTATCTTAAAAAAATAAAAGTCATCAATTTCAGAAAAACTGGCCCATATTAAAATAGGAAAATACCGAGTTGGGAATTAATATTTCGTCCAAATTTGATAATTATTGAGTTCCCGCAGATGTAAGTTCCAGTTGAATTACCAACCTTGTCTGGACAGAATGGGAATGATTTTTAAAAAATAGCCTGTAAGTCAAGTTGGGTGAATGATGGTATACAATGTTGGTGTATTTTGGAATGGGGGGAAATGAATGATATATTTGAGTGTCATTAAGGCTGTCCTGGATGAGAAATGAGGTCACTAAATCTGACAGTGTGCTCATGATTTGGGAACCAAATCACCATAGAATGTAAAATTAAGAGAGAGAGAAGCACGGCATACCTAATCCGTGCGCAGGATCTGATCAGTTCCACCCAGAACACAAAGGCATTTGCTGGGAACTACTGTGTTTATAGATCATCAATACTGTATATTTTAGGATCATGTTCAGGTTGAAAAAGGGTATGAAGAAACGAAGAAAATGCAGTTTTACGGAGACCCCCTGATGTTCAAGAATTTTTACACTGATCTGAGTGGATTTAATTTCCTAAAGCAGAGTATTTGTTCTCATCTCAATCCCCCATGGCTGTGGGGAACAGAAAGATAAACAAGTGTTTAACATTCCTGAGTAGACCAAACCTTTGTGCATTATTCAGGATGCAGCTGCTCGGAGGGAAAATTACATGTAACATCTTTCTACCCAAAGAGCAGGAACATGTGATCTTCTAACAGATAGGCTCAGAGAACCCTCCTCTTTTTTAGGCAAATAACAATAACTCTATCCCAAGTGAGTTTTATACCAGATGTATCCAAGGGCTCAAGGAGAGTGGGAGGTATTCCAGAATTAAAGCAAAGAGTATTCCAGAATTAAAGGCAAAGAATAGCAATGTTAAATTAGTGACTGCAAACCAGGTGTTTAAAGATTTTATTTACTTATTTGACAGAGAGAGATCACAAGTAGGCAGAGAGGCAGGCAGTGAAAGAGGAGGAAGCAGGCTCCCTGCTGAGCAGAGAGCCTGATGCGGGGCTCAATCCCAGAACCCTGAGATCATGACCTGAGCTGAAGGCAGAGGCTTAACCCACTGAGCCACCCAGGCACCCCAACCAGGTGTTTAAAACAAGAACTAGGGGCACCTGGGTGGCTCAGTGGGTTAAAGCCTCTGCCTTCGGCTCAGGTCATGGTCCCAGTGTCCTGGGATCGAGCCCCACATCGGGCTCTGTGCTCTGCAGGGAGCCTGCTTCCACCTCTCTCTCTCTCTGTGTCTGCCTCTCTGCCTACTTGTGATCTCTGTCTGTCAAATAAATAAATAAAATCTTAAGAAAATAAAAAAATTAAAATAAAATAAAACAAAAACTATTACAGGGCAAGACAAGAGGGCCACGTTTCCCAGACCCCCAACCCCCGCCATTGCCCAAAGGCCTCACACAGTCTTCTGCACTCTCTTCAATTGACTGTTACACAACCAGTCGCAGAGAAAACGGACAAATGTCATACAGCTTTAATTCTGTGCCTCATTATCAGGTCCCACCACCTGTAATGCACCATGAATTAATTAATTCCGTAATTAGGTTGTAAAGAACAATTATATTCTATTCTTTGGGTCCTTACGTGTTAATTTGTTTAATGTCATCCTCTTTTAAGACCTAGAAATGTGTAGCCCTGTTTTAGCAAGTAGGTTTTCTTTTTTTTTTTTTTCCCTAAAATATGGGGAATCAAGGGAGGTGGAAATAGTTCTATTTTCTTTCATCCCCAAGAAGCCATGGTTGCCAAGGAGGATGACCATGAAGATGGTCAATGTAATTGAGAGACCGGGAGGCGTGGGGGGGGGATGGGAATGATGGGGGAACGGGCAGGTGGGTAGTGACTGTAGCGGACAGAAGAGCCCACACCCAGATGCCCCACTAAGAAGAATCGGTGCCTCTTTAACACCAGCTGATGGTTGCCACGCAGAAATTCCAGCCCAAGTTTGCTGAATCTTCCTGTGTTTTCAAGAGAAGCCATAAATAAAAATGTTTAATGAAATAATCCCACCTTTTAAAGGCTGCCTCCACTCTTTATACCAAAACAAAATATGTCTCCCACCCACTGTTAGCCTGTGGATCCCCAGCTTGAACTCATGACATAAAGATCAAAGTCCAGTTGTAAGGCATCTAAACCCCCATGGCAATGTGCGGATCACCTTGACAAGGTTGGGACAAGCACACGCTGATCGGGTCCTTGTGCAAACAGACATGAGGGGATGACCCAAAGTTCATGTCTTCAGTGCGGATGTACAGCCACTGTTCCTGTGATATGCATGCTGTATGTTAACTGGGGGACAAGCCATGTTAAATGCATGCATGTTTCCATTAGAGACCCTCATACAAACCACAGGACACGGACTTTGGAAAATCATAAACTTTTATCAGAAGAAAACCAGGAATGAGTGCGTTCTGAATTATTTAACTATGGGAATTGCTTAGTAAGTTGAGGGAAGGGGGAGGTTGAATTCAGGAACCACAAAAGTACAGAACGGGGCTTCAAAGAAATAGTAACAGGTAAAACCATAAGATTTCCTTATACTTATCCAACAGAATATTCACGGGGTGACAAATATGGCCACACACAGTGCAACAAGATATGCGTGCGTATGTTATTTGATCTTTATGACAACCCTAGACCTTAGTTGGGGTTCCTGAAGAAGCAGAACCAGAGGCAAAAATTTGAATGCAAGTGTGTATTTAAGAGGTGATTGCCAGAAAAGCTGGCTGGGGTGGGAGGGGTGGAGAAGTGAGACAGAGAGGGAGGAAGTCAGAAAAGGGTCTATTGTTGCAGTTACCATCATGAGCAACTGGATTTCATTACCAGCAGGGAGCCCCGGGGTACAGTCTAGATGAGGCACATCAGCCACCCATTCAAAGAGTGAAGGAGCTGGGATATTTATACAACTACTCCCTTTAGTCACTGACTGAAAGCGGGCTCGGGGAACATTGGTTCCTTGGCATTTCAAGCAGTCATGCTAATGTCTTTGGCAGCCTCAGAGAGCCCCCAGGAGAAGAAATCCAGGTGCTGGCAATGAAAAGTGAGGCCAACATGCACAGAAATGAGTCAGAGAGATGTGGGCAGAACACACAGAGTGTCTGCTACAGCTCTTAAGGTCGAACCTACCAGTAGCCCCACCTTACAGAGGAAGAGACACGTGGAGTTTGCTCCTCAAATAGAAAAGCATTCCCCCCCATGGAAGCTTGCCTTGTCAGTCAGGAAGACAAGGCTCCTGGAAGAGACAGGGGCGTGGTGGGTGCAAGTTGTCAGCTACACTAGCAGCCGGAGAAGGAAGACGCTGGCTCTGTGCCCCGGTCCCCAGGTTTAAGCACCAACAATGCATCGGCAGGCAGCAGCAAGAAGGGCTTTGAAGCCATGAGGTCTGTGACCTCTGGGCATCATCAGTGATGATGGGGACATCACAGTGAGCACAGACAAGAAAGAAGGAAAATGACAAATACTTTATAATAACCAGAATAGCAGTTGTGAGGACCAGTGAGCTACCCCCCAAGACCTTCAATACTATTTCATGAAAAGGTGAGAATAGAGCTATTTCTCTAGACTGTTTGTGACCATTTAGAGTGACCAAATTTTTATCCATAACGGACAGAAATTAAACACTGATGGTGCCATGGGCTTCCAGAAATACTTTCCCTTTCCCCCACTGAAGGTTGTACCAATAATTTAGGAGGACATAGATCAATTACCAAACTATTAAATGCCAGTTAACATCTTCGGAAACTGAATACAGAATGAACCAACCAACACTGCCTTGTTATGGCCCCATTGTGTATAAGAATTAGGTTTAAATGCTTAATGAATGTATGAAAATATAATTACCAAGTTATTGCTCTGAGAGAGCTGATTAGTAATCATATCATTGAGTTTTCCACTGTGCTCTTGAGTTATTGAATTGGACTATTTCTGCCCTTTTAAGACATGAGGGCTAGCTCACTCTCTCATGCTCGCTCTCTCTCTCTGCCACACACGCAGAGGGAAGACCATGTGAGCACATTGGTGAGAAGGCAGCCATCTGTAAGCTTTAAAAGGGAGCCCTCAACAGAAACTGAATCTGCCTGCACCCTGACCTTGGACATCCCAGCCTCCGGAACCAAGAGAAGTAAAGGTCTATTGTTTAAGCCAACCAGACTATGGTATTTTGTCACAGCAGCCTGAGTGACTAAGACCCTCTCCTGTGAGACTCTAATCCACTTGGGAATTGGACATTGACCCTCTTCACTACTTCTAGTCCCCAAGGGAGAGCCTGGCACATAGTAGGTGCTTATGAATGAATACAATTTTTGTCTTCATTTCGAGCTACAGCATAGAACTGAATGATCATATTCAGAAAATATAATTTGAATCTTGGGTCTCCTGCTTATTTTTTTTTCTAAAGATTTTATTTATTTGACAGAGAGAGAGAGAGTAGGCAGAGAGGGAGGCAGAGAGAGAGAGGGGGAAGCAGGCTCCCTGCTGAGCAGAGAGCCCAACGTGGGACCCGATCCCAGAACCCTGAGATCACGACCTGAGCTGAAGGCAGAGGCTTAACCCACTGAGCCACCCCGGCACCCCGGGTCTCCCACTTATTCACTCAGCAACCACGATCAAGCCATTTGGCCTCTCTAAATATCCATTTCCTTCATTGTAAAAGGATGGTTATCTTAGCTTGGTTTTCATCACGGTGGACCATGAGATAAGGACTTAGAAGCTGGTGATTCCATGAAGGGTGCGAAGGTGGAAAAAGACCGAGATGAAAGCGAGCTGAGCTAGTGTTCATGAGAAGGTTATTGCTGTGGGCCACGGGAGCTCACTCCCACAAGGGAAGCTCTGACCAATGGTATAAAATGTGCCCCACAGAAACTTCACACAGGCCAGAAGCTGGGACAGATTACCTGCTGACTCCACCTTCTCCCTGGCTGAGGGCTACCCCCACTCCCTGCCCCAAGATCTTATCTTCTACTTTCAGGCTTTTCTCTGTGCAGTTGGCCAAGTTTCCATGGTGACAGGTAATGCCCTTGGGTGCCTGAAGTAAAGAATCTTTTCACTGACAGGAATCAGAGCTGCAGGTGAATTCCGGTGGGCCATGAGGAGGGAGGATGGGGCATGACCAGTATCTGCCACAGGAACCACCTCACAGAGACACTGGGAGTATTAACTGAGAGAACGTACACCGCACCAACCACAGTGCATCCTCCGTGAAAAATCGCCTATAGGGACGCCTGGGTGGCTCAGTTGGTTGGGCAGCTGCCTTCGGCTCAGGTCATGATTCCAGCGTCCTGGGATCGAGTCCCGCATCGGGCTCCTTGCTCGGCAGGAGCCTGCTTCTCCCTCTGCCTCTGCCTGCCATTCTGTCTGCCTGTGCTTGCTCTCTCTCCCTCTCTCTCTGACAAATAAATAAAATCTTTTAAAAAAAATCGCCTATAGATTTTTGGGGTGATGGTTGTAGCTGCTGCTCTTGTTAAAGATGGCGGTGGAGCCTGCAACTCGTAAAGAGAATACTTGAATTTACAAGTCAATTCCACAACGCCGCTGCCTGTTCTGAACCTAGGGCTTTTGCAGGTCCCTGAATTACAACAGGAAAGAAAATATGATCACTGCCCCCACGGAGCTCACATTCTAGAAGACAGCCAGACACCAAAGAAAATGTTGATTCCCTGATCTGTCCGCCTTCGTCTCTTTGGGTGGGCTTGCTCTCTCTTTATGGTATCAAGGGAAAAGGAAAACCATCAGTGCATGTACTGATTTTCTTACTGACGAAACGAAAATAGCAAATACATCATCACCTCCACAAAATCTTGTACCACATTCATGCCTTGGGTGCAATGACCACTGCCTCTATCGATGTGGTTATATTCATGGGATTCTCCTCCTCCTAAGCACTAGGACCCTTCAACAGCATCTTAGCTTATGCTTTCCCAGAAGTAGGCACTGAGAAGATGCAAGGTCAAGGAATTAATTTGGGAGGTGATCTCAGGAAACCCCAATGGGGAAGTGGGACAGTGAGGGGGGAGAGGCAACCAGTGTCTGGTGTATTATCAACCAGGTTCATGGTGAGCAACCAGACCTTAACCAAAGTGGGGAACTCTGGGAGTCAATGCAGAGCGCACCTGGAGGATGAGGGATCCCGAGTGTTTAACATACAAATTCCCATTAGGCACCAGTGAAGGGATGCTCCCAGAAGGGGCTAATTAACTCTTCTGGGCTGCCAAGCTTTTCCAGTGGAGCAGGTTCTAGCTGCCAGAGGAAACCTCAGGCCATTGGAAGTGGGAGCACAGTAGAGGCTTAACTGAGAGGTCTCGTGTAGGCAGGTGTCCAACAAAACCACAGAGAGATTTACTGCAAAACATAAACTATGTGAGTCCAGGGACTGGGTCTGTTTCCATCCTGGATCTTCAGTTTCTAACACAGTCCCTGGCACATAGTAGGCATTCAGTGAATACTTTTAGATAGATGGATGGATGGACAGACAGAGGATGGATGGATGGCATTGGCCCTGAATCTTAAAGGAGTAGAAGGAGTTCACCATGCACCCCAGGATAAAGGAACATCTTTATTAAAACTACAGAGTTCTGCAAAACAAGCCTCCATGTTAGGGAAGCTCTTAGGGCATCCATTCCTTTTTTTTTTTTTTTAATCTACAGCTATGTACAGACACACATATGTCCATATACACATACATACACACACATATACATATTAATAGAGATAAGGGAATATTACTCAGCCATCAAAAAGAATGAAATCTTGCCCTTTGCAGCGACGTGGATAGAACTAGAGGGGATTATGCTAAGCAAAATAAGTCAATCAGAGAAAAATACCATATGATTTTATCCCTATGTGGAATTTAAGAACCAAAACAGATGAACAGAGGGGAAGGGAAAGAAAAATAAAATAAAGAGAGAGGGGCAAACTGAAAGAGACTCTTCACTCTAGGGGACAAACTGAGGGTGGCTGGTGGGGAGGCGGGTGGGGGGATGGGGTAACTGGGTGATGGGCATTAAGGAGGGCTCGTGATGGAGTGAGCACTGGGTGTTACATGCAACTGAAGAATCACTAAATTCTACCCCTGAAACTAATAATACACTATGTTAACTAACTTGAATTTAAATTTGAAAAAATCTACAGCTGCTTAGAAAGTGTTTCCTTCTGTGAAGGCATTATTTGCCTCCCTGTAAATTCCACTCTCCTTCTACTTTTGCCCTTTGATGTAACAACAACCAAAATCTGACTTCTCTTTCGTCTCACAGTCCTTCAGATACTCGAGGACATGTCCCCTTGCCCCCAACTTAAAAATCATTAGTGTCTTGTCGATACCACTGAAATATTTTCATCCAGAGAGTTTTTGACAGGACTTTAGATTTTAGGTCCTCAGATTAAGAGTGTAGGATACAAGGTTGGATAGTAACTTTAGTGTCCTCCGGATCTGGGTTGATTTTGACACGACCAGCTGTGTGACTTGGGGTGAGCAACCTGTCTTCCCTGAACCGAGCTCTTCCTCTGTAGAATGAAAAGCCGAATGCTGATCTCACTGGAAATGCCAGCGGGCATGTAATCAAGTTCCTTCTCTTCCACAGAACTTCCTAAACTTTTGCCTACCATGTTCCTGCTCAGCCACATCCCTCTGGCATTCCTCCCTCTCCCCAGGGCATGTGACCTTTCATTCAAGAAGGATGAGGCCAGATAAATATCCATGTCACCCAGGCCATTGAACAGAGAATTTAGTCCAAAGGAGGCCACCCTCGTCCTCCCTCCCTCCTCTCCAGCAGCTCGAAGTTAAGCAGCCATCCTTGTTCCTGCAAAGGCCAGAATAAGTACGCTCGTTTGTTCCCCCGCTGAGCAAAGGGACTGATTACCCAAGAAAGAGAAGTGTCACCCACAGAAATCAATACAGATGAGGCTTTGAAAGGGTTGGCTGGCTGCACAGGATTAGATACTGATCTCTCGTTTTCCCAGTTATAGTTATTGCTCTGTTCGCCACCTGTGGAGGCCACTTCTAATCTCCTCCTAATACCAAACAAGACCAGAGAGCTCAGCTGGGAGCCGACTAGCTACACGACGGTAGCAGAACATGGAGGAATTCCCAGTATCCTGGTCTAAGAAGATCATGAACACAGAGGAAGAGATCCTCCAACAGTGCATGACAGTTTGAGAATGATTGGAGGGTTAAGACAGAACTGGGCACACAGACTGAACTTGGTAGGAAACCCAATCTTCAGCTGTCCCATGGAACTCGGAGACGTCCAGGGAAAATCGGGAGGAGGGGAGGAGGCATTTAAGTAAATGTCTGTTGATCCTCTGGGAAATCCTGCTAATGGAAATTTAGTGCATAAAAATAAGAGAACCTTGTTTTGCCTACCAAATTGGAAAAGGCTTTTTTTCTTTTTTTCTTAATGATAACACTGAGTGATAGCAAGTGTTTAAGGAAAGGAAAGCGTGAACGTTTCTGGAGGGCAATTGGACAATATATTTCAAAAGTTGTAAAATTCATCACATACTTTGAACCAGTAATTTCACGTCCAGGAATTGATCTGGAAAATGTAATTAAGAATGTGTGCAGGGCTTTTCTACAAGTTAAAAGGCACATGCCCCTTCTTGGAAGGCAGATTGGGGTGAAGGAAGGTTGACCGTGAAGCCCAGGATGGAGTAGTAACTGCGAGGAGCAGTTCCTAGATGCTGTGTAGTGGAGGGTCCAGATCTGCTGCAGAGAAAACCGTATCAAGACCAAGAGATCCCTGGCAGGTTGATAAACAGGTGACCATCACTGTGTTAGGCACATGGAGAGGACCCCATCCCTACCCTAGAAACGTTCACTTTATAGAAGGGGACATGGGCAATGAAATGGAAAAATATACAGTCTTCCAGGAGAAACCATGGAAAATCACAATGTGGGATGCAAAGAACAAGGGGGTTAATTCTGCACCATGGGTCAGTAAGGCTGCATCAGGGTATGACTCATGAACAGAGTCTTGAAAGTAAGTAATATTTAGCAAAGGAGACAAGTAGAGGAAGAACATTCCAAGGTATAAGAAAACATTCATGAAGTGCATGTGTCCAGGGAAGGGAGGAGATATAGATCTGGAGAGAAAAAAAAAAAAAATCACCAGGGGCCCCTAATGGCCACAGTGAGGAAGCTGGGTCACAGTGATGCAAGCAAGCCAGGATTCCAATGCAAGGAGATATGAAAGCTGGAACAATGGCTCAGGTTTTCCTTTAAAAACAAAGTCAAGGGACGCCTGGGTGGCTCAGTTGGTTAAGCCTCTGCCTTCAGCTCAGGTCATGGTGTCAGGGTCCCGGGATCAAGCCCCGCATCGGGCTCTATACTCGGCAGGGAGCCTGCTTCCCCCTCTCTCTCTGCTTACTTGTGAACTCTTGCTCTGTCAAATAAATAAATAAAATCTTTCTTAAAAAATAAAAATAAAAACAAAGTCAAGTGCCTTGAACTTTTGACCCAGGTTCTTCTTGCTACCGGTCTCTTCATGACATCCCTTCAAAAATAAAGTATATATAAAAGCTCAAACTCTGAAAAATTCATGCCAAATATCTCTTACTTCCAGGACCATTTGAAACTGTGTTGGTTAGACAATCTCTTAACAATCTTCTTCACTTTTACCATCTTGAAGGGATGGGCCGCTCCCATCTTTGCAGCCAATATTCTAGGAGACATAATCACTGAGCCTATTTATTCTACTATGGGTAAGACAATCTTACAGAGAACTCTGGCCAAAGAACACATGATTGCAGTTTTCACTCTTTTCTTCTGTAGACAGAAATGGGTCATGGGCTACATAAGATCAGTATTCATTCCTGGTTATTTACGCTCATGTAGAAGCAGTCCCTAATACTGTGTGACAGTCAGGGTCAATAAAGTCATGACAGCTAAGATGATAATTTTCAGTGGGAGAACAAAACAGGAAATGTTCTAGCCACCTTCCTTTTTGACTGGTATTTTAATAATTCAAATATGCCTTTGGGTAAGATCGACATAGATCTACCAGCTACAGAGGCCAAAAAAAAAAAAAAAAAAAAAAGAAAAGAAAAGAAGAAACATTCTTTTAGAAATTGATAACATGATTTTTGTTCTCACATAGTAAGTACTTATTATACAACTGTCCCTGCTATGAAGTCATTGACAGAAGAAATAACTTATGATCAACTATTCCCAAACCAAAGCTATTCTTTTGGTAGCTGCTTCCCAATATTATCTACTAATAGCCATACTCATTAAAGCAAGTGACCACAATTATTTCCCTCCCTGTGTCCATGTCCTTTTTCAGTGAATTTCAAGCTCTACCATCAAGAGGTAGAGTCTACTCTTTTACTCTTAAAATCTAGATTGGTCTTATAACCTGCATGATCAAAAGAATGTTGGAGAAGAACTCGGCTGTCAACAAAGTCTAAGTGGGAAGCTAGAGGTCAACCCCCACCTACTATTAATAAGGCAGCATCCTCCCTCCCCTTAATGGGAAGGTATCAGAAAAAGCCAGCTAAAACAGAGTTGAAGGAGATCCAGAGTCTCCTAATACCCAAATGTCCTGGTTTCAATACAAAATAAATCATAACAAAAAACAAGAATCTGAATGAAAAAAAAAAACAAAAACCTGATAGATGCCAATGATGAAATAAGAGGTAATAGAATTAGTCAATAAGAATTTTTTAAGATTTACTTATTTTTAAAGGGTGTGTGTGTGTGTGCACGTTCATGCAAGTGGCTGGAGATGGGGGGGGCGGAATGCTCAAGCAGACTCCCCACTGACCAGGGAGTCCAAACTCAGGGCTCGATCCCAGGGCCCTGAGATCATGACCTGAGCTGAAATCAAGAGTCTGATGCTTAAATGACTGAGCCACCCAGGCACCCCAGAATTATTTAAAAAAAAAAATTTAAAGCAAACATAATAAAAATGCTTCTACGAGCAATTATGAACAGATATGAAACAAATGGAAAAAATAAGTCTTGGAAAAAAAGAAATAAATATGAACTGAATGGAGGTTTTAGAACTGAAAAATACAATAGTTCAAGTTTTAACAACTCAATAGATGGTCTCAACAGCAGAATAAAAGATAAAGAATTAGTGGACTGAAAAGCATAAAAGTAGAAATTACCAAATCTGGACAACAGAGAGACAAATAAGCTAAAGGGGAAAAATGGAAAGCTCAGAGACTTTCGGTACTTTAACAAAAGATCTAACATTTGTGTTGAGCCCAGAAAAGAGAAGAGAGAGAACTATTTCTTTCTCAAAAAAGTACTCAAGGGGCGCCTGGGTGGCTCAGTTGTTAAGCATCTACCTTAGGCTCAGGTCATGATCCTGGGGTCCTGGGATCGAGCCCCGCATTGGGCTCCCTGCTCAGTGGGGAGTCTGCTTCTCCCTCTCCCACTCTCTCTGCTGTGTTTCCTCTCTTACTGTGTCCCTCTCTCCGTCAAATAAATAAAATCTTTAAAAAAAAAAAAAGTACTCAAATAAATAACAGCTGAAAACTTTCCAAATTTGGGGACAGCTGGTGTCACAGTCAGTTAAGCAGCTGCCTTCAGCTCAGGTCATGATCCCAGGGTCCTGGGATCAAATCCTGCATTGGGCTCCTTGTTCAGTGGGAAACCTTCTTCTCCCTCTGCCTACCCCTCCCCCTGCTTGTGCTCTCTTTCTCTCTCTGGCAAATGAGTAAATCAAATCTTTAATAAAAATAAAATATTAAAATAAAAACAAAACTTTCCAAATATGGTAAAAGATGGAAGCTTGTAGATTCAAGAAAGTTGAGCAAATCCTGAATAACTTTAATGCTGGCAAATTTCTCATTAGAAACAATGGAAGCCAGAAGAAAGTGACACATTTTTTAAGCATTGAAAATATGTTCTATTCGGTGAAAACATACTTTAAGAATGAAGGAGAAGTCAAAACTTCTCAGATGAAGGAAAAGTAAGAATTTCTTACCAGCAGACATACCCAAAAAGAACAGCTAAGGAAAGTTCTAGAAATGAAATAATTAAAAAGGGAACCTTGGCACATCAGCAAGGAAGAATGTGGGGAATTACAATAGACTTTCCTTCTCTTGAGTTTTCTGATTATGTTTGATGGTTGAAGGAAAATTATAAAAACATGAACAGGACTTGTATGATTAAAAACTACAAACCCCTGATGAAGGAAATCAAAGAAGATCTAAAGAAATGGAAAAACATGTGTTGGGTTGGAAAACTCAACACTGTAAAACTTAATTGTCCTCAAATTGATATACAGGTTGAATGCAATTACTATCAAAGTCCCATCGAGACTTTTTGTATATATAGATAAAATTATTCTAAGATTTATATGAAAATGCAAAGGCATAATAACTAAAACATCTTGAAAAAGACTAAAGTGGGATCAACTCGTATGCAATTTCAAGACATATTATATAGTTACAGTCATCACTATAGTGTGGAATGGGCAGAAGGGTAAATGAAACAGATCAGATATTAGAACAAGGAAGTCCCAAACAGACCCATACAAATATGCCCGATTTTTTTTTAAAGACTTTATTTATTTATTTGACAGACAGAGATCACAGGTAGGCAGAGAGGCAGGCAGAGAGAGAGGGGGAAGCAGGCTCCCCGCTGAGAAGAGAGCCCGATGTGGGGCTCGATTCCAGGACCCTCAAATCATGATCTGAGCTGAAGGCAGAGGCTTAACCCACTGAGCCACCCAGGCACCCCTGCCCAGCTGATTTTTGACAAAGTGCAAATTTTTGACAAAGTGCAATTCAATGGAAAAAAAGAACAAAACAAAGCCTTTCAACAAATTATTCTGGAGCAATTGTGCATTCATAGGCAAAAGAAAAATGAATCGTGACCTAATTCTCACAACTCAGATGAAAATTAACTTAAAACAGAACAGACTTATTTAATAGAAAACATAAAACTATAAAATTTTTATAGAAGAAAATCTTCTGGATCCACAGATAGGCAGAGTTCTTAGATTTGACGTCAAAAGCATGATCCACAAAAAAGAAATACTGATAGACTGGACTCCATTGAAATTAAGTGCTTCTACTCTGTGAAAGACCAAGTGAAGAGGATGAAAACACAGATTACAGGATGGGAGAAAATAACTGCAAAACACATAGCCAACAGAGGAATTCTATCCAGAATATACACATATACATACATACATATATATGTATGTGTGTGTGTGTATATACACATGTACATACACAAAGAATTCTTTCAAAATCAACAGTAAGGGAAGGGGAAAAAAAAGACAATACTATTAGAAATGGGCAGATATTATTAGAAAATGGGCAGAGGACGTGAAAAGACATTTCACTAAGAAGAAATATAGGTGATTATAAGCCCATAAAAAGATGTTTAACATTATTAGCCATTAGGGAACCACAAATTAAAATCATAATATCACTACACATCTATTGGAATGACTCAATTTTTTTTTGAAGTGACACCGCCAGATTCTGGGGAGGAGGTCAAGCACCAGGATCACTCACGCACTACTGGTGGGAATGAAAATGATCCGGCCACTCTGGAAAACAAGTTAGCAGTTTCTCTTTCAAAAAATAATCTAAACACGTCAGTGCCATACAACCCAAGGATTAGGCTCCTGCGCGTTTATCCAAGAGAAAGGAGAACTCAACATTCACGCAAGCAATATACAATGTTTCTAGAGTTTGTACTCATAAGGGCCAACAAATGGAAGCATCCAAAACGTCTTTCAGTGGCTGAGAACTCCACAAACTGGGGTCCATCCGCGTCATGCAATACTGTGCAACAGTAATGAACAACTACTAATCCGCGCAATGACCTGGGCTGAGCTTCCGAGAATTATGCTGAGCAGGACAAAACAATCCCAAAAAGACACAAAACAATCCTGTTTCTAGAACATTCTTAAAATGACAAAATCATAGAAACAGACAACAGATAAGTGGTTCTCCGGGATGGAGGAGAGGATGAGAAAGGAGGCAAGTAGGTATAGTTATAAAATGGACCATCTTCGTGCCGATGGACACATTCTCTGTATGGACCAGATCAGTGCCTGGATCCTGGCTGCGGTGTTGGACCACAGTTTCCTAAGGTAACACCGCGGGAGGAAATGGGGTCAAGGGTACACAGGATCACTCTGTGTTACTTCTTACAATGACGTGTGACTCTACAATGGTCTCAAAACAAAGATTTTCACTTAAAAAGTGAACAAAAACATGAGACAGAAATAAGGCCATGCCAATTCCAAGCCCAGATCTTAAGAAACCTTCACAGCTCCTTTTTCACAGTCCTACCCAGGCACCAGGGGAACAGCCCAGGCCAGCCTGCTGGGAGAGGAGAGACCATGTCAAACAAGACCAGCCATCCCAGCTGAAGTCATCCGGCATCAGCCAGCTCCCGCCAACCTGCAGGCAGGCCACTCCAGGCACAGGACTGAACCCAGTGGAGACCATAAGAAACACCCAGTGTGGCCCTGCATCCCTGCCAATTGTGAGCTAAGTAAACAGCTGTGCATTCGACACACTGAGGTTTTGGCTGCTTTGTTACATACTAAACGGTAACTGATGAAAGTCAACATATTTACATTTTTTGAAATCAGCTTACCTTGGAAGACTCCCTAGAAAGTTATTTTGTTTAAAGTTAGATGTTTCAAAATATTTTGTTTGAATTACACATTTACTAAGCCCTATTTTTAAATCCTCTAGGCTAAAATGCCTATCAAGCTAGACTGTTTCAAGTAGAGGCCTGAATCTGAATTTTTTAAAGATTTTATTTATTTGAAAGAGAAACAGAGAGAATGTGAGTAGACGATAGATGGGGAGTGAGAAGCAGGCTTCTCGCTGACCAGGGAGCCTGAAGGGAGGCTCGATCCCAGGACCCTGAGATCATGACTCAAGCCAAAAGCAGATGCTTAACCAACTGAGCCACCCAGGAACTGAATGTCCACAGACACTCCCCACCACCAGCACCACTACCACGTGCTTCTGATGGTCAAATAGTGGTAGTTAAGTTTATGAACTACAGCACCTCACCTGGGGACTTAATGTCCCCAAGAGCCCTCAATCTGTTGGATTGAGAACTCAGGAGCTTCCCAGAGGGAATCTAAAACTGGCCATCCGTGAACAGAGGGCAGGAAGAGACAAAGAGGCCACTCGGGTGGGTAAGTGGCAGGTTCACAAAGCAAGGGAACTTATACCACAGGCTTATCCCGGGCACCCACGGGGCCAGCCCCCACCTGCCAAATCTTGATCATTGACAGAGCTTCGTGGGGCTCCAACATTTATGCCCTCCAGATGGTCTCAACAACACATTGCTCCCTCAAGTTTCTGTCCTGGAAGAGGGCTCCCACCATGGGAAGTGTGGGTAAAACATGCGCTCCAAGAATGGAGAGGGCACGTGGAACCTCCCATTGCCTGGGTAGAGGTCTAGGGTCAACCAATGCTCACATCCTCTTGATGACCTCCAACACTGGGGGCTATGAGAGAGGTCTACCCTGGCTCCCTTGTTCCTTGGGTGGGGTAACACTGAGGCAGGCTCTACACCCACCCCCAGTGTTCCCATGTTGCTTTCTTGACCACACCCTCTTTACTACATTCCCTCCCCTCCCAGACCCACTTAGCCTCCCGTGCTGGTGCTTCCTGGCATCAACTCCTATAAACACCACCTGCCCCAGAATCTTTGTCTCAGGGTCCTCTCCTGGGAGAGAGACATTGAGATAATGATAAATATCGGTTAGATTTTTAAGTGCCATGTATGTGAGTCATAATTATTGCATTCCTACTAGGGATCAGCTTTGGTGCTAGCCCAGAAAGGGCATAGGGCAGGAAAGCTGGGGGTGCACAGAGTGGGAAGGGAACCCATCTCATGAGTTCCTGCAGCTGTCGCCCTCCCCGCCTTGGACAGAGCTGAGAGTTTAGTTGGGGGTAGAGAAGGTGGCCCACGAAAACAAGGAGAAAGAAAGACGGAAATGCAGAATGAAAGAGGCATCAAGCCAGGCTTGGGTCTCCAGATTAGGCACCTGGATTCCCAGCAGGGGTGGCAGCCACCACGAGCCAGGGTTTCCTGAAGTGAAGAGTCACCAACCCTCCAGGGTCTGAAGGTGGCAAAGTTTGTAAAGTATTTTCACCTCCACAAGAGCCTTAGAGGTAAATGGGAAGAATCTTATCATTCATGCCATTTTTCATAGAAGGAAAGAGGCACAGAGAGGTCCAGATTAGTACAAGTCAAACGAGAACTCGCTCAAGTCTTCTGGTTGGTCTGTGTTGTCTGGGGGCTTATCTGAGAGTGGAAGTCAGCCAGGACCCCATTCTGCTAGGAGTTTCCTTGGCTAAGGGAATACCAAGACACTGTTCTGAAGCCCCAGGGCAGGGAGTGTTTCCAGAAGGAAAGGTTCCTGGGACTCAATTCTGAGCCCAGCCAAGAATGGGGACCCAGTTCCCACCTCAGTTAGTGGGATTTTTCCCATCCTATCTCCTAATCTCACCTCCCAAACCTCCTGCTTCCTACCTTCTTACCCACACCCCTGTCCACCTTGGCTCCTCTGCTCCCAGGGGGATCCTTCCTCACTCCAGGGAGCAAGAGGGAGAGCAGAACCCTAGTTCCCATAGCAACATGGCCAGGTTCACAAGGCAACAAGGTCTTGCCTTCACAGTCAGCTCCATTATAACTGTCAGTGGCCAAGGCAATTTCAGGTCAGCCTATGAGGTTAATTTGCCTGTAGCTCTCTCTCTGCACAGAAGCCCCCAGCATGGAAGAAAAGTCATCAGCCCAAACTGCACTAGTAATCCAGGACCAAATCCAGTGGTCCTGGGTTTCCCCTCTCAAACCCAAGGAAGCTGGCCCAGTTAAAGAGTACATGGCCTGCTAATCCGCGCACAATCTCTGGACAGGTCCTGGGCAGCATGGGAGGGCCATGGAGACTCCCAGTACAAGCCAGCACCTGCCGATACAACCTGCAGCAGGCGCTGGTGCTCACCGAGCCCTCTCTCTCAGCGCCACCCCCAGGTTCAGGGTGGTAGACAGGAAGGGGAGACATAGACACCAGCTCCAAGGGGGGAGTCTGGGAAGAAGGGACCCACATAGTGGCTGGTTGTTGGGAAACACTGTGTTCCCCATGTTCCCTTCCCAATTCAGAGGGAGTTTTGACCACCTCTTTGGGACCTGCCAGAACGCAGTCCTGCTGGGCAATAGCGGTCTGCCCAGTTGGAAGGTTCTGTCCCTGCCTGAGCCCTCTCCTGCTTCCCCAAAGACCTCCCTTAGAAGGAGCCAGCCCTCTGGATGGACAACCAGGGCCTCTTCATGGCCTGAAGCTGAATTAGAAGAGCCTTCCTGTCCGGCACTGGCCCTGCAAGGAAGCCCTAGAAAGGCCCGCTCCACCGCTCACAGCTGAAGCCCGGGAGGCCTGCAGGTGGGACATGGAGGAGAGGAGCCTGGGGCAGGTGTCCGCCCGTGTCCCCATGAGTGCCCGCTCATGTGTGCCATGGGCGTGAACAGTAAAGGTCCTTAACTGCCAGCCAGAGGTAGTTAGAAGATGGCTTCCAGCATAACTTTTAATCTGCTGCACTTGGAGAACATGTTAAAATGCTTACTATGTGGACAGCACATTTCAACACCCATATTAGATCAAGTGAATGAGGGGCACCTGACTGGCTCTATCCGCAGAGCCTCCAACTCTTGATCTCGGAGTTGTGAGTTCGACCCCCACATCAGGTGTAGCAATCACTTAAATACAACTTAAAAAAAAAAAAGTGGACTGAAAAAGGAGTGGGACTAGTAAATGCTCCCACCCGAGCGTTCAGTGAGTGCCAAGAACCACATGAAGCCTGCTCCGGGTATCCGGCATCGGAGGGAAACAAGATCCCACAAAGTGAAGTTACTCACCCAGAGTCCCATGGCCAGTAAGCCTCGCGGCCGGGATTTGAACGGAGAACCCTGGGATGCCAAATCCCTCCTCGTTACTACTCTTCCCCAACCCTTGAGCCTGCAAGAGAAAATAAAAAACCAATTCCCAAGGCAGCCGTCCGTGTGCCACCACCCAGGACAGGGGACGTCATGGGCTTGTGGAGTCGGTGAGGGGAGGAGTAGCAAGTTTGCAAGGAAAAGTGACGGGGGCCACCAAGACGCCTCAGAGGCACAAGGGCAGAACTTCTCTCATCAGAATGAGACTACGGCCAGGGGAGTTCAGGCTGGGGAGGGAGCGGTATACTGTCATCCCACCTGTCGGATCTAAGCTATTGTGGAACTTCCGGGGAGCTTGGAGTGAAATCTGAAACTGGCCCAAACCTGGAGGGCAGGGGGGGATCCAGGGAGGAGGCCGCTCCCCATCAGGAGGTAGCAGGTGGAATACGCAAGGGAACTTACACAGGACGCTTGTCTTGGGGTCCTGAAGCCAGCAGATCTCAGCGCCTGACCGCCTGAACCTTAACAGTTCGCAAAGGCCTTAACGGGGCTCAGTCACACGTACCCACCAGAGGATCTCAACAACACCTCGATCCCCCAAGGGTACATCCTTGAAAATAACTCTCACTGTGGGAATGGTGGGCGGAGCTATATTCCAAGGACAGGGAAGGGGGAGGAGCCTCTGAGTGCCCTGGGGTCAACAGGTGGTCGTGTCCTCTTGATGACCTCCTGCAACACCTGAGAACTCTAAATTTGCCCAAGGTTGTTACTTGAGCAAAAAATGAACACTTAGTAGTAACAGCCATGGGGCCTGGATCCGGGAGGGTGCTCACTTAGATGGCACGTCATGGAGAAATTGGGGTCTGGGTTCATCGTGCCTGCAGGGGTGTGGGGGTTTGTCCAGCAAAGCCTCAGTGACATCAGGGAGGACGTAGCCCATGATGCTGATGAGTGGGGAGGGGAGTAGGTCAAGGCAGGGAGCCAGTCTGCATAATCAGAAGATTGCTTGGGGCACCTGGGTGGCTCAGTGGGTTAAAGCCTCTGCCTTCGGCTCGGGTCATGATCCCAGGGTTCTGGGATCAAGCCCCACATCAGGCTCTCTGCTCAGCAGGGAGCCTGCTTCCTCCTCTCTCTCTGCCTGCCTCTCTGCCTACTTATGATCTCTGTCAAATAAATAAATAAATAAATAAATAAATAAATAAATAAATAAATATCTTAAAAAAAAAAAAAGAAGAAGAAGATTGCTTAAAGCAGGGGCATTGGGAAAAGATGTGACCAGCCGAGCATAAGGGGAGCCAGGTTACTCCTGCTGGACAGGGAGGCGAGGAGTTTGTTTGGAACTGGAGACACCTGGGAAGGGGACTCAGTTTTTAATATACACAGATGACTGCATCCCCAGGATTTAATCATGAAACCTCAGACAAAGTCAAACTGAGAAACATTCTAGAAAAAATCTGGCCCGTACATTTCAAAAATGCCAAGGTCACGGAAGGATGGAAAAACCGACGCCCTCATCCAGACTGAAGAGGACCAAGGAGTCATGATTAGTAAGTGCCGTGTAGGATCCTGGGTAAATCCCAGACCAGAAAGCAAGGGTGCTGGTAATGGACAGTTACCCAAGGTGAGATCTGAATGGTTCTGTGGACTGGGTGGTTTTCCTGCCTCAGTGTTCATGTCCTTATTTTTAGTTGTACTGAGCTGATGTAAAAGAATACCTTTGTTTGGGGAAAATACCGCTGAAGTGTTTAGAGGTAGTTAGTCGTGTCTGCTGCTTACTGTCAAATGGTTCAGAAAACGCACGCAGAGCGAGAGACAGAAAGGGAAAGAATAATGAGGCAAACATGGAAAAATGTTAGCAGTTGGAGAATTTACAAATATACAGGAATCCTTTGTTCAATTTTTGCAAATTGTCTATAAATTTTAGATTATTTAAAAAAATTATAAAGACATTGTGTTTGTGGCTAAAGTAAAAATACAAGAAATAACGGGTGCTGGCGAGGATGTGGAGGAAAAGGAACCCTCGGGCACTGTTGCTGGGAATGCAGACTGAAGCAGCCACTGTGGAAAACAGTATGGAGGGTCCTCAAAAAGTTGAAAAGAGAACTACCATGTAGTAATTACGCTACTGGTTATTTATTCAAAGAATACGAAAACACTAATTTGAAGGGGTACACGTCCCCTTAGTTTTATAGCAGCATTATTTACAATAGCCAAATTATGGAAGCAGCCCGGGTGTCCATCAATTAATGAATGGATAAATATAAATATCGATATACACACACACATATATACATACATATATATGCATACATTACATATACATATATACACACACGAGATACAGTATATATCTCTTATGTAGATATATACACTCATACACAAGATACTGTATACACACACAGAGGAATATTACTTAAGCAAAAAAAAAAAAAAGAAATCTTGCCATTTGCAACATGACTGAGCTAGAAGTATAATGACACATGAAATAAGCCAGTCAGAGCAAGACAAATACCGTACGATTTCATATGTGGTATTTAAGAAACAAAACAAAAAAAAAACAAAGCAGGGGGAGAGAAACAAAAAAAAAGACTCTTCATTAAAAAACAGAGAGATGGTTTCCAGCGGGGAGGTGGGGAGGGGAGGGGTGAGCTAGGGGAAGGGGATTAAGAGTGCACTTATCATGGTGAGTACTGAGTAATACATAGAATTGTCGAATCGCTGTACTGCACACTTGAAACTAATACAGCATTGTGTGTTAACGACACTGGAGTTAAAATAAAATTTTTTAAAAAGACGTTCTCTTGTGTTCCATCACATATTTGACTGTTACTGCTGCCTTGCCTACTCTGATCAATATGTATGTATTTTGTCCCAGGAAAGAGTTAGAATGTATCATTAGCATAAATCTTTATTGAATGGGTTCTGTGGGCCAGAGACTGTCTCAGATTTTTTGGACAGAAGACCAGCATGGTCTCTGTCCTCCAGGAGCTCCCAGTGAGATATGGTAGATAGTAAACAAATTACATAATTTTGAGAATTAGAGGGGAGGAGTCAAGATGGCGGAGAAGTAGCAGGCTGAGACTACTTCGGGTAGCGGGAGATCAGCTAAATAGCTTATCTAAAGATTGCAAACACCTACAAATCCAACGGGAGATTGAAGAGAAGAAGAACAGCAATTCCAGAAACAGAAAATCAACCACTTTCTGCAAGGTAGGACTGGCGGAGAAGTGAATCCAAAGCGACGGGAAGATAGACCGCGGGGGGAGGGGCCGACTCCCGGCGAGCGGCGGAGCAACGGAGCAAAATCAGGACTTTTAAAAGTCTGTTCCGCTGAGGGACATCGCTCCAGAGGCTTAACTGGGGTGAAGCCCAGGCGGGGTCAGCGCGGCCTCAGGTCCCACAGGGTCGCAGAAGGATCGGGGGTGTCTGAGTGTCGCAGAGCTTACCGGTAATAGAACGGGGAAGCCGGCTGCAGAGACAGAGCCGAGGAGTGAATCTCAGCTCGGGGTTGCCTTGAACCGGTCGCAGGCTCGGTCAGCTCGGAGCGCGGCTGGAGGCCAGGCTGACGGGAGTCATTGGGCGCTGTTCTGTGAGGGCGCACTGAGGAGTGGGGCCCCGGGCTCTTGGCTCCTCCGGGCCGGACACCGGGAGGCCGCCATCTTTATTCCCGTCCTCCGGACTCTACGGAAAGTGCTCAGGGAACAAAAGCTCCCGAAAGCAAACCCAGCAAACCCAAGCGGATGACTCAGCGCGGCCCCGGGTAAGGGCGGTGCAACTCCGCCTGGGGCAAAGACGCTTGAGAATCACTACAACGGGCCCCTCCCCCAGAAGATCAACGGGAAACCCAGCCAGGACCAAGTTCACCTACCAAGGAGAGCGGCGGAATTCCAGAGGAGAAGAAAGCAAAGCACGGAACTCACGGCTTTCTCCCCATGATTTTTTAGCCTGGCAGTTAATTTAATTTTTTTTCTTTTTCAATTTTTTTTTCTTTTTCTCTTCTTCTGCTAAATTTTTTTTTAACTTTTACCGTTTTCTTTTTTTAACGTTTTTTAAATAGTTTATCTAATATATATTTTTTTTCCTCTTTTTATATTTTTTTCTTTATCGGCTTTCTTTTTTTTAATAGTTTCCTTTTTTTTTTCTTTCTTTCTTTCTGAACCCCTTTTTATCCCCTTTCTCCCCCCTCACAATTCGGGATCTCTTCTGATTTGGCTAAAGCATATTTTCCTGGGGTTGTTGCCACCCTTTTAGTATTTTACTTGCTCCTTCATAAACTCTTATCTGGACAAAATGACAAGGCGGAAAAATTCACAACAAAAAAAAGAACAAGAGGCAGTACCAAAGGCTAGGGACCTAATCAATACAGACATTGGTAATATGTCAGATATACAGTTCAGAATGACGATTCTCAAGGTTCTAGCCGGGCTTGAAAAAGGCATGGAAGATATTAAAGCAACCCTCTCGGGAGATATAAAAGCCCTTTCTGGAGAAATAAGAGAACTAAAATCTAACCAAGTTGAAATCAAAAAAGCTATTAATGAGGTGCAATCAAAAATGGAGGCTCTCACTGCTAGGATAAATGAGGCAGAAGAAAGAATTAGCGATATAAAAGACCAAATGACAGAGAATAAAGAAGCTGAGCAAAAGAGGGACAAACAGCTACTGGACCACGAGGGGAGAATTCAAGAGATAAGTGACACCATAAGACGAAACAACATTAGAATAATTGGGATTCCAGAAGAAGAGGAAACAGAGAGGGGAGCAGAAGGTATATTGGAGAGAATTATTGGAGAGAATTTCCCCAATATGGCAAAGGGAACAAGCATCAAAATTCAGGAGGTTCAGAGAACCCCCCTCAAAATCAATAAGAATAGGTCCACACCCCGTCACCTAATAGTAAAATTTACAAGTCTTAGTGACAAAGAAAAGATCCTGAAAGCAGCCCGGGAAAAGAAGTCTGTAACGTACAATGGTAAAAATATTAGATTGGCAGCAGACTTATCCACAGAGACCTGGCAGGCCAGAAAGAGCTGGCATGATATATTCAGAGTACTAAATGAGAAAAACATGCAGCCAAGAATACTATATCCAGCTAGGCTATCATTGAAAATAGAAGGAGAGATTAAAAGCTTCCAGGACAAACAAAAACTGAAAGAATTTGCAAATACCAAACCAGCTCTACAGGAAATATTGAAAGGGGTCCTCTAAGCAAAGAGAGAGCCTAAAAGTAGTAGATCAGAAAGAAACAGAGACAATATACAATAACAGTCACCTTACAGGCAATACAATGGCATAAATTCATATCTCTCAATACTTACCCTGAATGTTAATGGGCTAAATGCCCCAATCAAAAGACACAGGGTATCAGAATGGATAAAAAAACAAAACCCATCTATATGTTGCCTACAAGAAACTCATCTTAAACCCGAAGACACCTCCAGGTTTAAAGTGAGGGGGTGGAAAAGAATTTACCATGCTAATGGACATCAGAAGAAAGCAGGAGTGGCAATCCTTATATCAGATCAATTAGATTTTAAGCCAAAGATTATAATAAGAGATGAGGAAGGACACTATATCATACTCAAAGGAACTGTCCAACAATTTTAAATATCTATGCCCCTAACGTGGGAGCAGCCAACTATATAAACCAATTAATAACAAAATCAAAGAAACACATCGACAAGAATACAATAATAGTAGGGGATTTTAACACTCCCCTCACTGAAATGGACAGATCATCCAAGCAAAAGATCAACAAGGAAATCAAGGCCTTAAATGAAACACTGGACCAGATGGACATCACAGATATATTCAGAACATTTCATCCCAAAGCAACAGAATACACATTCTTCTCTAGTGCACATGGAACATTCTCCAGAATAGATCACATTCTTGGTCCTAAATCAAGTCTCAACTGGTATCAAAAGATTGGGATCATTCCCTGCATATTTTCAGACCACAATGCTCTAAAGCTAGAACTCAATCACAAGAGGAAATTTGGAAAGAACCCAAATACATGGAGACTAAACAGCATCCTTCTAAAGAATGAATGGGTCAACCAGGAAATTAAAGAAGAATTGAAAAAATTTATGGAAACAAATGATAATGAAAACACAACGGTTCAGAATCTGTGGGACACAACAAAGGCAGTCCTGAGAGGAAAATATATAGCGGTACAAGCCTTTCTCAAGAAACAAGAAAGGTCTCAGGTACACAACCTAACCCTACACCTAAAGGAGCTGGAGAAAGAACAAGAAAGAAACCCTAAACCCAGCAGGAGAAGAGAAATCATAAAGATCCGAGCAGAAATCAATGAAATAGAAACCAAAAAAACAATAGAACAAATCAACGAAACTAGGAGCTGGTTCTTTGAAAGAATTAATAAGATTGATAAACCCCTGGCCAGACTTATCAAAAAGAAAAGAGAAAGGACCTAAATAAATAAAATCATGAATGAAAGGGGAGAGATCACAACGAACACCAAAGAAATACAGACAATTATAAGAATATACTATGAGCAACTCTACGCCAACAAATTTGACAATCTGGAAGAAATGGATGCATTCCTAGAGACATATAAACTACCACAACTGAACCAGGAAGAAATAGAAAGCCTCAACAGACCCATAACCAGTAAGGAGATTGAAACAGTCATCAAAAATCTCCAAACAAACAAAAGCCCAGGGCCAGACGGCTTCCCGGGGGGAATTCTACCAAACATTTAAAGAAGAATTAATACCTATTCTCCTGAAACTGTTCCAAAAAATAGAAATAGAAGAAAAACTTCCAAACTCATTTTATGAGGCCAGCATCACCTTGATCCCAAAACCTGGCAAGGATCCCAACAAAAAAGAGAACTACAGACCAAAATCCTTGATGAACACAGATGCAAAAATTCTCGCCAAAATACTAGCCAATAGGATTCAACAGTACATTAAAAGGATTATTCACCACGACCAAGTGGGATTTATTCCAGGGCTGCAAGGTTGGTTCAACATCCGCAAATCAATCAATGTGATACAACACATTAATAAAAGAAAGAACAAGAACCATATGATACTCTCCATAGATGCTGAAAAAGCATTTGACAAAGTACAGCATCCCTTCCTGATCAAAACTCTTCAAAGTGTAGGGATAGACGGCACATACCTCAATATTATCAAAGCCATCTATGAAAAACCCACCGCAAATATCATTCTCAATGGAGAAAAACTGAAAGCTTTTCCGCTAAGGTCAGGAACACGGCAGGGATGTCCGTTATCACCACTGCTATTCAACATAGTAACAGAAGTCCTAGCCTCAGCAATCAGACAACAAAAGGAAATTAAAGGCATCCAAATCGGCAAAGAAGAAGTCAAACTATCACTCTTCGCAGATGATATGATACTATATGTGGAAAACCCAAAGACTCCACTCCAAAACTGCTAGAACTTGTACAGGAATTCAGTCAAGTGTCAGGATATAAAATCAATGCACAGAAATCAGTTGCATTTCTCTACACCAACAACAAGACAGAAGAAAGAGAAATTAAGGAGTCCATCCCATTTACAATTGCACCCAAAACTATAAGATACCTAGGAATAAACCTAACCAAAGAGACTAAGAATCTATACTCAGAAAACTATAAAGTACTCATGAAAGAAATTGAGGAAGACACAAAGAAATGGAAAAATGTTCCATGCTCCTGGATTGGAAGAATAAATATGGTGAAAATGTCTATGCTACCTAAAGCAATCTACACATTTAATGCAATTCCTATCAAAGTACCATCCATTTTTTTCAAAGAAATGGAACAAATAATCCTAAAATTTATATGGAACCAGAAAAGACCTCGAATAGCCAAAGGAATATTGAAAAAGAAAGCCAAAGTTGGTGGCATCACAATTCCGGACTTCAAGCTCTATTACAAAGCTGTCATCATCAAGACAGCATGGTACTGGCACAAAAACAGACACATAGATCAATGGAACAGAATAGAGAGCCCAGAAATGGACCCTCAACTCTATGGTCAACTCATCTTCGACAAAGCAGGAAAGAATGTCCAATGGAAAAAAGACAGCCTCTTCAATAAATGGTGTTGGGAAAATTGGACAGCCACATGCAGAAAAATGAAATTGGATCATTTCCTTACACCACACACGAAAATAGACTCAAAATGGATGAAGGATCTCAATGTGAGAAAGGAATCCATCAAAATCCTCGAGGAGAACACAGGCAGCAACCTCTTTGACGTCAGCCGCAGCAACATCTTCCTAGGAACATCACCAAAGGCAAGGGAAGCAAGGGCAAAAATAAACTTTTGGGATTTTATCAAGATCAAAAGCTTTTGCACAGCAAAGGAAACAGTTAACAAAACCAAAAGACAACTGACAGAATGGGAGAAGATATTTGCAAATGACATATCAGATAAAGGGCTAGTGTCCAAAATCCATAAAGAACTTAGCAAACTCAACACCCAAAGAACAAATAATCCAATCAAGAAAAGGGCAGAGGACATGAACAACATTTCTGCAAAAAAGACATCCAGATGGCCAACAGACACATGAAAAAGTGCTCCATATCACTCGGCATCAGGGAAATACAAATCAAAACCACCATGAGATATCACCTCACACCAGTCAGAATGGCTCAAATTAACAAGTCCGGAAATGACAGATGCTGGCGAGGATGCGGAGAAAGGGGAACCCTCCTACACTGTTGGTGGGAATGCAAGCTGGTGCAACCACTCTGGAAAACAGCATGGAGGTTCCTCAAAATGTTGAAAATAGAACTACCCTATGACCCAGCAATTGCACTGCTGGGTATTTACCCTAAAGATACAAACGTAGTGATCCGAAGGGGCACGTGCACCCGAATGTTTATAGCAGCAATGTCTACAATAGCCAAACTATGGAAAGAACCTAGATGTCCACCTACAGATGAATGGATAAAGAAGATGTGGTATATATACACAATGGAATACTATGCAGCCATCAAAAGAAATGAAATCTTGCCATTTGCGACGACGTGGATGGAACTAGAGGGTATCATGCTTAGCGAAATAAGTCAATCGGAGAAAGACAACTATCATATGATCTCCCTGATATGAGGGAGAGGAGATGCAACATGGGGGGTTGAGGGGGTAGGAGAAGAGTAAATGAAACAAGATGGGATTGGGAGGGAGACAAACCATAAGTGACTCTTAATCTCACAAAACAAACTGAGGGTTGATGGGGGGAGGGTGTTGGGAGAGGGGGTGGGGTTATGGATATTTGGGAGGGTATGTGCTATGGTGAGTGTTGTGAAGTGTGTAAACCTGGCGATTCGCAGACCTGTACCCCTGGGGATAAAAATATATGTTTATAAAGCTGTAAAAAAAAAAAAAAAAAAGAAAAGAAAAAGAAAAAAGAAAGGATGAATACCCAAGTTTTGTAGCAACATGGACAGGACTGGAAGAGATTATGCTGAGTGAAATAAGTCAAGCAGAGAGAGTCAATTATCATATGGTTTCACTTATTTGTGGAGCATAACAAATAGCATGGAGGACAAGGGGAGATGAAGAGGAGAAGGGAGTTGAGGGAAATTGGAAGGGGAGGTGAACCATGAGAGACTATGGACTCTGATAAACGATCTGAGAATTTTGAAGGGGTGGGGGGTGGGAGGTTGGTGGCACCAGGTGGTGGGTATTGTAGAGGGCACGGATTGCATGGAGCACTGGGTGTGGTGTAAAAATAATGAATACTGTTATGCTGAAAAAATAAAAAAATTTAAAAAAATTTTTAAAAAATTACATAATTTTTCATCCCAACTAAGGTAAATACTGGGGAAAGGTTTATAACAGGGTGATCTAACCTCATCTGGGGGTGTCAGGGAGGGTTTCTCCAAAGAACTGGGGGTTTAACAGTTCAAGAAATTTATCCCAGGTAAAAAGACAGATCACAACCAAAATGGGTGTGCTTAAGTGTTTGATATCCTATATCAGGTTCTTTCCTAGGTTTTGGACATCCCCTAAACAAACTATTATTTTCTTGTGAAAATGATAAGAAACTCTAGGGGTGCCTGGGTGGCTCAGTGGGTTAAAGCCTCTGCCTTTGGCTCAGATCATGATCCCAGGGTCCTGGGTTGAGCCCTGCATCGAGGGCTGCATCAACCCCTGCTGAGCAGAGAGCCTGTTTCCCTTCCTCTCTCTCTGCCTGCCTCTCTGCCTATTTGTGATCTCTTTCTGTCAAATAAATAAAATCTTTTTAAAAAAATGATAAGAAGGGGCACCTGGGTGGCTCAGTGGGTTCAAGCCTCTGCCTTCGGCTCGGGTCATGATCCCAGGGTCCTGGGATCGAGCCCCGCATCGGGCTCTCTGCTCAGCGGGGAGCCTGCTTCCCCCTCTCTCTCTGTCTGCCTCTCTGCCTACTTGTGTGATCTGTGTCAAATAAATAAAAAAATTTTTAAAAAATGATAAACTCTCAATGTGTATAGGAGTCCACCCAAGGATTGCCATTGATATCTGAATAATTTTTAAAATTCCGGATTCTATCCTTGCCTCTTGATAACTTGATATTTATGTTGCAACCAGAGGACCCTGTTGAACACACTGATAAGACCATAGGTCTCTCTGCTTAAAATCTTCCAGGCACTTCCCATCTGTATCTGCTATCTATTGCTTCAGGAGCCAGCAAACCAAATTGGAAGAGCAAGGAACCACGACTATGTGGGGTTCTGCACATCGGGCTGGACTCAGACGCTCTTGGTTGGGCTCGCTCAACGTACGGGGGGCCGGCTGCATGCTGTTTGGTCTAGGAGGGCCTCCGCTGGGATAATGTGGATTGCCTCAGCACGGTTCCATGGTTGCACCCTCCTGCACCCTAGCCCAGGCAGGTTCTCATGACCAAGGCAGAGGAGCAAGAATGAATAAGCCCGATCATGCAAGTGTGTTGTGAGCCTCCCCTTGAATCCTGTTTGCTAACATACCATTAGTCAAAGCAAAACCCAGTGGATCAGATGGAAACCCAATGGCTAAACCCAGAATCAGACAGAAAGTGCTATGTCATATGGCAACAATCATGGATAGAAGGAGGAGTGAAGAATTGGGATCATTAATGTGAATCATTAATATTCATCAGGGTCTTTAACACCAATATGATCAACCAAACAATATCTCATATAGAATAAAATCCAAGAGCCTCACCATAGCCTGTGATCAAACCCTATTGACCTTTCTTTTTTTTTTTTTAAGATTTTATTTATTTATTTGAGAGAGAGACAGTGAGAGAGAGCATGAGCGAGGAGAAGGTCAGAGGGAGAAGCAGACTCCCCATGGAGCTGGGAGCCCGGTGTGGGACTTGATCCCGGAACCCCGGGATCATGACCTGAGCCGAAGGCAGTTGTCCAACCAACTGAGCCACCCAGGCGTCCCCTATTGACCTTTCAAATGTCCCTTTGCTTTGTTGAGTGCTAATTTTCAGGGCTTAGCATAGGCCTGGCATGTAAGTGCACAATAAATATTTCTTCATTAAATGAATAAATGAATGTAACATTGTCTTCTTCCTTTGATACATATGGGCTCTTTAATTGGGAGTTAATTTGTCTCTAAAAAATTCAACATTTTTTAAAATTTCTTCTCAGTTTCAGCATATATCATAGATGCTTCTATATCCCCCCCCCCACAAAGTCTGGGAACTTAAAAAATGTTTAAGCCATTGTAGCAGCAACAGATGTCATTGTGAATTGGGCTTTATTTTAAGGTATTAATTGGCTATCTGCCCCCATAAAGTTCCTGGAAAGGTAATAGCATCGTAGCATCTCTTTGCAATAAATATTTCAGTATTAAAGGAGGAAGAAGGCTCAGGGTACAGACAATTGGGAAAAGGAGAGACTGGGTTTCCCAAACCATGATTATTGCAGTACTTCTGACAGAATGGCCGATTCAGGAGCTAGTTCTCTTCTGGCATGTTCTGGGTCTATAGCATGAATCTGGGGAGCCCTGCACAGTTGAGTGGCTTTGGGTAAACCTGTACTCCCAACTTGTTTCTTTTGGGAGCCTGTTAAAGAGTTACTGTAGATGGTGGAACCCAGACTGTTCCCTCCACATCTGTTTGCACACCGTGTCCCCAGCACCTGGATCAGTGGGCTGGAAATAAATCTCTGTGGAATGAATGAGTGATCTAGGTAAAACGAATTAAGGTCACAAGAATGGAGAGAATATGAAAAATAACAAGGGAAATGCCAGCACCTGGGAACTGATTTATTATTGGGACAGAGGTGGGTAATGAAGAAATTCTAGAAGAAAAAAAAAGTCAAAAAAGGCCTTTGGGGTCTTTGGAATCTGAGGACCCAGGAACAAAATTTGCAAATTCTTTAGGATTTAGGAAAGGTCTAGCCAATTCTCTTTAATGCTGTAGCCATAATCCCCAGGTGCCCTTATTCTGTCCAAACCAGCCTCACTACTAGTAGCCACACTGACATTTTTGTCAGAAGCCTGCCTTCAGGCTTCGCCAATGAACAGATCTACCTGGTGTCTGAAAGTTAATATCCCCATGATGTGTACTGGGTTATAACTATCCCAGCTCCGTCACCCTTTAAAAGAAACCTGAGGTACGGGGTTTTTGAGGTCCTTCCAAATTTCCCCCAGGGGATTAATAACTCATTCTTTATTTGCTGCCTTTCCTGCCTTAGATCACCTCCCTCCTCATCTACTAATGTTCCTTGCACCTCCCAGTGAAGGGCTTGTACTCTAGTCTTTGGCTCAGAATCCTCTCCGGGGGAACCCCATGCTAAGACACAAGGATTGTGAGAAAGCAATTCTAGAACAAGAACTATGTTCCCGCAAGACACCTCTCACACCCCACCCCACCAGAACAGGAGGAGCTCCCTCTGCACTCCCGCCTATGTAACCCAGTGTTCCCCTTTCCCACTCATCGTGGGCCTCAGCTCCGAGGATTCCAAAGCGCCCTAAATGTGCAGCTTTGCCATTTACTTCACAGGATGCAGAATCCATTTTTGCTTTATCTCTTTTCCAGACAGTTGGTTTGTTTTAATGGACTTCTCTTCCGCCTGTGCATAATTCTTCTCTAAATTAACTTTTCTTCTCAGCCCCACATAATACACACTGGGCTGTCAGCTCATTACTTTTACATCCTTCCTTCTACTGTTTATGCAAAGGTTTAATTAACTATGAATTGCTGCGTAGGCAACAGGAAAAAGCCCACCCACCCCGCCATGTAGGGCTGTGTGGCTCAACCTCGATGAGGAGGGAGAATCAACAGAGAAGCATCATGAGAAAGGGCGGGAAGGTGAGACTAGAGCATAAAGATTTTAATCCTCTTGCCACCACTTTCAGGGTTTCGTTCATCCACTAAATATGACGTTGCTGTTATGTGCTTGGCATTGTTCCAGGTGTGAGGGCAAGTGAATCAGAGAGACACGAGCCCTGCCCTCACAGAGTGTCTAATCCTACCAGGAGAAATAGACAAATAGTGTCTTCCCTATCTATTGCCCCATAACAAATTACCCATTCCTTGCTTCCAATGACATTAAACATCCATTATATCTCACACTTCAATTCCAATATCTCAAAGGGGGACACACAAGGGTCAGGAAATCAGGAGCCACTTGACAGGGCAATTCTGCTAAAAGGCCTCCTGGGAGACTGCAGAGACAGTCATCTGGACCGAGTCGATGGATCCATTTCCAAGATGGCTTGTTTATGTGGCTGGCAAGCTGACATTGGCTGTGAGTGGGAGGCCCCTGTCACTCTGCATGTGGCCTCTCCATGGGATGCTTGGGAATCCCTATAACAAGGCAGATGTCTTCCCAAAGCAGGGCAAAGCTATCCCCTATTTGACCTTGAAAAGTCCTATGTCATTTCTGCTAGATTCCAGTAGGAGCACAAACCAGCATGATTCAGGGTAGGAGGAGATACGCAATGACAGAAATACTGGAAGGTGAGGATCCCTGGGCGCCATCTCAGAGACTGTCTAGCACAATAAGGAAACAAGTAAAGAAGACCAAAATCATACACTGCGATCCGGAATGTTCAAATAGAGTAATATTGATAGTGACAGAACGCACAGGTTCCACAGCAAAAGCAGTCAGGGAAGGCCTCTTTCTGACTGGGTAAGCCAACAAAATTTCCCTAGGCTTTTTTATCCCTCAGTGCACTCATTGACAAAAGGGAAACAATAATCCTTCTTAGCTCACGGGGTGGTACGAGGCTCAAATGGGATCAGGAGTATAGAAGTTCAATTGTTATTTTGGTTTCCGCCTGTAAATGGCTACATTTCTCCTTCCAAAGGACCAATAACCCTAACTGGGATAGGTGGGTGGTCCCAGTGCTGCCAGCTTTGGAAGGGAAGTCATAAAAGCATTTGGGCAGAGACAAGAGTGATAAGGACCCAGCTGAGCTGCACATCAGCAAAGGAGAGACTTGATGGTTCTCCAGCTTCCAGCTAAGACAACACACTTGGCTAAAAAGAGTATTTGTCGAGCCCGGCGTCCTGGGTGAGGCACAGATGTTAGCAGGGGTGATTTGTTCCTCAGGAGAAGGACATCTTTTCCACAAAATTGCAGCCCAGTTGGAGCTAGACAGAGCAAAAGAATTTTAGAATCTGAAATTCTGGTTGTGAAAGAGAGGCACAGCCAGACTTCGTCATTTTTCCACCCTCCGTCCTGGGCAGGAAATGAGAGTCAGGATCCACTCCTGGAGTTCCTTCTGCTTTATTGTGCCTGCTGCTGGACATTTTCAAGTTTCTCTCTGTTCTCGAGGGAAAGGAGTTGGTCTGACCATCAGCCAAGATAAAAATATGGTACGCGGTGCTCAAGATGGTGCAAGAAATGGGTGCCGTTCTATAAGACGGAAGGGAGTAAAATCTGGTTTGTCCTCTCTGGGGGGGGCACCCTGACAATCGTGGCAATCATTCATTTTTTAAAGAACATGTCATTGAAGGAGCAATCCCATGCATCGAATTTATCTTAATTAAATAATTAAGGATGTGCTTACATGGAGAAATTTTTGTAAGACATTATTACATTTTTAAAAGAAATTTGCAAGATAACATATACACAATAGGATCCTACTTTTGTGAAAAACATGCAGAGTTTTGATCAACATAGTGGTAAGAGATCATATTTTCACAAGGGAAATTATAAAATATTTAGAACTGAGAAGCAATGAAAATACTGCACACCAATCTTGTTGGCTAGAGCTAAGGCAGGACATCAAAGAAACTGTGTAGGCATAATACATTATCAAAGAAAGATATGTGGTTTAGGGGCACCTGGGTGGTTCAGTCAATTAAGCGTCTGCCTTGGGCTCAAGTCATGATCCCAGGATCCTGGAATGGAGCCCCGCATTGGGAATCCCTGCTCAGCAGGGAGTCGGCCTCTTCCTCTCCCTCTACCCCTTGCCACTCCCCACCCCCTCCTGTGCAGGCTCTCTAATAATTAAATAAATAAAATCTTAAAAAAAAAAACCTGTGGTTCAGACTAGTAAATACACCTCAATATCTATCCTCCTTCTTTCCTATAGTAATTAAACCTCTGATTTCTAGGCAGGCACATAGCTACAGAATACAGACCATACGGCCCCTATATCCCAGTCTGTCTCGCAGTTAGAATGGCCAGGATTGAAGTTCTGGTCAACAGGTTGTGAAAAGAAGTAATACGTAAGTTTTCTGATCATGTCCCCCAACCTGACTCCTTGATGCTTTTCACCTTCTTGCTGACCAAAATATATACATGGCGACAGAGGGTTTGCTGTGATGTAATAAATAACTTGCTTGGCCTCTGTCCTGGGTTCCAAGCACAGTGCTTCAAAAACCCTGGGGATGTCCTGAGTGATAGAGAGCTGCTCTTTGATGCAAGATAAGTGACACTAGGTAAACCCTAGATCATTCAGGATGGGGGTGGGGGACTAGTCACCAGAAGGACTAGTGAGCTGAGACTTTCAGCCACTTACCCTCTGGGGAGGGAAGGGAGATCTGGATATTGAGTTTAATCCTGTGGCCAATGACTCAAGCAATCGTGCTTACATAAACTAAACACAATAAATTCCCTGGACTCTAAGCCCAGAGGAGCCTCCAGACTGGCGTCCAACGGGATTTTTTATTGTTTTCCTCATCCTACTTCATCGTGGTATATTGGCTATGTGAAAGGCTGATAATGGACCTTCCTTTACAGAAGTTTTATTTAAATTCAACTTAGTTGGGACGCCTGGGTGGCTCAGTTGGTTGGACGACTGCCTTCGGCTCAGGTCATGATCCCGGGGTCCCGGGATCGAGTCCCACATCGGGCTCCCAGCTCCATGGGGAGTCTGCTTCTCCCTCTGACCTTCTCCTCGCTCATGCTCTCTCTCACTGTCTCTCTCTCAAATAAATAAATAAAATCTTAATAAATAAATAAATAAATAAATTCAACTTAGTTAACATATAGTGTATTATTAGTCTCAGAGGTAGAATTTAGTTATTCTTCAGTTGCACATAACACCCAGTGCTCATTACATCATGTTGCCCTCCTTAATGCCCATCACCCAGTTACCCCATCCCCCCATCTCCCGTCCAGCAACCCTCAGTTTGTTTCTTAGAGCCAAGAGTCTCCTATGGTTTGCATCCTTCTCTGTTTTCACCTTATCTTATTTTTCCTTTCCTTCCCCTCTGTTCATCTGTTTTGTTTCTTAAATTCCACATAGGAATGAAACCTTTTGGTATTTGTCTTTTTCTGACTGAGTTACTTAGCTTTGCATAATGCCCTCTATCTCCATTTACATCGTTGCAAATGGCAAGAGTTCATCCTTTTGATGGCTGAGTAATATTCCTGTGTGTGTGTGTGTGTGTGTGTGTGTGTGTGTGTACCACATCATCTTTATCCATTCATCTGTCAATGGGTATCTGGGATTTTTCTAAAGTTTGACTAGAGTGGACATTGCTGCTATAAATACTGGGGTGCATGTGCCCCTTCAAATCACTATTTTTGTGTCCTTTGGATAAACACCTAGAGGTGCAATATACTTTTTAAGTCCCTGCCCCAGCATGAACCACATCTAGACCCAACAGAGAGGACGATGCATTACCCAGCGATTCTAAACTCTGAGTTGGATTCAGTAACTACAATGAGCAGTAGCATTGTCCACTTTGGTGTCGGGACGGTTGGGAAGATGGGTACATGCAGATGCTTGGGTAACAAAGGCTGGACTGTGGCAGAAATTGCCAGTTGTCCCCATATGCACTATCCTTTTCACCATAGTAATAAATCCCATAATTTTTAGCTGGACATATGGCTTCTCAAAATAAACGTCAAATTTTCTAGTCTCTCATGTGCAGCTATAACTCTGAGTTCTTGACAATGGGGTATGAAGAGAAGTGATGTATGTAACTTCCAGGTCATTTCTTCAAGGGAGAAAATCCTTTTTTATCCCCTTCCTCCTTCTTTCTGGCTGGAACACAGACATAGAGATGAATTCTCTTGCATCAGACAGACATGAGCAATGCCCTAAAACAACAAAATAGAATGCTCTTGAGTCCCAGAGGCTTTTGCAAAGCACAGTTACCATGCCAGCCCTGAATTTCCTGCCTTCTAAATTTTCGTGTGTGAGAAAAATTAACTATCATCTTATTTAAGCTACTGTTATTTTGGGTCTCTGCTCTTTGCAGCTAATGCTATAATGCTCTAATATATGTAATATTGAGAATAAATGAATTATGCATTCACTTTTAAAGCCAGAAAGAAAACTTTTAAAAAAAAAAGTAGAAAGAAGAAAATAAAAATAAAAGCAAAAGTTAATGATATGGGGGAAAAAAAGAAGTTTTGACAAGAAGTTTTTGACAATCTTGACAGAAAGTTTTGACAAAGAACAAACTGGTTCTCTGAAAATACTAATTATATAGGCAAACTTATTACAAGATTAATCAAAAAAAGAGATAAGGCATAAACAATATTCTCATTTGATCATAATTAAAATACAGAAAAGGTTTGTTTTTTAATAATGAGATTGTTATAAACAACTATATGTTGACATAAGACATAAATACAACGAGAAATTTTCTATAAAAATAAAAAACATCAAGATTGACACACAAAAAAACGGAAAACCTGGATTATATCAATAACTATTTTTAAAATGGAATCATTTGTCAAAATTCTTCTACATCCCAAAAGAAATACCAGGCCCAGACAGTTTTATAATTGAATTTTACCAGCATTCATGGAACAAGATATTTCTGTATTATACAAATTCTTTCAGGGAAGAGAAAAGAAGGGTACTAGCCAATTTTATGAGGTTAGATTAGCCTTGATTCGAAAACCAGATATGGATAATTAATTAGTCAGCTTTACTAATACAGAGAAAATCCAAAACTCTCTGTGACTTATAAAGACAAAGATTTATTCTGAATTCATATTACATGTGACCTCTAGGTCAGCTGAGCCATGCCCTAGTCTGCATCTCTGTTCCACATGTTTTCACGTTCAGGGGCACAGGCTGAAGGCATGTCCCCTGCAAGAAACAGTCTCATTTTGCAGGGAAGTTCCAGCTACAAGGGTGCAACATGTTCACACTGAAAACATTGTCATTATTGTCATGATTTGCCTACAATTTGATTGCTGCTCTGAAAATCCCAGAAAATCTAAAAACTACTAAAACTAATGAGATATTTCAGTTCAGTGGCTTCATATAAATTCAAATTTTTTTCTACTGGATACTTTTTCCTGCTTTGTCAAAGATTATTTAACCATAGAGTTGCGGGTCCGTATCTGGGCTCTCTACTCTGTTCCACTGGTCTATGTGTCTGTTCTTCTGCTATCTTGATGATCACAGCCTTGCAGTAAAGCTTGAAATCGGGTAACATGATACCCCTAGTTTTGTTTTTCTTTTTCAACATTTCCTTAGCAATTCAGTGTCTCTTCTGATTCCATACAAATTTTAGGATTGTTTGTTCCAGCTCTTTGAAAAATGCCGGTGGAATTTTGATCGGGACAGCATTGAAAGTATAGATGGCTCTAGGCTGTATAGACATTTTAACAATGTTTATTCTCCTGATCCATAAGCATGGAATGCTTTTCCATCTTTTTGTGTCTTCTTCAAGTTCTTTCATGAGTGTTCTGTAGTTCCTCAAGTACAGATCCTTTACCTCTTTGTTTAGGTTTATTCCCAGGAATCTTATGGTTCTTGGTGCTATAGCAAATGGAATCGATGCTCTAATTCCCCTTTCTATATTTTCCTTGTTAGTGTATAAGAAAGCAACTGATTTCTGGACCATAAGGAATAACATGGAGGACATTAGGAGATGGAGAGGAGAAGTGAGTTGGGGGAAATCAGAGGGGGGAATGAACCATGAGAGATGGTGGACTCTGAGAAACAATCTGAGGGTTTTGGAGGGGAGGGGAGTGGGGGGTTGGGTGAGCCTGGTGGTGGGTATTAAGGAGGGCACGTATTGCATGGAGCACTGGGTGTGATGCATGAACAATGAATCTTGGAACACTGAAAAAATAAAAGAAAAAAAAGAAATTCAAAATTTTTAAAATCCCAAGTTATTTTTATACATTAAATACAGCCAAATTAGAAAATATATAATTTTTTTAAAAAATAGTAGTCACATGAGTCAAAAATCATAAGGTAACTGGGAATAACTCTAAACCAGAAAGTGGGAAACTTTACGAAGAAAATTACAAAACATATTGCAACCCATTGTGAAGGTCTGACTAAATGGTAGGTTATATTATGAATAGGAAGGAAGACATACCGTAAGGATGCCAGTTCTCCACAAACTAATTCATAAATTCTAAACGGTTCTAGTCTCTTCAATAAATGGTGCTGGGAAAACTGGACAGCTATATGTAGAAGAATGAAACTTGACCATTCTCTTACACTGTACACAAAGATAAACTCAAAATGGATAAAAGACCTCAACGTGAGACAAGAATCCATCAGAATCCTAGAGGAGAACATAGGCAGTAATCTCTTCGATATCAGCCACAGCAACTTCTTTCAAGATATGTCTCCAAAGGCAAAGGAAACAAAAGCCAAAATAAACTTTTGGGACTTCATCAAAATCAAAAGCTTCTGCACAGCAAAGGAAACAGTCAAGAAAACAAAGAGGCAACCCACGGAATGGGAGAAGATATTTGCAAATGACAGTACAGACAAAAGGTTGATATCCAGGATCTATAAAGAACTCCTCAAACTCAACACACACAAAAGAGATAATCATATCCAAAAAATGGGCAGAAGATATGAACAGACACTTCTCCAATGAAGACATACAAATGGCTATCAGACACATGAAAAAAATGTTCATCATCACTAGCCATCAGGGAGATTCAAATTAAAACCACATTGAGATACCACCTTACACCAGTTAGAATGGCCAAAATTAGCAAGACAGGAAACAACATGTGTTGGAGGGGATGTGGAGAAAGGGGAACCCTCTTACACTGTTGGTGGGAATGCAAGTTGGTGCAGCCTCTTTGGAGAACAGTGGGGAGATTCCTCAAGAAATTAAAAATAGAACATCCTTATCACCCTGCAATTGTACTACTGGGTATTTACCCCAAGGATACAGATGTAGTGAAAAGAAGGGCCATCTGTACCCCAATGTTTATAGCAGCAATGGCCACGGTCGCCAAACTATGGAAAGAACCAAGATGCCCTTCAACGGACGAATGGATAAGGAAGATGTGGTCCATATACACTATGGAGTATTATGCCTCCATCAGAAAGGATGAATACCCAACTTTTGTGGCAACATGGACGGGACTGGAAGAGATTATGCTGAGTGAAATAAGTCAAGCAGAGAGAGTCAATTATCATAAGGTTTCACTTATTTGTGGAGCATAACAAATAGCATGGAGGACATGGGGAGTTAGGAGAAGGCAGTTGGGGGAAACTCACCTAAGGGAGTTAGGTGAACAATGAGAGACTCTGGACTCTGAAAAACAATCTGAAGGGTTTGAAGAGGTGGGGGGGTGGGAGGTTGGGGGAACCAGGTGGTGGGTATTAGAGAGGGCACGGATTGCATGGAGCACTGGGTGTGGTACAAAAACAATGAATACTGTTATGCTGAAAATAAATAAAATGAAAAAAAAATCCAAATACAGCTTTTCATGAAACTTCTGCTAATTCCAAAATTCACATGTTAAGAACAGTAACCTAAGACTAGCCAAGGCAATTCAGAGAAGGAAGAAGTGAGGGAAGTAGTTTATCTTAAAAGATAGCGAAAGATATGATGATGAACCGAGTGTAACTGGAGCAGTAAATGTTATTGGGGCAGGAATAAAACCTTAGTCCCCTGGAACAGAACAGAGAGAGAAAAGCAGACCTACCCATATATGTGAACAAAGTATATGAGAATATTGCGTATTGATACAGCCATTCAACAGTCTGGGAACAGTTTGACATCTGCGTGCAGAAATAAAAATGAAAATTAAACCTTTACATTTATGTCATGTATAATTTTTAAAAATTGCAAGTGGATCAAGGACCTAAATGTGAAAAATTATTTTTAGAAGAAAGTGGACATTTTCTTTGTGAACTCATGGTTGTTAAGAATTTCTTAAATAAGAGATTAAAAAGCATAAACCATAAAGGAAAGATTGACAAATTAAAGTTAAAACCTTCTCTGTGAAAAAAAAAAGATACTATAAACAAAAATGAAGAGACTAGACAAAGTGGGATCAGCTATTTATGATGCATACGGCCAGCCAAGAATTAATACCAAGACTATGTAAAGAGTATGTACAAATCAATAAGTAAATACAGCATTCAACTAGATCCCTGAATCGTAAGTTATAATAGCAGGGGCACCTGGTGGCTCAGTTGGTTAAGCGTCTGCCTTAGGCTCAGGCCATTACCCTGGGGTCCTGAGACTGAGTTCCTCATCGGGTCCCTGTTCAGTGGGGAGCCTGCTTTTCCCTCTGCTTCTGCTGCTCCACCTGCCTGTGCACCCACTCTCACGCTCTCTCTCTCTCTCTCAAATGAATAAATAAAATCTTAAAAAAAAAAAAGTTACAATAGCAGGTGCCCAAAATAGCAAGAGCTAATTTTTGACCTCTACACTCCAGCACAATGAATTTCAGTTTGCTAGGAGCTGATAAATGCCCACATCAATCAGAAGTGGACAGAGGTTAGCGATAAGATTTGAAATGGAGTGATTTGGTGTTGCTGGAGGACAGGGTGAGATAGAACAACCAGATATAGAAAATGAGAAAACAGTGAGGAAGGCATGGTTAAAATAAATAAGTAAACAAGTAAGCTCAAGCTCCAGGGAAAAATGAGGAAGTAAGCTTATTGACAGAGTGAATAAAGATCAGTAAGTTTATCAGGGGTATCTGCCCAAATGCAGGTTGGGGAAACTGTCTTAGCTGCAGTGCTATAGAAGAAATTCTAGAATTGGAGTCAACAGTGAAGTCAGTATGAACCAACAGTGGGATATCACTATCATACAGGCTACAGCCACTTAGCCATATTATTAGGAGTAGCATGTTCACAGGAAAGGAGGTTAGACCTATTATCTTAAACTTGTTAATCAGACCACACTTGGAAAAGGTACTCTATTTCAGGCCTCCCACTATGGGAAGAACACTTGGAAAATTTACTTTCCCATCAACAAAAGGTTAAAAGCTATTCCCATTGAGTGAATATGTACTGTAAACCCACTCTTTGTTCATCAGAGTACTAGGTGCAGGGTTTACAATGATGATCAAGACATGCAGAGTCTCCACTCTTACTGACTGGGTGTGAAAGAAAGGTGCAAATGGGAGAAAGTTAAACAACACCTCATTAGAATGTATCCCATTTTTAATTCATAAGGTGCTGAGGGATCAGGAGAGGCATTGTATCAGTCAGCTTAGACTATGTTTTGCTGTAGTAACAAACAATCCCTAGGTGCCAACTGCTTATAACTGTAAAGGTTTACTTCACACTCTCATTGATGTCCATTGTAGGCTAACAGTGGACCCAGAATGGAAGATCAGTCTCTATGCCAATCTCGTATCAGAGGGAAAAGCACAATGGCAAAACCATGCAGTGACTCTTAAAGCTTCTAATCAGAAGTGGCATATATTCTATCCCATTTCATTGGACAAAACAGGTCACAAGGCCAGCCCTGGTGACTGGTGGAGACTAACATACTCCTCCCAGAATGGGTCCAATGGGGAAAAGCCTGGAAAGAAGAGGCCAGAAAATATTTTGAAAAAATAAAAATATAAGAAAGAAATGTATAAGAATATATTTAGGAAATATATAAGAATATATACAGATAAGAAAAAGTGGATGCATATTATGGACATTTGGGAGGATATGTGCTATGGTGAGTGTTGTGAAGTGTGTAAGCCTGATGATTCACAGACCTGTACCCCTGGGACAAACTATACATTATATGTTAATAAAAAAAAATTTAAAAATAAAAATTAAGGGGTGCCTGGGTGGCTCAGTGGGTTGGGGCCTCTGCCTTCAGCTCGGGTCATGATCCCAGGGTCCTGGGATCGAGCCCCGCATCAGGCTCTCTGCTCAGCAGGGAGCCTGCTTCCTCCTCTCTCTCTGCCTGTTTCTCTGCCTACTTGTGATCTCCATCTGTCAAATAAATAAATAAAATCTTTAAAAAAATAAAATAAAAATTTTTAAAAATTGATGCATAAGTTCAGCAAGAGATACTAATGTTCATGGCAGCGATATTCATAACAAACAAAAACTGGACACAACTCAAATGCCCACAAAGAGCAGACTAGATCCAACAATGGTGGCGTATTCATACAATGGGTCATATAAGGGAGTAACACAGAGAAAAAAACAAAAGAATGAGCTACCATCCCATTCAACAACATAGATGAGCACAGGAGCCACCTACAAGACGGAATATAGCATGCTTCCATTTATATGAAGTTCAAAAGAAAGCAACATTCATCCATGGTGATCAAGGTCAGAATGGCAGGTGCTTTTGAAAAGTAGCTTCTAAAGGAAATATGGGGGGGCCTTTGAGGTGCTACAGATATATTACCACTTTACTTGAATGGCTGTATTCTTAAAATGGGTCCATTAAGTATATGCAAGTTTTCTTACTAAAAAAAGAAAAAGTGTTTGCCATAGACCTCTAACCTGGAGAGGGAGGGTCATCTCGGTAAAGGCTTGCCAGAGGAAATTATTATAAACTCAGACCTGAAAAAGGGAGCAGAAGCTATCTGGAAGGGACACATCTTTGTGCATGATGGCATGATCAAGATGCTAAAATACTTGCTAAATGGCCACCATGTTTGCTGCTGGAAGGAGCACTGAGAGGTGTGACTGGAGAGGACCCACACTGCGAACCTTGAGAGCCAGTTTAGGATTTGGGTCTTTAATGTGAAGACCACAGGAATCCACTGACTGGTTTTTTAAAATAAAGATTTTATTTATTTATCTATAATAAAGAGAGAGAGCACAAGTGGGGGAGAAGAAGGGACAAAAGGAGAAGCAGACTCCCCGCTGAGCAGGGAGCCCGATGCAGGTCTCGATCCCAAGACCCTGAAATCATGACCTGAGCCAAAGGCAGCTGCTCAGCTGACTGAGCCACCCACATGCCCCTCACTGACTGGTTTTAAACAGGGAAATGGTATATTCCTGCTTTATTTTGGAAGAATCGCTCTACCTATAGTAAAAAGGAAGCTGGGAGGCCAGCTAGGAGACGGCTGCATTTGTCTAAGCCAGAGAAGAGGGAAGTCCAAAACCGAGGGACTGATAATAAGGCCACATGGCTTTTGTCTTATTTTCTACACAAATGCACTATGGAGGTGAAGTTAAGAAACCAGACTCAAGAGATATGTAGGAGGAAGAATTGAATGCCCCGCAAAATGTCATTTGATAAACGGCTCAAGAAACCAGGGTTTATTCATTCTAAAGGGAACTCGGCAAAGTGCCAGCCCGAACACCAAGGGTTGCTGTGTGGAAGAAGCAGGTGCACTTGGGAGAACCCAGAGTCCCGGGGCAAAGTCGCAAGGAAGCGCTTTCTCCTGTCTGTCCTCCCCAGTCAGGGGACACACCATCACCATACACCGCGCTAGGGGACACTAAGCAAGGCTGGATGATGACCTCGCAGAGATTCTGTGGAGAGGAGCCAAGCAAAGTTCGGGCCAGCTGACATCTGAAGGTCTCACGAAGCTAAAAGTCCCATGGACAACAGGCAGTTCATTTCTCTCCTCTGAGGCTGAATCTTTTAACACTTCGGGTCTGGTCTCTGATGATATTTGCCACAACTTACATACTGTGATCTGGGCTGTCTGCCCAAAATGTGCCCATCATCCCAACATGCCGTAATTCCTACATACCCTTGAAATTGTCAGGGTATATTTTAATTATCCTTTTCTGTGTTCATCAACCTCCATGAGACTATAACTACACCATATGAGGCATGATGTCTGACTCATTTTTATCTCCAAGAGCCTATCACGTGGCCAGATGCTAACGGGCAGATGAGCAGACTTACCTATATTTTTAACTCGCATCGTATTCCACGGTATGGATATACTAACACGGAACTGTCTTCCATGATACAAATGTACCAGCATGGAACCCCAATAGCTCTGAAATCAAGTAGGCTGAGGGTCTGTAGCAGGAGGAGAGTACCATGAGAACCTGCTGTAATTTATCATGTCTATTTCTTTTTGGTGGGAGGTGTCTATCCATAAGGACCATCACTGGGATGCCTGAGTGGCTCAGATGGTTAAGCATCTACCTTTGGCTCAAGTTATGATCTCAATGTCCTGGGATCAAGCCCCGCATTGGGTTCTGTGCTCAGCACGAGTCTGCTTATCCCTCTCCATCAGCCCCTCCCGTCCCCTGTTGTGTTCTCTCTTTCAAATAAATAAATAAAATCTTAAAAAAAAAAAAAAAGACCATCATTTGCCTACTGAATGACTCTTAGAACTCAATGCACACTTACGAACACAAACTGAGAATCTTCTTAAAAAAATGTGAAGGAAGACTGAACTGTTGGTAGGAAACGTAGGTTTTTAAGATGCAACACCTCCGTGGGAAATGCAGCTCTCAGTTCCTCTGGCTGACGGTTCCTAATGGCAGCAATAAACCAAGGGGCCCTCATTGGCCAAACAGATGTTCTGAGTTGACAAAGGGGGGGGAGACCAAACGCTGCCCCAGATGCTATCACTTCTGTGTTTGCTAATTGCTGAAACCTTTTGAAAGGCCTGAGCTGTAATAAACACATGATTTATCACCAAAGAAATAGATGCACATACAACAGGACGACGTAGCCTGAAAAAAATCAGAAAGAGGATATTATCAATGTGCTAGTGAAGGTAGTTAGGAGTTCTGACTGCTTCACTAAAATTCTTCAAAGCAAGTTCAGAATGAACTGGGGTGGAAGGAGGTGGTGAGCAAAAACAGAGAGATGTAGTGATTAAAGTTAATTGTTACTATGGTAGCAACCCAGAACAAGCAAAATTAGACACACGTTCAAGGTGAATCCCAAACAGGGCCATGTGGTTGCCTTCGCCAAGAAGCTAGGAGCAGACAGTTATTTAACAGGATTAAACTCCATTGTTAACCCAGTTTACCCCCAAAGACCACCTTCTTCCATCAATTCAGGGTTGCAAGAGTGTGAGTGTTATCTGACTCCTAAGATCTCTTACCCATGTCCTGAAAGAATGGCCAATTAGCTGAGGTCTTGGTTGGAGTCCCCCAGAAGCTGACCCTGAGGTAAGGATTCAATTCAAGGAGTTTGCTAGGGGCAGAGGTGCTAAGAAGGAAATCAGGAAGCGGGGCTACTGGATGGTGTGTCTTAAGGCAAGTTTCCACTCTGGGCAACTGGAACACAGTCCCACTGGGGAGCTCCAGAAGCCACTTTGGACAAGCGCAGATAACAGAGCTGTCCTGCCCAAGGGGCGAGGGGGCTGGGATATTCATCCAGCAACTCTGAGTCATGGGTGAGGGCTCTCCTAAGGGCTGCTAATTCCTTGGCACATCCACACTACACTCTAGCTGGTGAAATGGGAGCAAGAGACACGCACCATTTCCAGCTCAGCCCATGAAATCCTCACACAGACTATTCTCCCCACACTTTCCCTTCTCCAGGTGTCTGGAAGGGAAATAATTCCAAGTGATCACAGAGGTCGTAAGTTGAAGAAGGAAGAACCCCAAAATGAAAGGAACCTGGGCTCCCCAAATTGTTTGTTAAAGAAGAACTCCCACCCACTGGGAATGCCCATTCTGGTCTTTGTGACACCGAGAACTGAAACTAATTTCTGAGCCATGAGAGGTGTTTGGTGTGTTTGTTACAGCAGGTGGCATTACTTTAATTAATACATTATTCTTTTACTATTTGCCAGTCCAACATGCAAACATCTCACACTTGCTTTAACCTGCATTTCGTTGATTTCTAGTGAGGTCATGTACTATTTCACGTGTAATTCAAATGCTCTCCACTCCTCCACGTTTGGAGGGTATAAAGGAGGTCACTGTAGCAGCAAACTCAGAATTCCACTGTCCTCCCCTATATGAAATCAGGCCCTTATCCCCACCCTTACACACACACACACACACACACACACACACACAAAACACATACACACACAATGACATCCCTCTTGGACACTTCCCAAGGAGCATCTCACAAAAGGTCCCATGTCATCCTAGATCCCCACCTGTCCCTTCTGCCCCCTAGCTCTAGCCTAGACACTGACCTGAATGACGCTCAGGTCACATTTGCCCTGCTGCAGACATGACCCCAGATTTCTCTGATGTTTTGGGTTTCATGGGTGCTCCTCCTTCATCCTGCCAGCAGAGACGCCCTTTCTCTTTCTTTATTCCCTCCTCTTATTGGTATCCCACACCAGAGTCAGTTGGACTCTAAGGGGCTAGCATTCTTCTAAGTATTTTTTTTTTACACACAGCCTTCTCCTCTTCTAGAAAACATACATGCTCACAGAGTGACTGGGAGAGTGTTGGGTCTGAGATCACCAGTTCCCTGTCCTATGGCAGAGACTACCACATTTGCTCTGTGCTTTCTCCTCCCATGATGAGTTCTCTCCCAAGAGACCAGATGAAAATTCAGCTTTTGATGGTCCTGCCTCAGGATCATCAGATGCACTTGAACCCCAAATGTGAACCATGTTCAATTTCTTTTGCAGGAGACTCCTGAAATCTACGACATCAGTGGAGATGAGTACAAGAGAGTGTAGAATGGTCTTGGTTCCTTATTTCTGCAAGTCTACAATGTTTCAGCCTCAGCTCTGATAGAGCTGGGGCCACGGTTACTTCAAAATGCGTGAGCAGAGGAGGTGGTTTCTCTATGAATTGTTGCCCATCACATAAGAGCAGTTTTCTCCAGGGTACAGTTTTTCTGACCAGGCAGAAACCCTGACCTCCATCCTCCCACCCCAGCCTCCTTTTGGTCTCTAGGAAATGAGGGTCTTCCCTCTCCATGCATCAAGTCCAGCATCTGGCCAGATGGTTGGCTCTGGCTTATGCTTCCAGACCCTGAAAACAAGGGAATCCCCAGAGCAATGCCTACAGCTTACCACCTGGAGGGGCTGGTCTTGGGCAAACAGAGGCCCATGGGCTCCCCTGAACACACCCAACAGGAAGAGGAAATCCAAGTGGCTCATGTCTACTTCTAAGACTGAGGTTGATACCTCAATACCATGCTCAGGAGGTCCCCAGAACCAAACACATAAGGAATGCTGCCAGTGACCCCAGCTGAGGGAGAAGAGTCTACCAGTCAGGGTCCCCACAGGACACAGACACACCCAAGACCATTCAAATGAAGACCTCAGTAAAGAGACCACTTACAGTAGCAGGGCTCATGCTTGGGGGTCCATCAGAAACATCTGGAGGACTTATTAAAAACTAGGTTGCTGGGAGGGAGTCAAGATGGCGGAGAAGTAGCGGGCTGAGACTACTTCAGGTAGCGGGAGATCAGCTAGATAGCTTATCTAAGAACAACAGCAATTCTAGAAACAGAAAATCAACCACTTTCTGAAAGGTAGGACTGGCGGAGAAGTGAATCCAAAGCGACGGGAAGATAGACTGCGGGCGGAGGGGCCGGCTCCCGGGGAGTGGCGGAGCAACGGAGCACAAAATTGGAACTTTTAAAAGTCTGTTCTGCTGAGGGACATCGCTCCAGAGGCTTAACTGGGGTGAAGTCTGCCGGGGTCAGCATGGCCTCAGGTCCTGCAGGGTCACAGAGTGATCGGGGATGTCTGAGTGTCACAGAGCTTACAGGTATTAGAACGGGGAAGCCGGCTACAGAGACAGAGCCGAGGAGTGAGCTCTCAGCTCGGGGTTACCTTGAACCGGTCGCAGGCTCGGTCAACTAGGAGCACGGCCGGAGGCCAGGGTGACGGGAGTCATTGGGCGCTGTTCTCTGAGGGCGTACTGAGGAGTGGGGCCCCGGGCTCTCGGCTCCTCCGGGCCGGAGACGGGGAGGCCGCCATCTTCATTCCCATCTTCCAGAACTCTACGGAAAGCGCTCAGGGAACAAAAGCTCCCGAAAGCAAACCCAGCAAACCCGAGCTGATTACTCAGTCCAGCCCGGGTAAGGGCGGTACAACTCCGCGGTGCAACTCCGCCTGGGGCAAAGACGCTTGAGAATCACTACAACAGGCCCCTCCCCCAGAAGATCAACGAGAAACCCAGCCAGGACCAAGTTCACCTACCAAGGAGTGCAGTTTCAATACCAAGGAGAGCGGCGGAATTCCAGAGGAGAAGAAAGCAAAGCACGGAACTCATGGCTTTCTCCCCATGATTCTTTAGCCTTGCAGTTAATTTAATTTTTTTTTCTTTTTCAATTTTTTTCTCTTCTTCTGCTAATTTTTTTTTACTTTTACCCTTTTCTTTTTTAACGTTTTTTAACTAGTTTATCTAATATATTTTTTTCTTTTTATATTTTTTCTTTATTCGTTTTCTTCTTTTAATTGTTTCTTTTTTTTTTTTTTTCTTTCTGAAGCTCTTTTTATCACCTTTCTCCCCCCTCACGATTTGGGATCTCTTCTGATTTGGCTAAAGCATATTTTCCTGGGGCCACTGCCACCCTTTTAGTATTTTACTTGCTCCTTCATATACTCTTATCTGGACAAAATGACAAGGCGGAAAAATTAACCACAAAAAAAAAGAACAAAAGGCAGTACCGAAGGCTAGGGACCTAATCAATACAGACATTGGTAATATGTCAGATCTAGAGTTCAGAATGATGATTCTCAAGGTTCTAGCCGGGCTCAAAAAAGGCATGGGAGATATTAGAGATACCCTCTCGGGAGATATAAAAGCCCTTTCTGGAGAAATAAAAGAACTAACATCTAACCAAGTTGAAATCAAAAAAGCTATTAATGAGGTGCAATCAAAAATGGAGGCTCTCACTGCTAGGATAAATGAAGCAGAAGAAAGAATTAGCGATATAGAAGACCAAATGACAAAGAATAAAGAAGCTGAGCAAAAGAGGGACAAACAGCTACTGGACCACGAGGGCAGAATTCGAGAGATAAGTGACACCATAAGACGAAACAACATTGGGATAATTGGGATTCAAGAAGAAGAAGAAAGAGAGAGGGGAGCAGAAGGTATATTGGAGAGAATTATTGGAGAGAATTTCCCCAATATGGCAAAGGGAACAAGCATCAAAATCCAGGAGGTGCAGAGAGCCCCCCTCAAAATTAAGAATAGGTCCACACCCCGTCACCTAATAGTAAAATTTACAAGTCTTAGTGACAAAGAGAAAATCCTGAAAGCAGCCCAGGAAAAGAAGTCTGTAACATACAATGGTAAAAATATTAGATTGGCAGCAGACTTATCCACAGAGACCTGGCAGGCCAGAAAGAGCTGGCATGATATATTCAGAGTACTAAATGAGAAAAACATGCAGCCAAGAATACTATATCCAGCTAGGCTATCGTTGAAAATAGAAGGAGAGATTAAAAGCTTCCAGGACAAACAAAAACTAAAAGAATTTGCAAATACCAAACCAGCTCTACAGGAAATATTGAAAGGGGTCCTCTAAGCAAAGAGAGAGCCTAAAAGTAGTAGATCAGAAAGGAACAGAGACAATATACAGGAACAGTCACCTTACAGGCAATACAGTGGCACTAAATTCATATCTCTCAATAGTTACCTTGAATGTTAATGGGCTAAATGCCCCAATCAAAAGACACAGGGTATCAGAATGGATAAAAAAACAAAACCCATCTATATGTTGCCTACAAGAAACTCATTTTAAGCCTGAAGACACCTCCAGATTTAAAGTGAGGGGGTGGAAAAGAATTTACCATGCTAATGGACATCAGAAGAAAGCAGGAGTGGCAATCCTTATATCAGATCAATTAGATTTTAAGCCAAGACTATAATAAGAGATGAGGAAGGACACTATATCATACTCAAAGGATCTGTCCAACAAGAAGATCTAACAATTTTAAATATCTATGCCCCTAACGTGGGAGCAGCCAACTATATAAACCAATTAATAACAAAATCAAAGAAACACATCGACAATAATACAATAATCATAGGGGACTTTAACACTCGCCTCACTGAAATGGACAGATCATCTAAGCAAAAGATCAACAAGGAAATAAAGGCCTTAAATGACACACTTGATCAGATGGACATCACAGATATATTCAGAACATTTCATCCCAAAGCAACAGAATACACATTCTTCTCTAGTGCACATGGAACATTCTCCAGAATAGATCACATCCTCGGTCCTAAATCAGGTCTCAACCAGTATCAAAAGATTGGGATCATTCCCTGCATATTTTCAGACCACAATGCTGTAAAGCTAGAACTCAATCACAAAAGGAAATTGGGAAAGAACCCAAATACATGGAGACTAAACAGCATCCTTCTAAAGAATGAATGGGTCAACCAGGAAATTAAAGAAGAATTGAAAAAATTCATGGAAACAAATGACATTATCATTTTCATTAAACACAACGGTTCAGAATCTGTGGGACACAACAAAGGCAGTCCTGAGAGGAAAATATATAGCGGTACAAGCCTTTCTCAAGAAACAAGAAAGGTCTCAGGTACACAACCTAACCCTACACCTAAAGGAGCTGGAGAAAGAACAAGAAAGAAACCCTAAACCCAGCAGGAGAACAGAAATTATAAAGATCAGGGCAGAAATCAATGAAATAGAAACCAAAAAAAAAAATAGAACAAATCAATGAAACTAGGAGCTGGTTCTTTGAAAGAATTAATAAGATTGATAAACCCCTGGCCAGACTTATCAAAAAGAAAAGAGAAAGGACCCAAATAAATAAAATCATGAATGAAAGAGGAGAGATCACAACGAACACCAAAGAAATACAGACAATTATAAGAATATACTATGAGCAATTCTACGCCAACAAATTTGACAATCTGGAAGAAATGGATGCATTCCTAGAGACATATAAACTACCACAACTGAACCAGGAAGAAATAGAAAGCCTGAACAGACCCATAACCAGTAAGGAGATTGAAACAGTCATCAAAAATCTCCAAACAAACAAAAGCCCAGGGCTGGACGGCTTCCCGGGGGAATTCTACCAAACATTTAAAGAAGAACAAATTCCTATTCTCCTGAAACTGTTCCAAAAAATAGAAATGGAAGGAAAACTTCCAAACTCATTTTATGAGGCCAGCATCACCTTGATCCCAAAACCAGACAGGGATCCCATCAAAAAAGAGAACTACAGACCAATATCCTTGATGAACACAGATGCGAAAATTCTCACCAAAAAACTAGCCAATAGGATTCAACAGTACATTAAAAGGATTATTCACCACGACCAAGTGGGATTTATTCCAGGGCTGCAAGGTTGGTTCAACATCTGCAAATCAATCAATGTGATACAATCCATTAATAAAAGAAAGAACAAGAACCATATGATACTCTCCATAGATGCTGAAAAAGCATTTGACAAAGTACAGCATCCCTTCCTGATCAAAACTCTTCAAAGTATAGGGATAGAGGGCAGATACACCAATATCATCAAAGCCATCTATGAAAAACCCACTGCAAATATCATTCTCAATGGAGAAAAATTGAAAGCTTTTCCGCTAAGGTCAGGAACACGGCAGGGATGTCCGTTATCACCACTGCTATTCAACATAGTACTAGAAGTCCTAGCCTCAGCAATCAGACAACAAAAGGAAATTAAAGGCATCCATATTGGCAAAGAAGAAGTCAAACTATCACTCTTCCCAGATGATATGATACTATATGTGGAAAACCCAAAAGACTCCACTCCAAAACTGCTTGAACTTGTACAGGAATTCAGTAAAGTGTCAGGATATAAAATCAATGCACAGAAATCAGTTGCATTTCTCTACACCACCACCAAGACAGAAGAAAGAGAAATTAAGGAGTCAATCCCATTTACAGTTGCACCCAAAACTATAAGATACCTAGGAATAAACCTAACCAAAGAGGCTAAGAATCTATACTCAGAAAACTATAAAGTACTCATGAAAGAAATTGAGGAAGACACAAAGAAATGGAAAAATGTTCCATGCTCCTGGATGGGAAGAATAAATATTGTGAAAATGTCTATGCTACCTAAAGCAATCTACACATTTAATGCAATTCCTATCAAAGTACCATCCATTTTTTTCAAAGAAATGGAACAAGTAATCCTAAAATTTATATGGAACCAGAAAAGACCTCGAATAGCCAAAGCAATATTGAAAAAGAAAGCCAAAGTTGGTGACATCACAATTCTGGACTTCAAGCTCTATTACAAAGCCGTCATCATCAAGACAGCATGGTACTGGCACAAAAACAGACACATAGATCAATGGAACAGAATAGAGAGCCCAGAAATAGACCCTCAACTCTATGGTCAACTCATCTTCGACAAAGCAGGAAAGAATGTCCAATGGAAAAAAGACAGCCTCTTCAATAAATGGTGTTGGGAAAATTGGACAGCCACATGCAGAAAAATGAAATTGGATCATTTCCTTACACCACACATGAAAATAGACTCAAAATGGATGAAGGATCTCAATGTGAGAAAGGAATCCATCCAAATCCTTGAGGAGAACACAGGCAGCAACCTCTTTGACCTCAGCCGCAGCAACATCTTCCTAGGAACATCGCCAAAGGCAAGGGAAGCAAGGGCAAAAATGAACTATTGGGATTTTATCAAGATCAAAAGCTTTTGCACAGCAAAGGAAACAGTTAACAAAACCAAAAGACAACTGACAGAATGGGAGAAGATATTTGCAAATGTCATATCAGATAAAGGGCTAGTGTCCAAAATCTATAAAGAACTTAGCAAACTCAACACCCAAAGAACAAATAATCCAGTCAAGAAAAGGGCAGAGGACATGAACAGACATTTCTGCAAAGAAGACATCCAGATGGCCAACAGACACATGAAAAAGTGCTCCATATCACTCGGCATCAGGGAAATACAAATCAAAACCACAATGAGATATCATCTCACACCAGTCAGAATGGCTAAAATTAACAAGTCCGGAAATGACAGATGCTGGCGAGGATGCGGAGAAAGGGGAACCCTCCTACACTGTTGGTGGGAATGCAAGCTGGTGCAACCACTCTGGAAAACAGCATGGAGGTTCCTCAAAATGTTGAAAATAGAACTACCCTATGACCCAGCAATTGCACTGCTGGGTATTTACCCTAAAGATACAAACGTAGTGATCCGAAGGGGCACGTGCACCCGAATGTTTATAGCAGCAATGTCTACAATAGCCAAACTATGGAAAGAACCTAGATGTCCATCTACAGATGAATGGATAAAGAAGATGTGGTATATATACACAATGGAATACTATGCAGCCATCAAAAGAAATGAAATCTTGCCATTTGCGACGACGTGGATGGAACTAGAGGGTATCATGCTTAGCGAAATCAGTCAATCGGAGAAAGACAACTATCATATGATCTCCCTGATATGAGGGAGAGGAGAAGCAACATGGGGGCTTGAGGGGGTGGGAGAAGAATAAATGAAACAAGATGGGATTGGGAGGGAGACAAACCATAAATGACTCTTAATCTCACAAAACAAACTGAGGGTTGATGGGGGGAGGGGGGTTGGGGGGGTGGGGTTATGGACATTGGGGAGGGTATGTGCTATGGTGAGTGCTGTGAAATGTGTAACATGGCGATTCGCAGACCTGTACCCCTGGGGATAAAAATATATGTTTAAAAAAAATAAAAATTAAAAAAACAAAACAAAACTAGGTTGCTGGCTTCCCCGATGGGGTGGGGCCTGAGAATTTGCGCTGCCCTCAAGTTCCCACGGGATGCTTATGCTGCCCGTCCAGACTCATGGTTACCAGGAGATGGGGAAATGCAGAATGGGGAGTGATTACTTCATGGGTATTCTTCTGGTGATGAGAAGGTTTTGAAACTAGAGAGAGGTGGTGTTTGCCCAACCTTGCGAATGCACTAAAAGCCACTGAATTGTATACTTCAAAATGGCTCATTATATGTTATGTGGCTTTCATGTCAACCAAAAGGGAAGGAGGGGGGAAAGGATGGAAAGACACCTAGAAACCAGCATCCCAGAAAGTCTCACTACCCAAGGCCTGAAGACAGAAGGGGAGGGTGCAGGTATAACAGTAGTAAAGCCCAGTAAGAAACAGAACCATGGAGGAGGGATGGCCCATGAGCCACAGACATGAAAGGGGCAGCTAACGTCAAAGCCATGGCACCCACACACCAAGGGACCACAAAGACCCAGGTGTCTGCCTCACCTCCCTCTGATCTCGTCTCATTGGCCAAGCCAAGCAGAAGCCAGAAAGTACAACCTACAGGTCACATAGCTTCACATGGCCCAGAGCAGGATGGAAATGTGTGCAAGGTGGACTGTGGGAGGAGGGGGAAGGGGGTGAGACAAACACGGAATAACCAGCACATCCAGGCTGGCCGACAAGGTCTGACCAAATTGTGGCCAGTTTCTTTCAAAGGTGGAACAAATCCCCCCCTTCCAAAGTGTGCAAAGGAAGATGTTCTTGGAAGGAAACATCTCTCACACCCAGCCGAGACAGAGTCCTAACAAGCTAGATGGTGGGAATTCTTAGAAGTTGACTTCTTAGCCACTGCAATGAAGCAGAAAGAGCTTTAATTAAAAGCAGTCCTTCCCAGGCCACTGGCGGGCTTCAACGGGTCCTTTGGTCTCTGGCTCCCTCCCCGAGTCACAGAATGCCTTCCACTCACAGGGAAGCAAAGCATGGCCCATGCTGCCTGGTACCTGCAGACCTCTTCTTACCCACCCTCCTGCCTTGTTGGGGGAAGAAACAGAAATATCCATGAGCAACTCAGGCTTGCACGCATCACCTTTATTCATCCCTAGATCCACTGATCATTTTCCCGGTGTCTTGACCTTCTCTGACTCCACCCAGGAGGCATCCTTAAAATCGGGCCCTTTCCATGCAGGCTTACAAAAGCCATGCCACTCAGGCCCAGGACCATCTGGGTCTATCTGGTCCAACCACGCTGAGTTGGCACGGCCTCCCATGTTGTCAGAAGGGCAGGTGGAGGTGTTACTGGCTGCCGTGGCAGCTGCCGTGGCTGCTGTTAAAAGTGGCCTCCCTGAGTGCCAGGCACAGTTAGCTGGTCTGTCCCAACGAGGTCCCTGTCAAAAAGAGCTGCAGGGGGTGTTTTCGCAGACCATTGCTCCATACTGGTCCTGAGTTACCAAGAAAACAAGATAATCACATTAAGCAAGGAAATGGGGGCTTTGGGTGGAAAGTTCCAGAAGCTGGAACTTTGGAACAGCAAAGTCAGCCCCAAGGAAAAGGCCTGCCCCTCACCAAATGAAGAGGAACCGTGCACAGCCCAGAGCCAGAATCTGTCCCTTTCACTGGCTTTTCGATCCCAGGTTTAAGAGATTTGATTTATTAAAGTTTTTAAACTTTAACCTCATAGATGAATTTCTCAGCCAACATTGATGAATGTCCCCCATCTGTCATCATGCTTTAATGGGTTGTGACTCTCACAAAGCACTCAGGCCTCCAATTTTGTCCAAAAATAAGTAGAAAGGAATGAAAAAAATCCTCTGGATTTTATCTCAGAGACTCCACATACAACACACCCACCCAGCGACACAGACACAACCCACACCCCCTGAGACCCAGCCTCCTGGTGTGGCTGGTGGAGAGGAGGAGGGCTATAGCAAAATTATAGGAATAGCCTCTCTCCCTGCTTCTGTCCCTTGAAAAAACTCTTATTTATCCTTCAAAACCCAATTCATAAGCCGCTTTTTCTTTGTGTTTTCCCCCAACCATCTCATCCCCTCTGAGTCTATTCTTGTACTTTTATTCACATCTATTCCTTCTAAACTCTGCGGAGTCTCTGACTTTGTCACTCTGTACTCCCAGAACGTAGCACAGCACCTGGCACATAGTAGACGCTAAATAAATGCTTGTCAACTTCAACTGAATCAAAGGGGCTTACTTAGGTTCTGGTTCTAGCTCTTTATCCTTCCATAGCTTCCTCTCTTGGCATCTCAGCTTCCTTGGGTAGAAGATGAGATGAACCATTTCCTACCCGGCTATCGTCGTCAGCTCTGGCTGTTATTACAAAATACCATAGGCTAGGTGGTTTAACACACACTCTGCCTCACAGGTCTGGACGCTGGAAAGTCCAAGATCAAGGTGCCAGCAGATTCAGCTCCTGGTAAGAGCTCTCCTGCTAGTTTGTAGATGGATGTCTTCTCATGGTGTGCTCACTTGGCCTCATCTCAGTGTGTAGACATGGAGAGAGCAAGATCTGTCTTCCTCTTCTTTTAAGGGTACCATCGCATCATGAGGGCTGCACCCTGATGACCTCAGCTAAATCCCAAAGGCCCCACTTCCAAATACCATAAAACTGGGAGTTAAGTCTTCACTACATGGATTTTGAGAGGACACAAACATTCAGGCCCTAACACCTGCCTCCTCCCTAAGGCTGTTATTAGGGTTAAAGAAGATGAATCAGAGTAAATGGGACTGAGAACCTTGGAACTCTGTTCAGGTGTGAAGGATGATGAGAGGATAATTGCAGAGCAATGCCAAGACCAACGTGCAGCCTGCTGTTTCATCACCTTGCCTCCCCCCTTGACCTCCAGGGCTGGAAATCAGTACCATCCATCAAGTCAGACGACGCCACTTCATCTGTCATAAAATACTATTCACAAAGTCAGGCAACCTTCATTTAATTGATGAAGAAAAGAGAACTTAATTTTTCTCCTAAAAAGTTTACAATGACTCATTCCCTAGGATTCCCTAGGTTGATGAACTGCTGATGGTAAAATTATCATTTTGCCATCAAGTGTTCCATAGAACTCTTCTCCTAGAAAATGCTAACCTAACCGGGGATGCATCACAAAATAATAAGTCATGATAGATGGATTTGCAGTCCAAAAAGATTGGAAAACACTGCATTAAACAAAGATCCATGATTTTCCTTCCTGCAGGACTTCTCAGAGCCTTTATGATTCAGATGAAGCATGGTTTCTTAAGAAATTGGCCAAGAATGTAGGGTTTGGGATCCTGGGGATGTCTATTTCTATCAATATGAGACAAGAGTAAGTACTGAATTGGGGAATGAGTAACGGGTCATGAAAAATTAATTCTAATTATAGATTAGATGAGCCACTACTGTGTACGATGTTGGACATTCCACATGCATCATCTTGTTCAATCCTCCCAACAAACCTGTGGGGGGGAGAGCATTCCCGCCTGCACCCACCCCACTTCACCTCCTTTCTGCCATCCTGCATTAGTGTGACTTTGTCAATTACTTCCATAGCACGTGAAACCATTTTCTTCCTGTCTGCGATTATGAGAAAATTTCTTAAGGGGTAGCAGTAGTCATGTCAGAACAAACTGATGTAGTTATAAATTCAAAAAGAGAGAAGAGCTTGCACAGGGATCACTGAAGCATTTGCTTCCAACCATAACTGAAGCATCACACTTTTGCAACTTTTCAGCCTCTGTGGGCCTTTTGAGGGTGAGATAAATATATGGTATTTATTGCCATGTATCATTCCATCAGGTAACCGAGATGAACATCGCTATTTTGCTGAATTGTCTATTGATATAATTTCATATGATTTTCTCATTGTTGGGTACAGACAAGTGCATGTTTCTCAGTCTTATATGAAGTATGAATAAATGCACCTTTAGAAAACTTTGGTGGTTTTATCTGAGCTGAACATATAAGGACACTAAAAACGGAGAGTTCACCACATCAATGCAGCTCCAAGATGAGCCCACTCTTCCCCTAGCCCGAGCTTCCAGCAGATTTCATCCCTGACTTAATAGAGATGCTGCAGTTACGGCTCTCCCTGACCCCCACTAAACTGAGACTGTGTGGCAGCGGACAGCTTACTCAGGGTCCCCAGGTCAGCAGATGGCAGAGCCTGAATTCTTCTCTCTTCCTCAGGAACAAGGCAGACAAGCCATTATCAGAGCTTGAAAGTAAAGTCAAGGTCAGCTTGGCTGTAATAGGATTGGCAGTGGAAACCCAGAATGTGGATCTCAGGCCACCAATCTCCCAACGCCTTATTGACGGACTGCACCAAGGCTGAGCCTGCAGCTGGAGTCAAGGGGACAGAAGCAGGTGCCTGAAGAGCAAGGAACCAGAGGGGAACAAATAGATGATGCCTACTTGGAGGGCTAGGGTCCTCTGAACCAGCTTCAAAACGTGGCAATCCCTCCCTTACTCCAAATTCTGGCCTTTGTAGATGGACTTCTTCCTCCAGGTCTCTACTGCGGCTGTGAGATATCTGGATCAAGTTTGCACACGAATTGCTAGTCGTTACCTCTGAGTCATGACTTAGATAGGCAGACTCAGTCCAAATCATAAAATCAGAAGTGCTTTAAGCATTGGAATGGACGATTGGACACTAAAAGAAGATGTCTTTGAATATGCTTATTATCTCCAATGCAGCAAAACGGATGGGCACACATTCTGCTCAAACGACAGGGAAGGACGGTACCGAAGATTTCCAGAGAGCCGCGCTAAATGGAACTCAATGGTACAGTACCTATTGTGGCTACGTGACCGACTCGAGATGCGAAAAATGTCATTGATGTCACCTTTATTCAGGGTGCTATTATTGCCTTCATTTTGTGAGGAGAAAAGGCACTCATAGGAGTTTTCCTAAGTTTGCCTCTGCCCCGGTCCCTGGTCCTATTTTTCCCATGAGTTTCTCAATTGCACAATGTCCTGCCAGGAGGGGGTTTGGAAGCATGATTTTTGCAGCTAGAGACAAACCAGTGAAGCCTTCTTCATGAATGGAACCACCCCTAGCCCAGTCACCCACACCATAGACCTAGGGCCATCCTACAACTCATCCTGCAATTCTCTTCCTCCCTCACCCTTGCATTGCATTAGCGCTGTAATCTGACCTCTTTGATATCTGTCGCCTCATCCTTAAGCTTCCACTCACACCGGTAAGCTGTTAGATCGTGTCTTGCTCAGGCTTTTTCTCCAGGTCCCAGATGGCCTCCTGGCTCCTCGAGCAGGTTTCTGAAAGGCCATCTGGGCGTCCTGCTTCCTCTCCCATCGCTCTCACAAACACCCTAAATGCCTGCCCTATGGAAGTTCTTTTAGCTCTGCTGTCTTACTACCCCTGCTCTTAGTACCTCTTCTGGAACCCCACAGCCCCCCGACCCCCCAGTTATGGTCTCCTTAAAGATCGACCTCATTCTCATCTGGGAAGCCCTTCCTAGTCCTCCACCTGCCTCAGAGCGAGTTAGGAACTCCCTAACCTAGACGCTCCAGTTAGAAGCTCAGAAGCTGTGTGACTTCGGGAACATCACCCGCCCTTTTTTGGTCCATGGATATAACAACGATTTCATGGAACTGTCCTAAGTGACAGCCCGTCACACAGAGTGTGCCCTCAACAGGCTTTCAATGATGGGAGTGGAGAAAGGAGGGAGCTAACTGGATCCTTTTCCTCCTTTGATGATGGAGAGATGACACTAGATGACTCATGTTACCTTTACAAAATGCCTGATTTCAAGCCCTGAAGTCTCCCTTTATCAGAAACTGCTAGTTATGCCCTAATATCCATTTCTCCCTTTTTTATATACTAATAGAAATCCTGGAATCAGTTGGGCATATAATTGGCCAACCAAAATAAATATGACAATTCCTAGCCCATCTTGTAGCTAGATGTAGACACAGGGCTAAGATGCTTACGTTCTAACCCACAGGACGTGAGCAGAAGTGTATGCAACTTCCAGTCCCTGTCGCTGTGCGGAAGGAAGAGGCACCTGTGCTCACCTCCCTCAGCAGACAGTGGGGGAGCAGGAGGGGGGGTTACATTAGATCATACAGAGACAAGCAATTTCCTAGAAATGGAGGAGCAGCAAATGTCGAAGCAGCCTGAGTCCCTGAGCACTAGAAAAGGACAAAGCAGCCACACCATCGTGGCTTTTCACATGAGAGAAAAATAAACTCATTTATTAAGCCACTGCCTTTCTGGGTCTTTCTTCAATCAGCTGAAACTCCATCCCGACTAGTACGATTTCAAATACATTTCCATTTAGCTTTTGACTCCACAACCCCACCAATACGGGGAGCTGAAGGGGGTCATTTCTACTCCATTCACCTCTCCGAAACGACCGCAGGTGAGTACCCAGGTGAAGTAAGCCATAGCTTTCAATCAGTGAAGCTAAAAGTTATAAAAATGCCTGCAGAATTATATGCCAAAGACTTGTATTATTACCATATCACTATGTCAAAATCGAAAGGCATGTAAGATTTCTCCAGAGAGGCCGTCCATAATGCATTGCAGAACTGTGTAGGTGTTGTATGAAATGTGTTTTATTCAAGCTAGGATATACAACACTAACATTATTGAAAGAAATTGAGGGTCTGGTCGTCTCCTTTTAATATGTTCATTATTCATGTTATAGTCCTTTAACAAAAAAGTAAAGTCGTATACATATTCAATTTAATTTAAATTTTTGTTTTATCTACTATTCATCTTGGGTGTCCAATGAAGAAGAAATATTCCCTTATTACTCTTATATTAGTTTCTGACAGTTCAATTTCTCTGACTGCTACGCCTCAGACAACCTCCCCTGGAAAAGCATATAGGTAATTGCTTTGATCAAAATTTCATGCCAAATCTTTTAGGTTCCATGTAGATCATGCCTGTGACCAGAGATACGTGGCAGCAGAGCCCACAGAGCCAAGGCTGGGAAAAGTTTCTCCATCCAAAACATGGCCACACACTGGGAATCACTTGGGAGCTTTACAATCCACTGATGCCCAGCCCCACTCCAGAGCATCTAACGTAACTGGTGGGGGGTGCTGGGCATCAGAGCCTGTGGTGAGAGCCTCTGATTTCAAAGATTGGTGGGGCGTGGCAGAAGGGGGTACAGAACCTACACAGGGAATGCCTGCTTTGGACTGCGGACTTGCTCACATAGGTTTGTAGGTTTCTTCTATTTGTTTTGTGTGTTTTATACAGTTTTTCAAAGATTTATTTCTTTTTAGAGAGAAAGAGAGAGTTGAGCAAGGCAGGGAAGAGGGGCAGAGGGCAAGGGAGAGAAAGAATCCTCAAGCAGACTCCATGCTGGGCAGGGAGCCTGATGCGGGGCTCGATCCCAGGACCCGGAGATCTGGACCTGAGCTGAAATCAAGAGCCAGCCACTTAACTGAATGAGCCACCCAGGCACCCCTGTTTTTTACAGTTTTGTAGAGACATTCACTTGCCACAAAAATTGCTCACTTACAATGTACAATTCAATGACTTTCACTACATGCCACCATCACCACAGTCGGTTTTAGAACATTTCATTATCCAACCCCCCCCCCGAAAAAAAACAAAAACAACAACAAAACCTACATCTCTTAGCATTCACCCTCCCTCACTCTTCCCAACGCTCCTTCCACTAATCTACTTTCTGGGTCTATTTTGCCTAGAATGGACATTTCCTATAAATGGAATCATACAACATGGGGTCTGTAGTAGTTGACTTTTTTCATTGTTTCACAAAGCATTTTCAGGGCTCAGCAAGGTTGTCCCACACATCAGGCCACCCAGGTGCCTCTCATGGTCCAGCTTTTTGAACAAGCTACATGGTGATACCTGTGTTGCTAGTTCAAAAACCACATTTTTGAGGAGCAAGATATTAGACCTTCCTTGTCTTTTTCATTCTACTCAAACAAGAAAGGACCCAGCTGGGGTGCCTGGGTGGCTCAGTGGGTTAAAGCCTCTGCCTTCGGCTCAGGTCATGATCCCAGGGTCCTAGGATCAAGCCCCACGTCAGGCTCTCTGCTCAGCGGTGAGTCTGCTTCCTCCAATCTCTGCCTGCCTCTCTGCCTGCTTGTCATCTCTGTCTGTCAAATAAATAAACAAAATCTTTTTTTAAAAGAAAGAAAGAAAGAAAGAAAGAAAGAAAGAAAGAACGGACCCAGCTGTGGAAGTGCTAGAAAAACAAAAGGTGGGGACAGATTTAAAGAGAAACAGGAATTGGCAGGGACTCTCATATCTGCTTTGGGCCCAATAACTGTTTCCTTAACCTTAATAATGGAAAAACTACCCTCCCCTTCATATCTAAAAACATGCTATGAAATGTTGGATATCTGGCTGAACATTTTAAATGCATTAGGAATGCCATTGTCAATATCTTTGTTAGGATATTGTACTATAGTAACCCTGTATTATTCCTAAAACTCTATTTCTCTGTATTATTTCTTACAAATGAATGTGAATCTATAATCATGTCAAATAAAAGGCTTAATTTTAAAAATCCACAATAAAAAAAAGTGAATGACTCTAATGAGTGGAAACTGATCCTTTGGTAAGTCAGTTTCCAATTCTGTATTTTTAACGAGATTGAAAAAGTATTTAATTGAGTTGTTGATTAGCAGATCATTAAAACTTGTTCTTCATTATTTTTTTAAAGCACTAGACAGAAAAAGTGATTCAGAATTGTACTTGAGTAAAAGTCAATTTGTAATAGTAGAAAAAAAAAAGGAATGGGTTTGTGTTTTACATATTCATATTTAAAAACATGTCAAAAAATAAATACAAAATAAAAATAAAAAATAAAAACATGTCAATCTCATTTTACAATGAGAAACACGGAAGTCTGGTGTATAATCTTAGCAAATAGATTGGTTTCTAAATTTCCTAACATGGTCACTGAAAGAAGGAGCTGAGAAGGGGAAAAAAATCACAAAGGAAAGGCAGAGAGAAGCAGAGAAGGACATAACATGAGGGAGATCCATTTCTTATTTCCAGACTCCCTTGCAGCTCGAGAGTGGCCATGTAGACGCTGTTTGAGACAATGAGATGGAAACAGATTATTTGATCATTTTTCTTTTTCTTTTTCTTTCTTTTAGAGAAAGAGAGAGAGAGCACGGGGGCCAGGGGGAGGGGAGGGGCAGAGGGAGATAGAGAAGCATAAGCAGGCTTCACGCCTGAAGCAGGGCTCAGTCTCACAACCCTGAGATCATGACCTGAGCGGAAATGAAGAGTCAGTTGCTTAACCCACTGAGCTATCCAAGTGCCCCAGAAACAGATTACTTTTCTAATCCAAAGAGACATAACCAGTTTACACACAGTTTTAACTTTTACCCATTCTCCTGACATCTTGCAACCCAGATGATAAAAATCTCCCAGCAGAGAGAGTGGACCAAACAGTTAGGTGGGGTTTGGATTCCTGGCAACCTCTTCAGCCAGCTGTACCAGCCCCAGACTTCTTGCCTTGGGAACAAAATGAACTCCAGCTGATTAAACCACTCTGGCCAGGTTTCTGTTACACGCCACCAGCAATCCCATCTACTGGACCACGCCCTCGGTGGTCAGACGGACCACAAGTTAGAAACATCTTCTGACTTTTATGTCTAAAACAAAGGTTTGTTTCCCTGTGGAATTTAATAGTTTTTGGTTGTGTGTAAAGAAGTGATTTGCATTTTAGCGACTCACTTTGGAACTTGAGAAATTCCGGTTCCTTGGACCGTCAGCAGCTGTCTGATTGCCTTATACTCATTCTTTGAAAGATTAGATCTACTATATTTAGTTGGAATCAGTGTATTCCCTGTGTTTTGCAAAAGTAATAAAAAAGCGGATTCTAGTTTGTAGGACCCAGAAATTAGTACGACCCGTTTTGAGTAAAACTGGCTATTTTGGTTTGTTTTAGAAAAGGTGAATCTTCCAGGTTACTTCCTCAAAACCCCTAGGATCCAGGGTCTGAAGATTGAAATACTGATCGTATCATTGCCCATCACATCCATGCGGCCTGAATGAGAAACGTTATCTTCAAGTGTTAGTTCTAAAGTCCCCACCATCTTTTCTCATTTTAAAGAAATAAACTTTACTAAAATGGCAGCCTAAAATACTAAAGATATTCTAGAACAAAGTAAAATATATATACTTAAAGCAAGAATTTTAGGTTGAGCGTTTAGTTCTCCTCCTCCTTCTTGGAATATAAAATAGTACATTTAAACAATATTTCTGCAGTTCAGTTTTGGCAACAGATGTCAAAAATTTTGCCTACCCATCGTCCTTGGTGATTTTGTTTCTAGGAATTTATCGTGGATGAGTGCAAGACCCTAGCAGCACACAGTTCACAAGAGGGACAAATTATAAAACAACCTAAGTGCCCAGCAATAGGGGATTCATTAAATTATAGTATATCCATGCAATGAGGGCATTTAAAATGGTCTTGTAGGAGATTGCTTAACAACATGGGAAAAGGGGCCCGTGGCTGGCTCAGTCGGTTAAACATCTGACTTCAGCTCAGGTCATAATGGCAGGGCGTCAGGCTCGGGGCTCAGCTGGAAGTCTGCTTCCCCCTCTCCCTCTGTAGCTCCCCCAGCTCGTGCTCTTTCTCTCTCTCTCTCTCAAATAAATAAATAAAATCATTAAAAACACATATACACACAACATGGGGAAAACAGTCACGATTCAGTGAAAAAGCAAAATATATACAAACCCATTAGATAAATGTGTTATGAAAGGCTATGCACAGAAATGGCTTTTTTATAGATAATTGTTATTTTCTTTGTGTTTCTGTTTTAAGTAAACATACATGACTTTTAAAAGAAGGTTTGTTTTTTTTTAATTGCTGCTGCAGCTGCCACCTCCTCCTATTACCAAGTAAATTATCCTTAATGGCCTTTCATATCTCATCAGAGAGACCGGCACGAAGAAAGCTCATGAACCGTGAGGATGGCAAGTCGCTGAGAGGAAGAGCAGACATAGAGAGTGGCAGGGAATGATGACCAGAACAGACCAAATCAAATACAACAGGCATAAAGACAAAGATCTACCATGAAACCTATCTGCTCTGTTCCAGAATGGGCAGGCTCAGCTTCAAAGCTTCGTGGATGTGATAATCTCCCCCAAGTCGGGCTACTGTTAGAGAAATTACATTAACTGCATTTGACGGAGAACAGGAACAAACTGGAATGTGTCCTAAGAAAAAGGGCCAGGACCCAAAGACAGCTGGGAGATGTGTAGTGAGAGAGACAGCTGGAGGAAAGGGGGTGTTTTACCCAGAGAGGTGACATGTGAGGGATGGGGAAGGGACATGGGAATCACCCTTAAACATCTGAAGGACTGTCATTCAGAAGACAGTTGGCCCGGAGTGCAGAACTAGATCAAATGGGTGGAAGTTTGGGGGACACCAATTTGAGTTGAAAAGGAGGTGGGATTTTTTTTTTTTTTTAATTAAGACTACCCAACAACGGAACAGGCTATCTTATGCCGCCGTGAGTTATCCATCACTGAAGACATTCAAGCAAAAAATAGGTAACTATTGAAGTATTCCATAATGGAATTTCTGCATTCTGTGGGAAATTGGACTAGAAAAACCCTGATGTTTCCTTCCTACTCGAAAATGATTCTGGGGCACCTGGGTGGCTCAGTGGGTTAAAGCCTCTGCCTTCAGCTCAGGTCATGATCTCAGGGTGCTGGGATCGAGCCCTGCATCAGGCTCTCTGCTCCCTGGGGAGCCTGTGTCCTCCTCTCTCTTCCTGCCTCTCTGCCTACTTGTGATCTCTGTTTTTAAAAAAATGATTCTGCAGTAGAAAACCCCACAGGAGCTAGCACCAAGTCCCTACTCACCAGTTCTTACCAAAAATTCCCTAATTAGAGATGAACTCCTCTGGTTTCATCTTCTTTTGATACTAAATTATCAACTGAGATTTTTTTTTAAAAGATCCTTAAAGCTGTTATCAGATATAATCAACTTCATGTGAATGGGTCTACCAGATCCATTCCCAAGGATGGGTTTCCCCGGTGATTGACATGGGGGATAAAATGGTCCTGAGCTAGGAAAGCAGCCATGTCCAGGAGCCATGGAACTGGAGAGAAAAGAGATGTCCTGAAGATCAAGTTCACAATCTTGTATATCAACACGCCGACTTGGGTCTTGAAACTCCATCTTAACGTCCACCCCATGGTCCAGTGCATGTGCCAATTACTCTCACTGTTTCTTTAATCCAAGGGTGGTTAATGAGCACCAGACCAGGCTCTCTCCAACGACATGCGAATGTACCCGCTCCACAATCGCCAGCCAGCTGTGCTGCTGAAATTAACTTGTTCAGCTGGCTCTCCAAATAAAGCCATTTAAAGAGTGCAATGTACCATAGAAAGCAATTTGTTTCCTTAAGATTTAGTACCCCACATGAAGATTGATTTTGATTTGAAAGACAGAAGCTACTGCAAGGTGAATAATTTTAAGTTTAACATATTCCTCCTCTCAAGGAGCCAAATGCATTAAAATTAGGTGCAAAGTGCTTCTAATTTGTCAATCACTCCTTGGATAATTCTGTTCCTGCCTTACCAGGGAAATTACCAAGAGACCTGGCTTTTGGCTCCTTTCATCTCCACTATTCTTTTAACTTGATCATGGCTACAGTATGCAAATGTGGCTCGACATCTAGGAGCTGGGTGAGGGGGGATCCAGGATAAAGACAGCCCCAAACTTACCTTACATTTGACAGTAAGTCAGAGGTGTGACAGGCCTCTCTAGTTTTGTCACACATCAGTTTGTAGGACAAAGCCCTCAATGAAACAGCGGCCGCAGAAGGCATTCCTCCTCTGTCTGCAGTCTGGAGAGTGCTTGCTAGTTCCTTCTGTCCATTGGCAAGCACTCTCCAAGGCCTGCTCTGTGTCAGACCCTGTGCTTGGCCCCCTGGCATGCAATGACCAAGGACAGAACCTACCCTTGAGAGACTCAAACATCAGAGAAACCAAAAAAAAAAAAAAAAAAAAAAACCCACAGCTGCCCCAGGGAAATAAGTATGGTGCAGGAGGTAAGCACAGGACCCTCTGAGGCCATTAAGAAGGTTGCACAAGGTCTGCAAGGGAAGGGAACGAGTTTGAGGAATGAGCAGAGAGTGAACCATACTGGCCGGGGGGCCTATGACGCTCCGAAGGAGAAACCGGTCTAGAGAGCACACAGAGTCACACCTGGCATTGCTGGTCCTTCCGGTGTTCCAGGCATCATGCTACTCACTTTGCAGGTCCGTTCTCCTTCAGTCCTCACGACAGCACTGTGCAGGGCGCTCCATTCCAAGGTAGGGACCACCGTCTGTCCTATCACACAGATGGAGAAATGGAGACATTGGTAAGTTAAATCGCACGCACACGGTAACCCAGCTTCTAAGTGAAAAAGGCAGGATTCAAATCCACTCAGCCTGGTATAAAGTCTGTGTCCATGTTTGCTTTCCAAAAGACATAGGTTGTTGGGAGGAGTCCGAGCCAGAGAGGAAGCCGTGCCCTGCGGCGGTCAGGCCTAGGCAGACCTACTGACGTCAGTGATAAAATGTATGTAGGGTTCTCAGCCCAGGACCCCACAGGCGTGAAGTGCTCGATAAATTTTAGCGAGGAGAAGGAATAGGAGTGCTTAGGGGGACGTTGAGGCAGATGGAGCCAGAGATTTTGGCAACTCTGGGAGTGTTTCATGAGTCCTGCGAGGTCTGGATGTTACCCTGAAGGCAGGAAGGATTCATCCTGGGTGCGAAAGTGACATGCTTAAGGTTTGGGCATAGAAAGGTGACCACCTAAAAGGCAGATCTGCAAGAGAGAGAGCAGGAACAGAAAATCTCAGGGGTTGATTTGCCCCAGGGGAAAAACACTGGAAGTGGCAGACACAAAGCAGGGAGGGCAGGAGATGGTCTTCAAAGGAGGGAAAACAGACTTAGCAAGAGATCACAAGAAGTAAGAAAGGAAAAAATTCCTGCCTTGGGGAATTGGGTAAATGGCAGTGCCCTTCCCAGGGCAGGAATGCGAGGAAGGGAGTAATGGCTTCTGTCGGAATGTAAGACTGAAGGGGGTATGTGGAGACGTGGTTATGTAGGGATATGGGATGTATGTGTGGAGATGTCCCACTGATCTTTAGAAACATACAAAATTGAACCCAACAGATTGGTATGTTATAAAATGAAAGTGTCCATGGCTCTAATTACCATTCAGGCCAACCCAGACTCCTGTTCACAGAGCATGACAGGAAGCCTCCAACTCAACCTTGCCCTCTTTGCTGTTCTGAGTCCTGGACTGCTCGTCCCGACAAGCTCTGTCTCCCACTGCCCAGCCTGCTTTCAAGTCTGCCAAATTCTGGCCACTTGACCTGCACCCTATCTCCCAGCCACAGGCTTTGCCTCCTCTCTATCTAACCTTCAGATTCTCTCTCTGGCGTCTCTGCTTTAGGATCCCCTTGAATAAGTCCCACAGCCTCCTGGCCACCTGTGGCCAGTGCCTCTGGGAGTCCTGACCTGTACTTTAACAACAAGGTGAACAAGAATGGAGGAGTGCGGTGGAATGGAGGAGGGCATGAGGCCAGCAGAGTTTGATTCCTTCCGTGGAGTCAACAAGCCCCAGATTATCCCATCTGTGCCCACAGCGTGGTCCCATGCCACGTCTTCCATGACGCCGGTCTCCTCAGTCTTTTGGGATGGATTTAAGTTTTATTCTTCCTGGACTCAGATTTGGAAATGGTAGTTTCTGGAGAGAAGATGAGAACCAGTGGGTAGTGTGGGGGAGAACTGGGGAGTGAACTGATCTTGGCCAGTTGTTCCATCTGCTGCCTTTGCTGGGAACAAGGTAGGCTGGAGCTACCAGGAACGTGAGCCCTCCTCCTCCTCAAATCTCATGCCCACCTCAGGTTCTCAAATCAAGTCAGTGAACCTAGAGATGTGGTTGCAAAAGCAGTCAACACCCACTGAACAGAGGAATGAATGAACTCCATTATGGGTAATATTCAGACTCTCTGGCCATAGAATTAGGCTCCTCTAAAGAGGTAATGAGGGCTCCAGTCTTAGAAACATCCAAATAGATATAAGATGGAGAAGCAAAGCAAATGCAGAAGGGACAAGCCATAGCTGAGCCCTTCCAAGTCAGCGAACATGTCTTTCTGTGACTTATCGAAGGTTGAAAGGCTAGAAAATGGTCCCCTGGTCTTGTCCAGCCAGGCCCAGCACCCTGGTGTCTTGGTGGCAGATTACTGCCAGGATACAGACATTCATTCACCACCACCTCCCCCCAAAGACAGCTCTGCCTAACCAACGCCCTGTAGCACACAGACGTACCTCTTACCGTGCCTCACTGATAACCATTCTGTTTTGGAAACCTGATTCACCAGTAGTCATTCCAGAGGAGCCCTCTGCTGCTTCTGTTCCAGAAATACTACACATTATTGCAGGGTAGTGAAGAAAAGGAAACTGGTCAAAATGAACTAGCTACTAAACCACTCCTCTTCCCAAGCAAAAAGCAATAGAAAGCAATTAAAAACAAGGAACCTGGGTCCACCAGCCCAGAGACAGCAGGGCTGGCCCACATGTGGGTCCGGCTAGTCTTTTATTGGACATTGGGTACACAGGAACAAAGCACCTGGCACTACCTGCCAGTGACCGAGGTTCCCACCCCACCCCACAGCCAAGGCCGAGAACGCTTTGTGCCCCCATGGAGCTCTCATCCCCAAACTGCTGAATCATTTTTGAATTTGTACAGTAATGGGCTGTCAGTGGGGTCATCTCTCCAGCTACCTGTTCCAACAACGGCTTTGCAAGAAGAGATTTGCTCATTCCTGGCAGCAAAGCTGGGGCTCCGAGGAAGGTGTGAAATGACCAACAGGCACATTTGCCGCAAAGACTCCCAGGGGGCTTCCCTAGCAATGATAAGGCTCAGGCATGTCCCTTGGTAAAGATCTCATCTTCCTTTATTTATGGGAAATAGCGCCCCTAAGATCAGGAGGCTCATTAGAAGGGAAGTTAGAGGCGACATGAGTGGGACCATCTCAGCTCTCAGCTGTACTCCAGCTGATGCCTGTGACTGAGACAGCAGCTCTGTGAAGAACCACGGAGAGGGGTTTATCATTGCAGAGAGAGGCGTCCTGCAATGAATGGTGTGTGCAGGGACTGGGCAGGGAGGGTCCAGCAGCAGAGAAGGTGGAGAATGGAGATGGTGGGAACAGTAAGCTGGGCTGGGGGTCCTCAGCAAAGAGGCCAGTTCCTCTTAGACCAGGTGGTCTATGCAAGCTAATGGATTGCTGAGAAGCCTCCTTCCGCAGCTGCGATCAGCAGCAAACCTCTCAAACAGAAAGAATGTTCATGGTCAGAGAGGAACAAATGGGATGACCGCGAAGCACTGACCAAGCAATGACTGGACATGCAGACACAAAGAGCCTCCTGAGGTCTGGGGCACGGCCAGGGGCTGAGTATCTGAGCCCAGTCACGTGGCTGAAGTTCAGAGACACACTCAGATCCAGCAAGGAGTTAAAATGCAGAAGAGAAACTGAGGCAGGCGTGTTCAGGGTTATGAAGGAAGGAAAAATGCCGCTCTGGAGATGAAATGCAGATGACTATAGGTCAGGAGTGTCTGCATAAAGTAAATAAACAACAATGTTGGGACGCCTGGCTGGCTCAGTTGGTTAAGTGTCTGCCTTCGGCTCAGGTCATGATCCCAGGGTCCTGGGATCGAGCTCTGCATGGGGCTCCCTGCTCAATGGGAAGCCTGCTTCTCCCTCTCCCACTCCCCATGCTTGTGTTCCCTCTCTCACTATCTCTCTCTGTCAGATAAATAAATAAAATCTTTAAAAAACAAAACAAAACAAAAAAAACAAAGGAATCACCATACCGGTTTCTACACCATAGAGTATTATTCCTGCCTTGTTTTTGAACTTCACATAAGTTCAAAATTACTCTTTGGTATATACCCTTTGGTACTAGCATTTTTCATCAGCATAACATCTGATATCCAACCGTGTCACTGTGTGTAATGGTGATTCATTCTTTTTCATCATTATGTAGTATTCCAATGCATGAAAATTCTGTGGTCTATGTATCTGTTCAATGTTGGATGTTTTTTTGTTTTCTGGCTGTTGTGAAGAGTGCTGCTCTGAACATATTCCTACGTGTCTTTACCTTTGGTGTACGATGGATGTACGCACCCATCTCTCTGAAGTCTGCATCCAGGCTTGGAAAATTTACATTTTTGTAGCCACATCCATACAACATGACTGACCCTTGTACCATTCTGTAATGTCCCTCCCTGCCTCTGGTAATTTTCTTCATTCTGAAGTCTACTTTACCTGTATTATTAATATAGCATCACTCAACCTGGAAAAAAAATTTTTTTAATTGGTGACAATTATTAGAAGAAGGTACCCTAACACATTGTGGTGGAGATACATGATACTAAAGCTTTTCAGATGACAATTTTGTAGTATCTACTGAAAAATGTACATACATGCCCATTGACCCAGTGATTTTAATTACAGGAATCTATCCCTCAAAAAAAAAAAAAATAATTACACACGTGCAAAAAAAAGCTGAATGTACAGGATGCTGATTGCAGCATTGTTCATAACAGTTAAAAAAAAGAGAGAAAGAAAAAAGAAACAACCCAAATGGCTATCAATAGGAAAATGGCTCAACAGGCTATGTCGTATTCATGTTATGCAGCCAGTAAAAGAAGGAGGCCAATCTCTGTACATGACCATGAACAGATGTCCAAGACCTTTCGAGAAAATAAAGGCTGGAGAATGATAAGCAGGCACATGATACTATTTCTATTTTTAAACCACAAAGCAGTATTGCACTTCAGTATCACCCATGTGTTTGTGTGTATAGTGACTGCATAGAGAAGTCTTCAAGGATAAACACCAGGGTTGCAGCAGAGAATGGGGTGAGGGTCCTGAGATTAGGAATGGAAGATCAAAGAGAACTTTAGCCTAACCTATCCTGTTTTATTTTATAACAAGAAGGGGTTTGAGGCATTACTGGTGTAACTAAAAATTAATAAATAGGACCAATGTTGGTTACCCCATCACCCCACCCCCCTCCCTTCTGTAACCCTCAGTTTGTTTCCCGGAGTCCAGAGTCTCTAATGAATTGCTGAACACTACAAAAAAAACTAATGATGTACTACCTGCTGGCTAACTGAGCATAATAAAAAATTAAAAATTAAAAGGTAATTGGATTAAGATTGAAAAAAATAGTACCAGTGTTGCTATTGTAATAGTATTGTGTGGCGATAGATGGTATCTATACTTGTGGGGAGAACAGCGTTAAGCTCTGAGTTGTGGATTCGCTATTTTGTATACCTAACATAACATTGTGTGTCAACTTTACTTCAAAAAAAAAACAAAAAAACAAAAAATAGTACCACTGGTGATATCTTATTTTGACAAATATACCATGGTAGTATAAGATGCTAACAGTAGGGAAAACCAGGTAACAAGTATACAGGAACTCTGTATTATCTTTGCAACTTTTCTGTAAAATCTAAAATCATTCCAAAATAAAAAGTATATTTAAGAAAACTGGTAAAGATAATTGCCTGAAATACAACAAAAAAAGAAAGCATAAATAAATTATAAGATATTTTTATTATAGATTACTATGCAGCCACAAAATTCAAATCAATAAAATGATATTCTGCCATGAAATGATTCCCAAGATATATAATCAATAAAAAAAAAGTCAAGTATCATAACAATGCCTATGGTACAACCTCAGTTATGTGGACAATTATTTTTTTTAAGCCTTTACTCATTTATTCATGAGAGACAGAGAGAGAGGCAGAGGGAGAAGCAGGCTCCCCCGTCCAGCCAGGAGTCCAAAGCGGGACTCAATCCCAGGACCCTGGGATCACCATCTGAGCCAAAGGCAGACGCTTAACAGACTGATGATCCACCCAGGCGCCCCTATATGCACAATTAAATAGAGTTTATTAACACACCCGGCATATAAATCAATAGAGAAAAGCAGGGAGTCCATATTTAAAGTAGGAGTTGACAAAATTCTATTAGGGCCAGATAGGAAATATTTTCAGCCGTGGGCCATCCAGTCTTTGCCACAACCATTCAACTCTACCCTTGGACCATGAAAACTGCTACAGACAATATATAACTGAACGGGTGTGGTTGTGTTCCAATAAAACTTAATTGACAAAAAATATCTGCAGGATAGATTTGGCCGGTGGGCTATAGTTTGCCGACCTTGCTCCTCTTAACCCTGTTAGCAGAGTGAGAAATGAATTGTTTACTGCTAAAAATCATTTACAGCAAAAAAACATTTTAATGTATTATTTTCATTTAAAATAATATTTGTCAACGGAGTATCCCACACCAGCATCCAGCATAAAACAGTGTTCAATATGTTTTGTGTCTTGTCCCCTTTTCTGTCCACCACCATCCCGCAGCTAAAATCCCAGGACGCCTTCATGGTTAACCTGCCAAGCTGTTACAATTACTTGATCCCCCCAAGCCAGAGTGCCATTCAGTTTTGATATTATGAACCAAGTGTCTGTGGAGGGAACAAGAATACAGCAGGTGTCACAGCTCAGCAATGAAGTAAGCTCCAGCTCCCTTATCTGCTTCCCCTCCTGCAGAGGCCTCCTGGGAGGCTCAGTCAGGTATAAGAATCTTCCAGAACTCTCCAGGCCCTCTCAGGGAGAACGGCTGAGGACTGTGCTAATTGGCAACCAGGCTGAGTGACAGTTATATTCGAGAATGATTTGCAAATCACATTCTCCTAGAGCCTATTAGGGGACTCATTAACAGTACAACAGTACATTACTTTCTGAAATTCTGATCTAAGCAGAAAATTAAAATTATTTGTTAAATGACCTAATAAAATTGGATAAAATGTGCTGAGAAAATGAAAACCGCAATAGATCATTCTGCAGATTTTGGCTAAATATAATATCTATTTCCTGTCACTGAGAGGAAGCGCTGTACCCTCCGTGCAGCCCTGGATGGACCCGGTGCGCGACTCAGAGCCTCAATGATCCCATCTGTAGAATGACTCACCAACAAGGAGGTAAACTGGATGCCAGCAGGAGCCCAAATTCCAGGCTGAGAGCCTTATCCCACCTCCCCATGTCCACCCCATCCACCCCTGAAGCCCACCTCAGGCCTCACCCTTCATCTGTTGCTTCAACTACCTCCGTCACCATCTCATTGATCTTCTTGTCCCCTAACTACCCACTCAACATGGCCTCCACAATTGCTGTCAGAATGCTCCTTCTAAAATGGGAGTCTCCCATGGTTACACTCCCTACAACATTTCTAGAAGCATCCAACTGCTCAAAGATGCAAACTCTATAGCAGCGATTCTCAAAAGTGAGGCCCCTAGACCAAGAGCCTCACCCAGGCACTTGTTAGAAATGCATGTTTCCAGGCCCCACCCAGACCTACTGAATCAGAACCTCTCGAGGAGGGGCCCATCAATCTGAGTTTTAACCTCTAGGTGATTCTGAGGCTCGTTCAAGTTTGAGAACCGCTGCTCTAAGGCATATGCCACAAAAGAAACGTTGTGGTCTGGTCCTGAGCTTCCCGACTTTGCACCCACACTCCCACCTCCCCGCCTTCCATTTGCACCCCAGCACGCAGCCTTCTGACCCACTCAGAGCAGACTGGGGGTTTGTCCAGGCCACTCCCTCCGCTGGGAAAGTCTCCCCCTTCTTGCTTGGCGAACGCCACCTCCTTCAAAGATGCAGCATTAAGGTGTCAATTCATTTTCCCATGAGAAAAGCCAAACTTCTACTTCGCTCGCATTATCATCCAAGTTTGCTCCTCTGCTTATCTGAAGAGCAGCCTTTCCTGAGAGCCCCGGGGAGGCCATGCTCTTCATCAGGCCCTGCTTAGCCTTTCCCTTATGTCTGCTTAGAGACTGCTCAGCTCTGAGGGATGGCCGCATAGCGTGGAGGAGGGAACAGGCTCTTCTCAAGACCTCACACAGAGCCTGGGAGGGAGTTAGTGCTTAGTAAACCAGAGCATAAAAAAGAATCTTACCAATTTGAGTGTATGGGGAATGCCTGGAAGCCAGTTCACAGACACATCTGGTCTTACACGCTCCCAAAGAGAAAAAGATATTCAGAGCAGCAAGCCCTCCCTCTCTCTACCAACAGAGAGTAGCAGTTCAGCTCCATGCCCTGCATGCAAATGACCAGGTTCGCACATGTTTTCCGCGTAAGCTAACAGTTCACTTAGCTGGAAAAGATGTGGGTACGAAGGTGTTGCCAAGCGGTGGAGTCAGGGTTTAAGCTAGCAGAGGCCTCCGTGTTCAGCAGCCATCCCTTCCAGGTGTGTGAAGGCACAGGTGATATGCTTATCAACATAAGACATGTCTGCTCTCATTCACATTAACAAGAAGCAAAATCAACTCTCACAGGAAACATCTAACCCCATTTAATTTTTTCATCTCTTTTGAAAACTAGCAGCTTTCCTGGAGAACAGGCTCAGTTCATGAACCTAAAAACCTTTGCATCTGTACCAGTCCCAAGCTCTCAATTGTGGGACCTCAAAAGATGACCCGGAAGAGGTCATGGGGGACCTAAAACCATAGCCTGAGAACAGTGGAGGAGGCTTTCGAAGCCAACCACTCAAACTTCCCACTAATGCCTGAAAGTTCCCAGCTATATTCTCAACCAGCAGTGGGCCAACAGCCAGAGCGAGGCTCACCACCCTCCCAAAACGGAACTCAAGATTTGGCATTGTGTCCTGAATATTCTGGAATGTCACACTTGGAGCTGTGAGAAGAAACTAGAAATGTCATTTAACTCAGTGTTATGGACACGGATGCCTGAGCTACTATCCAAGAGCAACTGTCTTTGGTCAAAAAGGCCCCCCCCCCAAAAAAAAAATCAGATTTGCCAAAAATAAGGTTAACCACGCTGTTCTTTAATTACACATTACATTTTTCTGGGGGAAAAATCTTCTGTGAACCCGTGGTGCCCATGAAAAAGGAAAGCTCGCTGCAGGAGGCACACTGTGCTGAAAAGGTGGACACCAATGACCTAGATGAACAAGTCTCATTTTCAGCAATGAGCAAAGTGAGGCCCAGAGAGAGCAGGTGACTTGCCCAAAGATGCACAGACAGACTGAGCAGCAAGCAGCAAGAACTTATTCCTCCTACTTCTAGCCTGGTGCTCTCTCAATAATTCACCAGCTTTCATCCATAAAACTAGTGAACCCACGGGAGAGTAACTCTCAACGTGTGGTCCCTGGACCAGCAGTATGAACATTCCCAGGGAACCTGCTAGAAATTCAAATTAATTCAAATTTGGGGACACCCCCCCGCCCCGCACAGAGTTGCTAAATCAGAAATCCTGGGGTCGTAGTCCAACCGTTTGTGTCTTTAACAAGTCTTCCAGGTGACTCTGATGCCCTGTAGAATCTGGGCAGCACTGCCGTAGGGAAATAATACCCTTACCACCTGAATTTTTCTCAGTCCAGCTTGAAGGGAGCACCTTGTTCCAACATTAGATGAGGAAGTCCTACATCACAGTTCACAACTCAGAAGGCATCTTGGAAACTTAGCCCAAACAGCCCCTTTCGCCTAAGTCCCCTCTGTTGCGTCGCTGATGAAGGGCCAACCGGCTTCGGCTGGATGCCCCCAGGAATGGAAACTCACCACCTCCAAGAGCCCTTGTCTTTATTGTAAAGCCCTTAGGCTAGAAGTTTCTTCCCTAGATCAACAAAGACTCCCCTTAACCTCCATCCTGTACCTATTTCAGCCAAGCACCCTCGGGGTGGCCACGCCAGCCCTGCAAACGCCCCCTTCGCGGAGGCCTGCAAAGTGACTGTTCCACGGCTGCCCCAGCCCCATGGGAGAGCAGTGACTAAGAAAAGGTGTTGAGTCTGTGCCCCCATAACCTCCCTTTCCGGGTCAAACAGAAGGAGGCGGGTAGGGAGGGAAGGAAGAAAGAAAAGAAGAAGGAAGCGAGGAAGGAGAGGGAAGAAGGAAGCGGGGGCGGGGGATGGAAAGGAAGAGAGAAACGCCTTTCCACTACTCAGTATTTGGTATTTGATCCACAAAACCACTCTGTGAAATAGACTGTATCCTCCGCCACTTTAAAGACTGGGAAGCGAAAGTTCCACGTGGAAAAATAAATTGACAATGACCACCCGTGGTGGTGCCTCCTCTCTCAGGAGGCCCTTCCCTCATCACCGCAAGACCACCGGCGTACCATTTCCTATCAGCAGTCTGGTCCTTTAACCACCCCAGCTGTTGAATGAACCCCACTTCCTCAGTCTGGGCATCAAAGCCCTGGGAATGGTGCTCATTGGTCAAGCTGAGGTCACATGCTCATTTTTAAACCAATCACTAGGGCCAGGACGGTGTAATGCTTTGATTGGCTAAGCCAGGTCCTGTGTCCTTGCTTGGCCCATGGGGTGGGAGCCCCCTTCAGTTAAATGAGGGAGGAAGGAGGCAGTGCTGGAGAAAGAGTGACGATTCCCACGACCCTTGGATTGCGGAATGATGATCTGAACAGAAGGGAATCCCATAAACACAGTGACTGTCTCCTTCTGCCTGGCTAAGCTCTTTCTACACACACACTGCATTGAATAATTAAAATGTAATAGTAAGGGCGCCTGGGTGGCTCAGTTGGTTAAGCGTCTGCCTTGCCTTTGGCTCAGATCATGATCCCAGGGTCCTTTCTCCCTCTCCCTCTGCCTTTCCCGCCACTCCCCCACTTGTGTGCACTCTCTCAAATAAATAAAATCTTTTTTTTTAATGTAATAATAGTAGTTAAGAATGAGCCAGAAAAGGAAGGCATGGAGCAGTGGGAAGTTATAACAAGCACAAATTTATTGTTGGCGCCCTGATATCCGAGGCCACGGTTGTTCTGTTCCCTTCCAACAGGTGAGTTAGGACACACGTCCCATCCCAGGAAGGAAATCAACATTTGAGGCTCTTTCCTATTTATTCTTCCCATGCCTGTAATCACTCTTTGAAACTCATTCTTTTTCAATTTCTCAGAAATGCCTCTCCAGGATCCTTCATTGGTTAGAGCTCATTGATGTCACTCGCTCCCAGAATGCTCAGCACCAGCTCAGCTACAGTCTCCAGCCTGGCCACTATTTCCCTTTACAGCTGGAGTGCACAGCCTAAAATACCTTTTAGGGAAACTGCAATCCCACCCCAATACCAAGTACTCATACCGAGTTATCATATACTTAAAAAATAATTCACAGGTTGCCTGGGTGGCTCAGGTGGTTAAGCAACTGCCTTCAGATCAGGTCACGGTCCCAGAGACTCGGGATCGGGTCCCGCATCAGGATCCCAGCTCCAAGGGGAGTCTGCTTCTCCCGCTGACCTTCTCACCTCTCATGCTCTCTCTCACTGTCTCTCTCTCAAATAAATGAATAAAATCTTAAAAAAAAAATTCATAACTTAGAACATGTAAAACCACAGAATTCTAAGTATTATGAACACACTTTTACAAACTTTCAACAATAAACCATCATTCTTAATCTAATCTTAAAATTGCCTCTGGGTTAAAAACAAAACAATTTTATAATTCTGGGTGCACTCTTAGGTTTTAAAAAACATTGGCATATTTGAGCTCTGGGTCTAGAGTTTCAGAGCTTCCTAAGAGATTGACAATAAAATCCTTACAGGAAACTTTTAAGATTCATTTATGTGAGAGAGAGCACAAGTGGAGGGAGGGGCAGAGGGAGAGGGAGAAGCAGACTCGCTGCTGAGCAGGGAGCCCAACACAGGACTTGATCCCAGGATCCTGTGATCATCACCTGAGCTGAAGACAGACACTTAACCGATTGAGCCACCCAGGCGCTCCCTTATAGGAAACTCCTATTTAATCTTTTCTTTCACTAAAATAAGAAGAATTAAAATTAAGTTTCTACTTAAAATGTAGATAAGAAAAAGCATTGAATACCTTCTGATTACACCTTCTTAACTTCCTTGCCTCAGTTTTTCTGCACAAATTTAGAGAAGAGGAAACAAAGGAGAAAGACCATATTCATTTAGCCATTTTTCAAACATTCGACAGACATTTTTTTAAGATTTATTTACTTTAGAGAGAGAATGGGGCAGGGAGGGGGAGGGACAGAGAGAGAGGGAGAGAGAGCCTCAAACAGACTCCACCCTGAGCACGGAGTCCAATATGGGGTTGGACCCGACCACCCTGAGATCATGACCTGAGCCGAAATCAAGAGTCAGAGGCTTAACTGACTGAGCCACCAGGCACCCCTCAACAGATTTTTTTTTTTTTTTTTGGAGTGGCTACCATGTATCAGGCACTGTGCGGGGTGCTGAGTGTATGCTAGTGAGCAAAACAGATTCCCTCTGCCTTCATGAGGTCACGGTCTAGTACAGGGGTCAGAAAACAAAAGCTCACAGGCCCAATCTGTCCTGCCACCTGTTTTTTAATAGCCTGCAAGCTAGGAATGCTTTTGCATTTGCTCCTGGTCCAGAGGCCTCACTATAAAAACCACTGTTTAAGCTAATGTAGTGAAGAATACGGAGAGGACACATTAGGATTCCCTTGTAAAGAGACGATGCAATAATGATGAGGAGGGGGAAGACAACGCTAGTAGTGATACAATGTTCTAAAACTTAAATTTTATACCATATGCAAATTTTCTATCAAAATAGTTTCACATTCATCCAGACATTGGGAAGATGGTATGCTTTCTGCATAACCCCATGGAAAAAAAAAATGGATGTACTTAATTCTGTCACACGAGTCAGGAACAATTTTACTGGCAGAAAATATGACTATATTATATGCATTCAGGTTTCTGCATCTCAAAAAAATAACAGTACATAAAATGCTCCTTTAAAAAAAAACCCATTTTAAAATTTCTCATTAATATTTATTGTTCATTCATTTGGAGCTCAGTTTATAGAAAATGTATGGGAGGAAAAACTTAAAAAGGAGCAAGTTCTAGTCTGAGACCTTGATGTTATTGATGAGTTTGGAAAAGACCACTGTGAGGTGATTTTAGTGTCGAAAGGATGTGACAGCTCAGGGTTCCCTGCAGGCATAGTTTGAGGACCGCTGGCGCAGCGAGGCTTTGCCAGACCAGCATTACCAATTGAGTTCTGTGAGACGTAGCACATTGATGGTTCCTCCATGCAGAGGGCTGAAGCTGACCATGTTGCTCGGCTGAAGTTCATGTTCACTGTCCCCACAGCTCTCTCTGCAGGTTGTAGTTCTTCCTCCTAATTCCCCCCCACCCCTTCCCCCCCAGCACTAACCCCAAGATACGGCCTACTCCTTGTGATCTCTCCATATGTTGCCCACACCTTCAGAAAGAATTCTTTTCTTAAACTCTTCAAATTACCCAGCTGGAGGGTGCCATTGGCTTCCCCCTAGGACCTGACTGATACTTAACACACAAGTTCCCAGAGTGTCTGTCTACAGAATTCTTAGTGTCTCTGCAGTCTTTTCCATGAGACTGCCAAGCCGACAGAAATACCTAACAATCATGTTTACTGAGTAGTTAGGTTCTAATAAATTAATAAGTATTTATGTCCTCACATAACTGTGTTAGTAAGTGATTTTTTTTAAAGATTTTATTTATTTATTTGACAGAGAGATCACAAGTAGGCAGAGAGGCAGGCAGAGAGAGAGGAAGGGAAGCAGGCTCCCTGCTGTGCAGACAGCCCGATGCGGGGCTCGATCCCAGGACCCTGGGATCATGACCTGAGCCGAAGGCAGCGGCTTAACCCACTGAGCCACCCACGCGCCCCAGTAAGTGATTTTTTTTTAAAGATTTTTTAAATTTTATTATTTATTTGACAGAGATCACAAGTAGGCAGAGAGGCAGGAGGGGGTGGGGGGGACGGTGGTGGAGAGAAGCAGGCTCCCCACTGAGCAGAGAGCCAGATGTGAGGCCTGATCCCAGGACCCCAGGATCATGACCTGAGCAGAAGGCAGAGGCTTTAACCCACGGAGCCACCCAGGCACCCCAGTAAGTGATCTTTTTTTAAATAATCCACAAAAATGGACAGAAAACACATTTTTTATTTTACTCTAAATAACTATAATTACTTAGCAACGGGGTGTGTGTACCTGTTGAGCACTGTATGACTTCTCCAACCTTGGGATCAAACTGGACACCCACCACCCTCATTGCCCACTCACACCGATTTCCACACGAGACCCGATTCTTATCACAGTAATAACTGCAAACCCAGTTTTGCAAAGATATGATGTCATCAAAAGGAGAGTAGCACAACCTAATGTTGAAACTGTGAATTACCTTGAGCTTAGCACGATGTCCAGAGGATGGTGCCTGGGTGGCTCAGTGGGTTAAGCCTCTGCCTTCGGCTCAGGTCATGATCTCAGGGTCCTGGGATCGAGTCCCGCATCGGGCTCTCTGCTCAGCAGGGAGCCTGCTTCCTCCTCTCTCTCTACCTACTTATGATCTCTGTCTGTCAAGTAAATAAATAAAATCTTTAACAAAAAAATATATATATATTATATATATCCACCAGGCACCCCTCTGGGTTTGCGGTGGGGCTCCGTGGCACCTTGGCACACAGTTTGGGAACCGCAGACATAGCTCCATCCACACTCTCCTGGATTCCGGTATGCTTTTCTGAGCGGTAAAGAAAGAAAAAGAGTTGTGGCCAGCTTGATGGGAGTGACCCTGGGAAGGTGTCTCAGCAGAGGGAAAAGGTGCAAACAGTTGGACAAGGGCGGTCAGTACAAAAAGACTTTCCATGGCTGACTGACCCCATCCACTGAGTTTGACTTCTCACAATCCCCCTGCCTTGTGGAGGACCTTGGCTCCTCAACCTGAAAGTAACCCTCCCTCACATTCAGGGCCAGGGGAGCCCTCTTCTCTATCTGCAAAGACGTCACGGCCACATCTGTGTCCTTCCTCTATATGTCTTTGGTCTATGAGAAAAAACGAAGCAACAATTTGGCTCTCGTGTTCACTGTTCTGAACTTTATTTTCCTCTTGGTCTCTTATCTTCTCTGTTCAAAGCCAATGTCTACTTCCACTTTGCAGCCAACATGGCCAAAGATGAAAGATTCTGTCATTATTTTCCCTACATAACAAATCACAAAGCTGCTTTATCCCATTCCTTGATTGCCTCTGTTTCAAGACTCATTGTTTCTAACTATCAGAGGCACATATGAATTTCCTCTTTATGCCTTTTCTCTTCCATTCCCTGTAAACACTTAGCCATTTATTCATTTTTATCAGCACAAACATCGGTAACACTTCGGAATAATCGGCTTTGCTATGATAGCTCATTTATTATTCATTGCAATAACCTTCAACTCACTCCACATCAATAAAGCAGAGAGGGAAGCAGCTCAGTCCTCCCACGTGTGGGCTGGGTGTAGGCTCTCAGGGCCGCCATGGGGGGCCCTCTGCCCACGGCACAGGCAGGATGCCCGGACCCTGCCTTGGGTCTTTTAGAAAGCAGCTGAAAGAAATCAGGTGATGGGGGGGCTCCTGGCAAACTCCCTGAGGATGCCCTCCCTGCTGTTTCCATCACATGAGGCTGAGAGGAGGAGAGGGGGCTTTTGAGTCAGACAGCCCGAGTCCGAACCAGTCCGAGCTGGTCACCAGCACGTAATTATGAGCAAGTGGTGTGTCCTGTAGTTTCTTCCTCTGCAAAATGAGCTGTCACTACCTGCCTCTCGTTAGCTTTTGTGAGCCTTGTTATAATGATTAGACTGCATAAACCGCATGATATGGCCCACAGTAGGTGTATTCCTATCATTGGAACCGTGAGCCCACCCACACCCGGAGTCCAGCATTCAGGTTCATAGTCATGGACAGGTGTGGCCAGCAGCTGCACACATGAACTTTCAAGATAGACACTGGTTTTATGGGGATGTTTCCTCACTTCTCGGGTCAGTGACCTTGTACAAGTTACTTAAATCTCTCTAAGCTCCTCTGAAAGGAGGCTGGTAATAACTCTCCCAGCACAGCATTGTTAGGATTAAATGACTTAGTGCCAGAAACATTAACACATTGCCTGGGGGCATGCTAAGTATGGAGCAAATGCTCAAGGAGCTGTTTTTACAACCGTTATTAATATTTGCCAAAATTCCAGGTCACAGCAGGCTGAGAATAAAAATGGGTGACAATCTCACCACCCGGGACATCACACCCAGTCGTCCCAGTGACCTCGTGCCTCTGTCCCAGCCGCAGGGCAGGGTCTGCTGTAGAAACTTCTAGGCTGGCAAACCCACAGACACTGACCTCTGTCCTTGGCCAGAAGCCACACTGGGTTAGAGCCACTGCATATGGAAGGGCCCCACATGGCTAAAGCCACCAGCATAGCACTGTCTACGAATGGGGGAGAACCCTGGTCCCCGACCGCTGGCCACATGCCAATACACAGGCCCCTGGGCCACCCACCTCTTGCTCCCAGCATCTCCCAGGGTTTCGGTGAGGTTTCTCCTTCAGGGGGCCCGTGAAAGAAAAGCAAATTTACACAGAGAGAACATCGGAAAGGAGTTTTTTGTGGGAAGCAGGAGTGACCTCCAGGACTTCTCCAAGTCCCGATGATGTAGTCCCTGATCAGCAGGACACAACGCTGGCTCCACATACCAGCCCTGCCACTCCCTGCCAGGGTGGTCTTGGGGATGCTATTGAACCTCTGTATGCTTTCGTTTCCTTCTCCAGAAAATGAGGCCGTAAATAGAACTTGCCTCACTGGATCGTTAGTATGAAACAGACAACGCTGTCAGGAGACTGGCGCAGCGCCCTGCTCGGAGAATAGAATTAAAAAAGAATTGTTAATGAGCTCTACAAGCAAGAAATGGCTGATTTGCCCCCCAGATAACCCTCTGCCACAAGAGGGCATCCTGAGTGGTCTGGGTGGGCTGGCCAGTGGAAAAATCTCCCTGCAACCAACACTTAACCCACTTGGCCCCTTGCTCCTACCTGCCCAAAGGGAAATGGGCAAAATGCAGGTGTATTTGTCCACGAGGGCTGCCGTAACAAAGTACCAGAGACCAGGCGGCTTACACAATAGAAATCTGTGTTCCAACCAGTTCTGGGCCCTAGAAGTCTGAGATGAAGGCCAAGTTTTTCGGTGCCATGGCCTAACTGCCTCTTATAAACACACCGGTCCCCAGAGGAGGGCCCACCCTCATAAGCCATATTTTAACTTCATTACCTCTTTTTTTTTTTTTTTAAGATTTTATTTATTTATTTGTCAGAGAGAGAGAGAGAGAGAACGAGCACAGGCAGACAGAGTGGCAGGCAGAGGCAGAGGGAGAAGCAGGCTCCCCACAGAACGAGGAGCCCGATGTGGGACTCAAGATCCCATTACGCTGGGATCATGACCTGAGCCGAAGGCAGCGGCTTAACCCACTGAGCCACCCAGGCGTCCCACTTCATTACCTCTTTAAGGCCCTATCTCCAAACAGCCACATTCTGAGGTCCTGGGGGTCTGGATTTCAGCACATGAATTTGGAGGGGACACAGTTCAGCGCCTAACAGTGGGCAAAGTCCTTCAAGGTGCAGAGACCCTGGAGATGCAGCACTGTCTGGACACCCCGGAAATGCCAGCACACCCCATTCTGTGGCATGAAGGCAGAACATGTTCTCCCACCACAGGGATCTCACCTCCAATTCCGGAACCCAAGGGAGACCCGCCCCATCCCCCCCAACCCCTGTCAGCTAGCCGCATCTGCTTTTCACATCTCCCTTCAGCACTCACGTCAGGAACAGCAGGAGAAATGCCCTAAGATCGTCACAGAAGGATGTGAGAAAAACTGTCATCCCCCACCTGGTGTGACATCCGTCCACATTCCTTGGCGCAGGCCCACCCAGGGGCAGAGGGTTTGACAAGTGCAGTGCCAGGCCCCATGGCCACTGCTGTCCCAGAGGGCATGCTGTCCCCAGGGTGCCGAGGTTGGGGACAGAGAACGTGAAGAAAGGAGGCATCTCGGGAGGGTGAGGGCAAGGCCCCACAAACACCACGACAGGGGGAAGGATAGGGTGGGGGCAGGCGACAGCCACGCTGTTCCCCGGGAGCCAAGGTGGGACAGAGGGGCCTCTTAGGCCAGTGACGATGCTTTCACACCTCGGTGGGGGGCTAAGAAGTTGGATGTGATTACAGCAGTGATTATAATTACGATGACTCTGGACAGAGAGCTGGAGAAGGATTTTATAATAAAGTGCTGATGAGGCTGAACGAGGAGCGAAAGGCTCAGAGAGAGCCCTGGTGAGGGGGGGCAGAAGCATGGGGGATGGAGTCGGCAGACCTGCTTCCTGCCCGAGGACATTTCTCCTGCACAGCAAGCCCATGGAAGAACAGAGACGGAGCTGGGAGCTGCACGGTGCTCTCGGACAAGAAGTGGGAGGCTCAGCCTGGGTGCAGGTGCTGTGACGGCCAGCCTCGCATCAGGGCCTCGGGCAGCCAAAATGAAAGGAAGGAGAAGAACACTGATACGTGCTCATGTGCAGCACACACCACGTGCCTTCCCGCACTCTGGCCCAGTGCAATCCTCTACCAACCTATCTCCAGGCCCATCTTACAACCGGGGAACTGAGGCACAGAGAGCTTAGGTTCCTTGCCCAAAACTGTGTGGCAAGTGAGAGACAGCGCTGAGATTTGAACCCTGGCAGCCGTCTTCACCTATACTGCCCTGCCAGACTGAGAATTAAGAACGAGTTAGCCATCACAGCCTATGAAGTCAGGAAACCAGGAGCAGATCCCATGCTCAGGGAGATACCCACAAGGCCTCCAGGGCCACAGGACTGAGGGGCCTGGGGCAGGACTTGGATTTGCCAGAAGTGGGGCAGCTGCTGGAGAAGGGGGGCTGAGGAGGCTGGGAGCCTCCCTCTCTCTGGCCCTCCAGCTCCCATCTGCAAATCTATCTCCCTTCCTCCACTCTGCCACAGCCCTAGCTCAGCCAGAGTTATTCTCTCAGGACACGGCTGCTATGTACGGCTGGACAGCCTGGGCACTGCTCAACTCCAGGGGTCGCCATTCACATCATAGTTTAGGTCTGACCTTGGACCCTGCTACAAAGAAAAATTCTTTAGGATGCATGGAGGTAGAGGGGGCCCAGGAGAGGGGCATCAGCCTGTGCATCACGGTCTGTTTCACCTGCTATACCATTGGGTTAAAAAAAAAAAAAAGAAATCATGAGGCCCTCTTGAATGCTATATTTTAAAAAAAAATTCAAGGGACGCCTGGGTGGCTCAGTCAATTAAGCATCTGCCTTTGGCTCAGGTCATGATCCCAGGATCCTGGGATTGAGCCCCGCATCGGGCTCTCTGCTCAGCCAAGAGCCTGCTTCTCCCTCTCCCTCTGCCTGCCGCTTGTGCTCTCTGTCAAATAAATAACTAAAATCTTTTTAAAAAATCATTTATTTTAAATTTTGATATTTTGTTCAACATAGATCTATGGCAGCCATTTCGATTTTTTTCCAATATTCAAATATTCTCTATCTTGATTACTGAGTTTTTTGAAACTCCCTTCAATTTTTCCCGTGAGGCAAGTCTCCCACCTTCCTTGGCCTGGTCCTGGCCCTAAAATAGGGGTATGGCCCAGTCACTACCAGGAGGAAGGCAATTATCTCTCTATTAGAACAGACTTGGTAGCTTTGTAAGGGAGGCAAAGTCTGAGGTGGGTCTGAGAGGTCAGTAGGAAATGGGCAAGTAGACAAGGCAGGGACCAGCATACCAGGCAAAAGGAACAGCATGCCCAAAGACTCACATGATAAACAGCTAGATCATAAAATGTGGGTTTAAAGCAGCAATGGGGTTGATTTTGAAAAGGGAGGCCCATCACCCAGAGCCCCAAGTGCCAGACTGGTCAGCTCAGACTCTGCTCTGTGGCGACTGGGAGGGAGGCTGGAGGCTTTGAGGCAGGGAGAAGGCAGCATCCTCAGACTTGATTTATTTAGCAAGCCCAGTGGTGTTCTAAGCACGTAAGGCATGTCAAGTCACCTATGACTGCAACAATCCTGTGAGTAGGTCCAGCTGGCAGATGAGAAAACGGAGTCACAGACTGGGTCAGTGGCTTGCCCAAACTCCCTAAGTGGCAGATAGAGGATTTTAACCCAGTCAGTCCATCTCTGGAGTCCCCATTCTTAACCACCATATTTGCTCACTTCTCTACCCACTTTTAGAGAGGTCATTTTAACCAAAGTGGGGATGAACAGGAAGGCAAACACTGAAGAAGGGCTTCATGCAGAAGGAGACTGGTGAGGGGTCTGTTTGCGTCGTCCTGGTGGGAGGTGTAGGCGGCCTGAGCTAGGCAGGGCATGGGTGCAAAAACTCCAGGTGTGGAAGGCATTGCCCTTGTAGACCAGGGAGAGGCCCAGGGTGATAGTTCAGATGGGGAAGGAAGGCTGGGAGCCAGCCTTAGGTGGATGGAGCTTAGGGGCGGGAGGCGGGGGTTGGCTAATGGAGGAGGAGAGCCGAAGGGGTGGGAGAGTGCTACCGAAGGGGTGGGAGAGTGCTACCGCAAGGGCTTCAAAGCCAAAGGGCATCTTGCATAGAATGAAAGAGCCTGTTTTGCAAGCGGTGGCGGGAACCAGGCAGATCATGGATGCTGCCTCCCTGTGACCACGGAAAGCATGGTATGTGGGGTAAAAGAGCTCCCTCCACTCAAGGAGGCACCAAGAGTCGCAGCACACAGGGTGACGAAGGGCAGGAGACAGAGCATCCTGCCAAGCAAAGAGTGTTTCGCAGTGGAAAGGGGAGAAGAAGAGCCTGTAGTGGGTCAGGGTGCTTCGCAGGAGGCTGCAGGGGAAATGCAAATGCCCATTACCCCCACATTCAGCCAGACCACCGAGGTCCTTGCCCAGTGCTGGGAAGGGCTGTGGGCACAAGTGACTAAAAGCAAAAACCTTAAAGCTTTTCTAGTCACCACTGCTCACTGTTTAGACAGGGACTTTAGCTCACCTCGGCACACAAAGAGATGCTTATTCCCAAGCAGAGAATTCTGCCCAAAGGCTTTATTCGGGCTGCAGGAGAGCCAAAATGCCCCCCAGAAATAGCCCACAACCAATGACAGCCTGGGAGCTGCACATAAATAGCCCAGCTCTCCCCACCTCAGGTGAGAGAACTCAGATGAATGTGTTCCCTCACCCACCCACCAGGTGTGTGTCTCAGCAGAATTGGGTCTCGGCTGCTCTGAGGGTCGCCTGCTTGATAACACACCTTTATTGACTTCCTTTCTTTTCCTATCTTACTTTTCCCATCCTTACCAGGGCTTTCTGGGACCTTATTTGGGACCTCCCCAAATAAACTACTGGCACTCAAGTCTTTGTCTCCGGGTCTACTTCTGAAGGTGTCTAACTAACAGGGACACCAGGGAGGGGAGGAGACCTGCTCTTAGTCACACAGCTTCTCAGTGCTGAGCCACAATCCAAGTCCAGGCCTCTCAACTCCAAATCCATGAAGTCAGAAATTAAAAGCACACTGAGGTTTTTGGAGGGGAGGGGAGGGTGGGAGGTTGGGTGAGCCTGGTGGTGGGTATTATGGGGGATATGTATTGCATGGAGCCCTGGGTGTGGTGCATAAACAATGAATTCTGGAACACTGAAAAGAAATTAAAAAAAAATTTTTTTAATTCTTTAAAAAAGCACAAAATAAATACTCACAGAGATCCCAATTCAACCACCTGTGTGGATTACATGATTCTCTATTATCTGCCTCCCTGTAAGAGAATCAAGTATCTCCCCCCTCCTCATTAAGCAGTACCTCCCTATGGGAGGAGCTAACGTCCAGGGTCATGTGACCTTCTTTAGCCAATGAAATGGGAGACATGATTTGCGTCCGTTCTGAGTAGAGCGTTAACAGCACTGGCTGGCTCTACCAGTTTTCTTTTGCTTTTCATCTCCCACAGTAATAGCTGGTCCCAAATAGAGGCTACTCTTTCAGCCTGAATGCTGGGATAAAGACAGAGTAGAGCACCTGATCTATGAGTGGCATTAGGACTAGAGTGAAAAAAATCCTATTATTTTAAACCACTGAGCGTTGGGGTGCCTGGGTGGCTCAGTGGGTTAAGCCTCTGCCTTTGGCTCAGGTCATGATCCCAGGGTCCTGGGATCGAGCCCCGCCTCGGGCTCTCTGCTTAGCAGGGATCCTGCCTCCACATCTCTCTCTGCCTGCCTCTCTGCTTACTTGTGATCTCTGTCTGTCAAATAGATAAAATATTAAAAAAAAAAAAAAAAAAAAAAGAAAAGAAAAAAGAAAAGAAAAACCACTGAACGTTGAGGCTCATTTGTTAACACAACATAGCAAAGCTAACTAACCCACCCACCAGACACTGGCTGCATTACCTAAAGCGAGTTAACTAAGCCTCCTCGAGCCTTAGCTCCTTCCTCTATAAAAACAGACAAATAATAGTATCTACTTAATGGGATTTTTATGGGAATTACATGAGCTAATGCGTGAGAAGACTTAGTACAGTGTCTGGCACAGAGTAAGCACCCAATAAATGTTAGCTGTTATTGTTATGTTTTCCTCTACCTCACAAAGAGACTTCCTCAGAAAGTGAGTTCTCTGGAGAAAATGTGCTGCTCCCGCAGGGCTCCCCCCAGCTTGTTTGTTAAAGGTACTTACTCTCCCCTCTTAATGGCCCTAATCAGAAGTCTGTTGCCCCCACTGCAATGCCGAGAGAAGTGCCAAGTGAGGTGCCCACGTCCCAGCAGGTCTGCATGCAGGAAACCCATAGCAGTTAATGAATCCCCATGGAGAGGTCTGGATTAGCCCTGGTTTAATACCCCGAAATGGCAGGGAGTCATTTATCCATAAGCTATGGTCTCTCCCTGTTGCCTGTACATTACGAGTTATTTATGAGGCAATTTGCACAGTTTCACACTGGCTGGCCATTATGCTGCTGTCTGCTAACCACTAGGAGGGTTGCTGAACCCAGAAACAAAATGGCCCTCCCCCTGCCTCAGTTTTGCCCATGACAATGAGCTAGTGCTTCCCACCCCGGGAGGGCACATTGACTCTTTGGGAAAGAGAGCAGGACCCAAAGCTGGGTGAAGAGAATGCCTCCTCCTTCTCCAGCCTAGCAC